>NW_027475131.1:9266250-9575125 GCF_051020985.1 Nomia melanderi
ATATATTTTGGATTTTTCCCTGACCCTGACAGTCCGGTCCCATGAGAGGGTGATTTTCTCGGCCCCTCGTGGTCCGAGGTCGTTCCCGCTGCACAGATTCATGCGCTATCTCTAATAGCACCCGAGATATCACCAGATATATATTGGATTTTTCCCTGTCCCTGAGTGTCCGACTCCATGAGACAGTGGTTTTCTCGGCCCCTGGTGGTCCGAGGTCGATCCCGCTGCACAGAATCATGCGCCAGGGCCCCCTGCAGATAATGCACATTGATTTATTGCGCTATCTCTAATAGCACCCGAGATATCACCAGATTTATATTGGATTTTTCCCTAACCCTGAGTGTCCGACCCCATGAGACGGTGGTTTTCTCGGCCCCTGGTGGTGCGAGGTCGTTCCCGCTGCACAGATTCATGCGCCAGGGCCTCCTACAGACAATGCACGTTGATTTATTGCGCTATCTCTAATAGCACCCAAGATATCACCAGATATATGCTGGATTTTTACATGACCTTGGGTGACGGATTCCAAATATCTGTAATTTTCTCGGCCACTGCTGGTCCGAGGTCGTTCCTGCGGCACAGATTCATTCGGCAGTGCCTCCTACAGACAATGCACTTTGATTTATTGCGCTGTCTGTAATAGCACCCGAGATATCACCAGATATATATTGGATTTTTCACTGACCCTTAGTGTCCGGCCCCATGAGACGGTGGTTTTCTCGGCCCCTGGTGGTCCGACGTCGTTCCCGCTGCACAGATTCATGCGCCAGGGCCTCCTACGGACAGTGCACTTTGATTTATTACGCTATCTGTAATAGCACCCGAGATATCACCAGATATATATTGGATTTTCCCCTGACCCTGAGTGCCCGGCCCCATGAGTCTGTGGTTTTCTCGGCCCCTGGTGGTCCGAGGTCGTTCCCGCTGCACAGATTCATGCGCCAGGGCCTCCTGCAGATAATTCACTTTGGTTTATTGCGCTATCTCTAATAGCACCCGAGATATCACCAGATGTATATTGGATTTTTTCCCGGACCCTGAGTGCCCGGCCCCATGAGACGGTGATTTTCTCGGCCCCTGGTGGTCCGAGGTCGTTCCCGCTGCACAGAATCATGCGCCAGGGCTTCCTGCAGACAATGCACTCTGATTTATTGCGCTATCTCTAATAGCACCCGAGATATCACCAGATATATATTGGATTTTTCCCTGACCCTGAGTGCCCGGCTCCATGAGATGGTGGTTTTCTCGGCCCCTGGTGATCCGAGGTCGTTCCCGCTGCACAGATTCATGCGCCAGGGCCTCCTGCAGACAATTCACTTTGGTTTATTGCGCTCTCTCTAATAGCACCCGAGATATCAGCAGATATATATTGGATTTTACACTGACCCTGAGTGTCCGGCCCCATAAGACGGTGGTCTTCTCCTCCACTGGTGGTCCGACGTCGTTCCCGCTGCCCAGATTCATGCGCCAGTGCATCCTGCAGATAATTGAATTTGGTTTATTGCGCTATCTCTAATAGCACCCGAGATATCACCAGATATATATTAGATTTTTCCCTAACCCTGAGTGTCCGACCCCATGAGACGGTGGTTTTCTCGGCCCCTGGTGGTCCGAGGTCGTTCCCGCTGCACAGATTCATGCGTCAGGGCCCCCTGCAGACAATACACATTGATTTATTGCGCTATCTGTAAAAGCACCCGAGATATCACCGGATTTATATTGGATTTTTCCCTGACCCTGAGTGTCCGACTCCATGAGACGGTGGTTTTCTCGGCCCCTGGTGGTGCGAGGTCGTTCCCGCTGGACAGATTCATGCGCCAGGGCCTCCTACAGACAATGCACTTTGATTTATTGCGCTATCTCTAATAGCACCCGAGATATCACCAGATATATATTAGATTTTTCCCTAACCCTGAGTGTCCGACCCCATGAGACGGTGGTTTTCTCGGCCCCTGGTGGTCCGAGGTCGATCCCGCTGCACAGATACATGCGCCAGGGCGCCCTGCAGATAATTCACTTTGATTTATTGCGCTATCTCTAATAGCACCCGAGATATAACCAGATGTATATTGGATTTTTCCCTGACCCTGACAGTCCGGCCCCGTGAGACAGTGATTTTCTCGGCCCCTGGTGGTACGAGGTCGATCCCGCTCCACAGATTCAAGCGCCAGGGCCTCCTGCAGACAATGCACTTTGGTTTATTGAGCTATCTCTAATAGCACCCGAGATATCAAAAGATATATATTGCATTTTTCCCTGACCCTGAGTGTCCGACCCCATGTGTCGATGGTTTTCTCGGCCCCTGGTTGTCCGAGGTCCTTCCCGCTGCACAGATTCATACGCCATGGCCTCCGGAAGAGAATGCACTTTGATTTATTGCGCTATCTGTAATAGCACCCTAGATATGACCAGATTTATATTGGATTTTTCCCTAACCCTGAGTGTCCGTCCCCATGAGACGATGTTTTTCTCGGCCCCTGGTGGTCCGAGGTCGTTCCCGCTGCACAGATTCATGCGCTAGGGCCTCCTGCAGACAATGCACTTTGATTTATAGCGCTATCTGCAATAGCACCCGAGATATCACCAGATATATATTGGATTTTTCCCTGACCCTGAGCCTCCGACCCCATGAGACGGTGGTTTTCTCGGCCCCTGGTGGTCCGAGGTCGTTCCCGCTGCACAGATTCATGCGCTAGGGCCTCCTGCAGACAATGCACTTTGATTTATTGCGCTATCTCTAATAGCACCCGAGATATCACCAGATATATATTGGATTTTTCCCTGACCCTGACAGTCCGACCCCATGAGACGGTGGTTTTCTCGGCCCCTGGTGGTCCGAGGTCGATCCCGCTGCACAGAATCATGCGCCAGGGCCCCCTGCAGACAATGCACATTGATTTACTGCGCTATCTGTAATAGCACCCGAGATATCACCAGATTTATATTGGATTTTTCCCTAACCCTGAGTGTCCGACCCCATGAGACGGTGGTTTTCTCGGCCCCTGGTGGTCCGAGGTCTTTCCCGCTGCACAGATTCATGCGCCAGGGCCCCCTGCAGACAATGCACATTGATTTATTGCGCTATCTGTAAAAGCACCCGAGATATCACCGGATTTATATTGGATTTTTCCCTGACCCTGAGTGTCCGACTCCATGAGACGGTGGTTTTCTCGGCCCCTGGTGGTGCGAGGTCGTTCCCGCTGCACAGATTCATGCGCCAGGGCCTCCTACAGACAATGCACTTTGATTTATTGCGCTATCTCTAATAGCACCCGAGATATCACCAGATATATATTGGATTTTTCCTTGACCCTGACAGTCCGGCCCCATGTGTCGATGGTTTTCTCGGTCCCTCGTGGTCCGAGGACGATCCCGCTGCAGAGATTCATGCGACAGGGCGCCCTGCAGATAATTCACTTTGATTTATTGCGCTATCTCTAATAGCACCCGAGATATAACCAGATATATATTGGATTTTTCCCTGGACCTGAGTGTCCGGCCTAATGAGACGGTAGTTTTCTCGGCCCCTGGTGGTCCTAGGTCGTTCCTACTGCACAGAATCATGCGCTAGGGCCTCCTGCAGACAATGCACTTTGATTTATTGCGCTATCTCTAATAGCACCCGAGATATCACCAGATATATTTTGGATTTTTCCCTGACCCTGACAGTCCGGTCCCATGAGAGGGTGATTTTCTCGGCCCCTCGTGGTCCGAGGTCGTTCCCGCTGCACAGATTCATGCGCCAGTGCCTCCTATAGATAATTCACTTTGGTTTATGGCCCTACCTCTTATAGCACCCGAGATATCACCAGATGTATATTGGATTTTTCCCAGACCCTGACAGTCCGGCTCCATGTGTCGGTGGTTTTCTCGGGCCCTGGTGGTCCGAGGTCGTTCCCGCTGCACTGATTCATGCGCCAGGGCCTCCTACAGACAATGCACTTTGATTTATTGCGCTATCTCTAATAGCACCCAAGATATCACCAGATATATGCTGGATTTTTACATGACCTTTGGTGACGGATTCCAAATATCTGTAATTTTCTCGGCGCCTGGTTGTCCGTGGTCGTTCCTGCTGCACAGATTCATGCGCCAGGGCCTCCTACAGACAATGCACTTTGATTTATTGCGCTATCTGTAATAGCACCCGAGATATCACCAGATAAATATTGGATTTTACACTGACCATGAGTGTCCGGCCCCATGAGACTGTGGTTTTCTCGGCCCCTGGTTGTCCGAGGACGTTCCCGGTGCACAGATTCATGCGCCAGGGCCTCCTACAGACAATGCACTTTGATTTATTGCGCTATCTGTAATAGCACCCGAGATATCACCAGATATATATTGGATTTTTCCCTGACACAGAGTGTCCGGCCCCATGAGACGGTGGTTTTCTCGGCCCCTGGTGGTTCGCGGTCGTTCCCGCTGCACAGATTCATGCGCCAGGGCCTCCTGCAGATAATTCACTTTCGTTTATTGCGCTATCTCTAATAGCACCCGAGATATCACCAGATATATAATGGATTTTCTCCTGACCCTGAGTGTCCGGCCCCATGAGACTGTGGTTTTTTCGGCCCCTGGTGGTCCGAGGTCGTTCCCGCTGCACAGATTCAGGCGCCAGGGCCTCCTGCAGATAACTCACTTTGGTTTATTGCGCTATCTCTAATAGCACCCGAGATATCACTAGATATATATTGGATTTTTCCCTGACCCTGAGTGTCCGGCCCCATGAGACGGTGGTTTTCTCGGCCCCTGGTGGTCCGAGGTCGCTCCCGCTGCACAGATTCATGCGCCAGGGCCTCCTGCAGATAATTCACTTTCGTTTATTGCGCTATCTCTAATAGCACCCGAGATATCACAAGATATATATTGGATTTTTCCCTTACCCTGAATGTCCGGCCCCATGAGACGGTGGTTTTCTCGGCCCCTGGTGGTCCTAGGTCGTTCCCGCTGCACAGATGCATGCGCCAGGGCCTCCTGCAGATAATTCCCTTTGGCTTATTGCGCTATCTCTAATAGCACCCGAGATATCACCAGATATATATTGGATTTTCCCCTGACCCCGAGTGTCCGGCCCCATGAGACTGTGGTTTTCTCGGCCCCTGGTCGTCCGAGGTCTTTCCCGCTGCACAGATTCATGCGCCAGGGCCTCCTACAGACAATGCACTTTGATTTATTGCGGTATCTCTAATAGCACCCGAGATATCACCAGATATATATTGGATTTTTCCCTGACCCTGAGTGTCCGGCCCGATGAGACGGTGGTTTTCTCGGCCCCTGGTGGTCCGAGGTCGTTCCCGCTGCACAGATGCATGCGCCAGGGCCTCCTGCAGATAATTCACTTTGGTTTATTGCGCTATCTCTAATGGCACCCGAGATATCACCAGATATATATTGGATTTTCCCCTGACCCTGAGTGTCCGGCCCCATGAGACTGTGGTTTTCTCGGCCCCTGGTGGTCCGAGGTCGTTCCCGCTGCACAGATTCATGCGCCAGGGCCTCCTGCAGATAATTCCCTTTGTCTTATTGCGCTATCTCTAATAGCACCCGAGATATCACCAGATATATATATTGGATTTTCCCCTGACTCTGAGTTTCCGGCCCCATGAGACGGTGGTTTTCTCGTCCCCTGGTGGTCCGAGGTCGTTCCCGCTGCACAGATTCATGCGCCAGGACCTCCTACAGACAATGCACTTTGATTTATTGCGCTATCTGTAATAGCACCCGAGATATCACCAGATATATATTGGATTTTTCCCTGACCCTGAGTGTCCGGCCCCATGAGACGGTGGTTCTCTCGGCCCTTGGTGGTCCGAGGTCGTTCCAGCTGCACAGATTCATGCGCCAGGGCCTCCTGCAGATATTTCACTTTGCTTTATTGCGCTATCTCTAATAGCACCCGAGATATCACCAGATATATATTGGATTTTTCCCTGACCCTGAGTGTCCGGCCTCATGAGACTGTGGTTTTCTCGGCCCCTGGTGGTCCGAGGTCGTTCCCGCTGGCCACATTCATGCGCCAGGGCCTCGTACAAACAGTGCACTTTGATTTATTGCGTTATCTGTAATAGCACCCGAGATATCGCCAGATATATATTGGATTTTTCCCTGACCCTGAGTGTCCGGCGCCATGAGACGGTGGTTTTCTCGGACCCTGGTGGTCCGAGGACGTTCCCGCTGCACAGATTCATGCGCCAGGGGCCTCCTGCAGATAATTCACTTTGGTTTATTGCGCTATCTCTAATAGCACCCGAGATATCACCAGATATATATTGGATTTTCCCTTGACCCTGAGTGTCCGGCTCCATGAGACGGTGGTTTTCTCGGCCCCTGGTGGTCCGAGGTCGTTCCCGCTGCACAGATTCATGCGCCAGGGCCCCCTGCAGATAACTCACTTTGATTTATTGCGCTATCTCTAATAGCACCCGAGATATCACCAGATATATATTGGATTTTTCCCTGACCCTGACAGACCGGCCCCATGAGACGGTGATTTTCTCGGCCCCTGGTGGTCCGAGGTCGATCCCGCTGCACAGATTCATGCCCCAGGGCCTCCTACAGACAATGCACTTTGATTTATTGCGCTCTCTCTAATAGCAACCGAGATATCACCAGATATATATTGGATTTTTCCCTGACCCTGAGTGTCCGGCCCCATGAGACGGTGGTTTTCTCGGCCCCTGGAGGCCCGAGGTCGTTCCCGCTGCACAGATTCATGCGCCAGGGGCCTCCTGCAGATAATTCACTTTGGTTTATTGCGCTATCTCTAATAGCACCTGAGATATCACCAGATATATATTGGATTTTCCCTTGACCCTGAGTGTCCGGCCCCATGAGACTGTGGTTTTCTCGGCCCCTGGTGGTCCTAGGTCGTTCCCGCTGCACAGATTCATGCGACAGGGCCTCCTACAGACAATGCACTTTGATTTATTGCGCTATATGTAATAGCACCCGAGATATCACCAGATACATGCTGGATTTTTACATGACCTTTGGTGACGGATTCCAAATATCTGTAATTTTCTCGGCGCCTGGTTGTCCGAGGTCGTTCCTGCTGCACAGATTCATGCGCCAGGGCCTCCTGCTGACAATGCACTTTGATTTATTGCGCTATCTCTAATAGCACCCGAGATATCACCAGATATATATTGGATTTTTCCCTGACCCTGACAGTCCGACCCCATGAGACGGTGGTTTTCTCGGTCCCTCGTGGTCCGAGGTCCATCCCGCTGCACAGATTCATGCGCCAGGGCCCCCTGCAGACAATGCACTTTGATTTATTGCGCTATCTCTAATAGCACCCGAGATATCACCAGATATATATTGGATTTTTCCCTGACCCTGACAGTCCGACCCCATGAGACGGTGGTTTTCTCGGTCCCTCGTGGTCCGAGGTCCATCCCGCAGCACAGATTCATTCGCCAGGGCCCCCTGCAGACAATGCACTTTGATTTATTGCGCTATCTCTAATAGCACCCGAGATATCACCAGATATATATTGGATTTTTCCCTGACCCTGACAGCCCGGTCCCATGTGTCGGTGATTTTCTCGGCCCCTGGTGGACCGAGGTCGAACCCGCTACACAGATTCATGCGCAAGGGCCCCCTGCAGATAATTCACTTTGATTTATTGCGCTATCTCTAATAGCACCCGAGATATCACCAGATATATATTGGATTTTTCCCTGACCCTGACAGTCCGGCCCCATGAGACGGTGATTTTCTCGGCCCCTGGTGGTCCAGGGTCGATCCCGCTGAACAGATTCATGCCACAGGGCCTCCTACAGACAATGCACTTTGATTTATTGCGCTATCTGTAATAGCACCCGTGATATCACCATATATATATTGGATTTTCCCCTGACCATGAGTGTCTGGCCCCATGAGACGGTTGTTTTCTCGGCCCCTGGTGGTCGGAGGTCGTTCCCGCTGCACAGATTCATGCGACAGGGCCTCCTACAGACAATGCACTTTGATTTATTGCGCTATCTGTAATAGCACCCGAGATATCACCAGATATAAATTGGATTTTTCCCTGACCCGGAGTGTCCGGCCCCATGAGACGGTGGTTTTCTCGGCCCCTGGTGGTCCGAGGTCGTTCCCGCTGCACAGATTCATGCGCCATGGCCTCCTACAGACAATGCACTTTGTTGTCTTGGGCTATCTGTAATAGCACCCGAGATATCACCAGATATATATTGGATTTTTCCCTGACCCCGAGTGTCCGGCCCCATGAGACGGTGGTTTTCTCGGCCCCTGGTGGTCCGAGGTCGTTCCCGCTGGCCAGATTCATGCGCCAGGACCTCCTACAGACAATGCACTATGACTTATTGCGCTATCTGTAATAGCACCCGAGATATCACCAGATATATATTAGATTTTTCCCTGACCCTGAGTGTCCGGCCCCATGAGGCGGTGATTTTCTCGGCCCCTGGTGGACCGAGGACGCTCCCGCTGCACAGATTCATGCGCCAGGGGCCTCCTGCAGATAATTCACTTTGGTTTATTGCGCTATCTCTAATAGCACCCGGGATATCACCAGATATATATTGGATTTTCCCTTGACCCTGAGTGTCCGGCCCCATGAGACTGCGGTTTTCTCGGCCCCTGGTGGTCCTAGGTCGTTCCCGCTGCACAGATTCATGCGACAGGGCCTCCTACAGACAATGCACTTTGGTTTAGTGCGCTATCTGTAATAGCACCCAAGATATCACCAGATATATATTGGATTTTCCCTTGACCCTGAGTGTCCGGCCCCATGAGACTGTGGTTTTCTCGGCCCCTGGTGGTCCGAGGTCGTTCCCGCTGCACAGATGCATGCGCCAGGGCCTCCAACAGACAATGCACGTTCATTTATTGGGCTATCTGTAACAGCACCCGAGATATCACCAGATATATATTGGATTTTTGCCTGACCCTGAGTGTCCGGCCCCATGAGACGGTTGTTTTCTCGGCCCCTGGAGGCCCGAAGCCGTTCCCTTTGCACAGATTCATGCGCCAGGGCCTCCTGCAGGTAATTCACTTTGGTTTAGTGCGCTATCTCTAATAGCACCCGAGATATCACCAGATATATGTTGGATTTTTCCCTGACCCTGAGTGTCCGGCCCCATGAGACGGTGGTTTTCTCAGCCACTGGTGGTCCGTGGTCGTTCCCGCTGCACAGATGCATGCGCCAGTGCCTCTTGCAGATAATTCTCTTTGGTTTATTGCGCTATCTCTAATAGCACCCGAGATATCACCAGATATATATTGGATTTTCCCTTGACCCTGAGTGTCCGGCCCCATGAGACTGTGGTTTTCTCGGCCCCTGGTGGTCCGAGGCCGTTCCCGCTGCGCAGATCCATGCGCCAGGGCCTCCAACAGACAATGCCCGTTAATTTATTGGGCTATCTGTAACAGCACCAGAGATATCACCAGATATATATTGGATTTTTCACTGGCCCTGAGTGTCCGGCCCCATGAGACGGTGGTTTTCTCGGCCCCTGGAGGCCCGAGGTCGTTCCCGCTGCACAGATTCATGCGCCAGGACCTCCTGCAGATAATTCAGTTTGGTTTATTGCGCTATCTCTAATAGCACCCGAGATATCACCAGATATATATTGGATTTTCCCCTGACCCTGAGTGTCCGGCCCCATGTGACGGTGATTTTCTCGGCCCCTGGTGGACCGAGGACGTTCCCGCTGCACAGATTCATGCGCCAGGGGCCTCCTGCAGATAATTCACTTTGGTTTATTGCCTTATCTCTAATAGCACCCGGGATATCACCAGATATATATTGGATTTTCCCTTGACCCTGAGTGTCCGGCCCCATGAGACTGCGGTTTTCTCGGCCCCTGGTGGTCCTAGGTCGTTCCCGCTGCACAGATTCATGCGACAGGGCCTCCTACAGACAATGCACTTTGGTTTAGTGCGCTATCTGTAATAGCACCCGAGATATCCCCAGATATATATTGGATTTTCCGTTGACCATGAGTGTCCGGCTCCATGAGACTGTGGTTTTCTCGGCCCCTGGTGGTCCGAGGTCGTTCCCGCTGCACAGATGCATGCGCCAGGGCCTCCAACCGGCCATGCCCGTTAATTTATTGGGCTATCTGTAACAGCACCAGAGATATCACCAGATATATATTGGATTTTTCGCTGACCCTGAGTGTCCGGCCCCATGAGACGGTGGTTTTCTCGGCCCCTGGAGGCCCGAGGTCGTTCCCGCTGCACAGATTCATGCGCCAGGGCCTCCTGCAGATAATTCAGTTTGGTTTATTGCGCTATCTCTAATAGCACCCGAGATATCACCAGATATATATTGGATTTTCCCCTGACCCTGAGTGTCCGGCCCCATGTGACGGTGGCTTTCTCGGCCCCTGGTGGTCCGAGGTCGTTCCCGCTGGCCAGATTCATGCGCCAGGGCCTCCTACAGACAATGCACTTTGATTTATTGCGCTATCTGTAATAGCACCCGAGATATCGCCAGATATATACTGGATTTTTCCCTGACCCTGAGTGTCCGGCCCCATGAGACGGTGGTCTTCTCGGCCCCTGGTGGTCCGAGGTCGTTCCAGCTGCCCAGATTCATGCGCCATGGCAGCTTACAGACAATGCACTTTGATTTATAGCGTTATCTCTAATAGCACCCGAGATATCACCAGATATATATTGAATTTTCCCCTGACCCTGAGTGTCCGGCACCATGAGACGGTGGTTTTCTCGGCCCCTGGTGGTCCGAGGTAGTTCCCGCTGCACAGATTCATGCGCCAGGGACTCCTACAGACAATGCACTTTGATTTATTGCGCTATATGTAATAGCACCCGAGATATCACCAGATATAAATTGGATTTTTCCCTGACCCTGAGTGTCCGGCCCCATGTGACGGTGGTTTTCTCGGCCCCTGGTGGTCCGAGGTCGTTCCCGCTGCACAGATTCATGCGCCATGGCCTCCTACAGACAATGCACTTTGATGTATTGGGCTATCTGTAATAGCACCCGAGATATCACCAGATATATATTGGATTTTTCCCTGACCCTGAGTGTCCGGCCCCATGAGACGGTGGTTTTCTCGGCCCCTGGTGGTCCGAGGTCGTTCCCGCTGGCCAGATTCATGCGCCAGGACCTCCTACAGACAATGCACTATGACTTATTGCGCTATCTGTAATAGCACCCGAGATATCACCAGATATATATTAGATTTTTCCCTGACCCTGAGTGTCCGGCCCCATGAGGCGGTGATTTTCTCGGCCCCTGGTGGACCGAGGACGTTCCCGCTGCACAGATTCATGCGCCAGTGGCCTCCTGCAGATAATTCACTTTGGTTTATTGCGCTATCTCTAATAGCACCCGGGATATCACCAGATATATATTGGATTTTCCCTTGACCCTGAGTGTCCGGCCCAATGAGACTGTGGTTTTCTCGGCCCCTGGTGGTCCTAGGTCGTTCCCGCTGCACAGATTCATGCGACAGGGCCTCCTACAGACAATGCACTTTGGTTTAGTGCGCTATCTGTAATAGCACCCAAGATATCACCAGATATATATTGGATTTTCCCCTGACCCTGAGTGTCCGGCCCCATGTGACGGTGGTTTTCTCGGCCCCTGGTGGTCCGAGGTCGTTCCCGCTGGCCAGATTCATGCGCCAGGGTCTCTTACAAACAGTGCACTTTGATTTATTGCGCTATCTGTAATAGCACCCGAGATATCGCCAGATATATATTGGATTTTTCCCTGACCCTGAGTGTCCGGCCCCATGAGACGGTGGTTTTCTCGGCCCCTGGTGGTCCGAGGACGTTCCCGCTGCACAGATGCATGCGCCAGTGCCTCTTGCAGATAATTCTCTTTGGTTTATTGCGCTATCTCTAATAGCACCCGAGATATCACCAGATATATATTGGATTTTCCCTTGACCCTGAGTGTCCGGCCCCATGGGACTGTGGTTTTCTCGGCCCCTGGTGGTCCTCGGTCGATCCCGCTGCACAGTTTCATGCCACAGGGCCTCCTAAAGACAATGCACTTTGATTTATTGCGCTATCTGTAATAGCACCCGAGATATCCCCAGATATATATTGGATTTTTCCCTGACCCTGACAGTCCGGCCACATGAGACGGTGGTTTTCTCGGCCCCTGGTGGTCCGAGGTCGTTCCCGCTGGCCAGATTCATGCGCCAGGACCTGCTACAGACAATGCACTTTGGTTTATTGCGCTATCTCTAATAGCACCCGGGATATCACCAGATATATATTGGATTTTCCCTTGACCCTGAGTGTCCGGCCCCATGAGACTGTGGTTTTCTCGGCCCCTGGTGGTCCTCTGTCGTTCCCGCTGCACAGATTCATGCGACAGGGCCTCCTACAGACAATGCACTTTGATTTATTGCGCTATTTGTAATAGCACCCGAGATATCACCAGATATATGCTGGATTTTTACATGACCTTGGGTGACGGATTCCAAACATCTGTAATTTTCTCGGCGCCTGGTTGTCCGAGGTCGTTCCTGCTGAACAGATTCATGCGCCAGGGCCTCCTGCTGACAATGCACTTTGATTTATTGCGCTATCTCTAATAGCACTCGAGATATCACCAGATATATATTGGATTTTTCCCTGACCCTGACAGTCCGGCCCCATGAGACGGTGATTTTCTCGGCCCCTGGTGGTCCGAGGTCGATCCCGCAGCACAGGTTCATGCGCCAGGGCCTCCTACAGACAATGCACTTTGATTTATTGCCCTTTCTGTAATAGCACCCGTGATATCACCAGATATATATTGGATTTCTCCCTGACCCTGAGTGTCCGGCCCCATGAGACGGTGGTCTTCTCGGCCCCTGGTGGTCCGAGGTCGTTCCCGCTGCACAGATTCATGCGCCAGGGGCCTCCTGCAGATAATTCACTTTGGTTTAGTGCGCTATCTCTAATAGCACCCGAGATATCACCAGATATATGTTGGATTTTTCCCTTGACCCTGAGTGTCCGGCCCCATGAGACTGTGGTTTTCTCGGCCCCTGGTGGTCCGAGGCCGTTCCCGCTGCGCAGATCCATGCGCCAGGTCCTCCAACAGACAATGCATGTTAATTTATTGGGCTATCTGTAACAGCACCAGAGATATCACCAGATATATATTGAATTTTTCGCTGACCCTGAGTGTCCGGCCCCATGAGACGGTGGTTTTCTCGGCCCCTGGAGGCCCGAGGTCGTTCCCGCTGCACAGATTCATGCGCCAGGACCTCCTGCAGATAATTCAGTTTGGTTTATTGCGCTATCTCTAATAGCACCCGAGATATCACCAGATATATATTGGATTTTCCCCTGACCATGAGTGTCTGGCCCCATGAGACGGTTGTTTTCTCGGCCCCAGGTGGTCCCAGGTCGTTCCCGCTGCACAGATTCATGCGACAGGGCCTCCTACAGACAATGCACTTTGATTTATTGCGCTATCTGTAATAGCACTCGAGATATCACCAGATATAAATTGGATTTTTCCCTGACCCTGAGTGTCCGGCCCCATGAGACGGTGGTTTTCTCGGCCCCTGGTGGTCCGAGGTCGTTCCCGCTGCACAGATTCATGCGCCATGGCCTCCTACAGACATTGCACTTTGATTTATTGCCCTTTCTGTAATAGCACCCGTGATATCACCAGATATATATTGGATTTCTCCTTGACCCTGAGTGTCCGGCCCCATGAGACGGTGGTCTTCTCGGCCCCTGGTGGTCCGAGGTCGTTCCCGCTGCACAGATTCATGCGCCAGGGGCCTCCTGCAGATAATTCACTTTGGTTTAGTGCGCTATCTCTAATAGCACCCGAGATATCACCAGATATATGTTGGATTTTTCCCTTGACCCTGAGTGTCCGGCCCCATGAGACTGTGGTTTTCTCGGCCCCTGGTGGTCCGAGGCCGTTCCCGCTGCGCAGATCCATGCGCCAGGTCCTCCAACAGACAATGCATGTTAATTTATTGGGCTATCTGTAACAGCACCAGAGATATCACCAGATATATATTGGATTTTTCGCTGACCCTGAGTGTCCGGCCCCATGAGACGGTGGTTTTCTCGGCCCCTGGAGGCCCGAGGTCGTTCCCGCTGCACAGATTCATGCGCCAGGACCTCCTGCAGATAATTCAGTTTGGTTTATTGCGCTATCTCTAATAGCACCCGAGATATCACCAGATATATATTGGATTTTCCCTGGCCATGAGTGTCTGGCCCCATGAGACGGCTGTTTTCTCGGCCCCAGGTGGTCCCAGGTCGTTCCCGCTGCACAGATTCATGCGACAGGGCCTCCTACAGACAATGCACTTTGATTTATTGCGCTATCTGTAATAGCACTCGAGATATCACCAGATATAAATTGGATTTTTCCCTGACCCTGAGTGTCCGGCCCCATGAGACGGTGGTTTTCTCGGCCCCTGGTGGTCCGAGGTCGTTCCCGCTGCACAGATTCATGCGCCATGGCCTCCTACAGACATTGCACTTTGATTTATTGCGCTATCTCTAATAGCACCCGAGATATCACCAGATATATATTGGATTTTTCCTGACCCTGACAGACCGGCCCCATGAGACGGTGATTTTCTCGGCCCCTGGTGGCCCGAGGTCGATCCCGCTGCACAGATTCATGCCCCAGGGCCTCCTACAGACAATGCACTTTGATTTATTGCGCTTTCTGTAATAGCACCCGTGATATCACCAGATATATATTGGATTTTTCCCTCACCCTGACAGTCCGACCCCATGAGACGGTGGTTTTCTCGGCCCCTGGTGGTCCGAGGTCGTTCCCCCTGCACAGATTCATGCGCCAGGGCATCCTGCAGACAATGCACTTTGATTTATTGCGCTATCTGTAATAACACCCGAGATATCACCAGATTTATATGGGATTTTTCCCTGACTCTGAGTGTCCGTCCCCATGAGACGGTGGTTTTCTCGGCCCCTGGTGGTCCGAGGTCGATCCCGCTGTACAGATTCATGCCCCAGGGCCTCCTACAGACAATGCACTTTGATTTCTTTCGCTATCTCTAATAGCACCCGAGATATCACCAGATATATATTGGATTTTTCCTTGAACCTGAGTGTCCGGCCCCATGTGCCGATGGTTTTCTCGGTCCCTCGTGGTCCGATGTCGATCCCGCTGCACAGATTCATGCGACAGGGCCTCCTGCAGACAATGCACTTTGATTTATTGCGCTATCTGTAATAGCACCCGAGATATCACCATATATATATTGGATTTTCCACTGACCCTGAGTGTCCGGCCCCATGAGACGGTGGTTTTCTCGGCGCCTGGTGGTCCGAGGTCGTTCCTGCGCCACAGATTCATTCGCCAGTGCCTCCTACAGACAATGCACTTTGATTTATTGCGCTATCTCTAATAGCAACCGAGATATCACCAGATATATATTGGATTTTTCCCTGACCCTGACAGACCGGCCCCATGAGACGGTGATTTTCTCGGCCCCTGGTGGTCCGAGGTCGATCCCGCTGCACAGATTCATGCCCCAGGGCCTCCTACAGACAATGCACTTTGATTTATTGCGCTCTCTCTAATAGCAACCGAGATATCACCAGAAATATATTGGATTTTTCCCAGACCCTGAGTGTCCGGCCCCATGAGACGGTGGTTTTCTCGGCCCCTGGTGGTCCGAGGACGTTCCCGCTGCACAGATTCATGCGCCAGGGTCCTCCTGCAGATAATTCACTTTGGTTATTGCGCTATCTCTAATAGCACCCGAGATATCACGAGATATATATTGGATTTTCCCTTGACCCTGAGTGTCCGGCCCCATGAGACTGTGGATTTCTCGGCGCCTGGTGGTCCGAGGTCGTCCCTGCGCCACAGATTCATTCGCCAGTGCCTCCTACAGACAATGCACATTGATTTATTGCGCTATCTCTAATAGCACCCGAGATATCACCAGATATATATTGGATTTTTCCGTGACCCTGACAGTCCGGCCCTATGAGACGGTAGTTTCCTCGGCCCCTGGAGGTCCGAAGTCGTTCCCGCTGCACAGATTCACGCGCCAGGGCCTCCTGCAGACAATGCACTTTGATTTATTGGGCTATCTGCAATAGCACCCGAGATATCACCATATATGTATTGGATTTTCCCCTGACTCTGAGTGTCCGGCCTCATGAGACGGTGGTTTTCTCGGCCCCTGGTGGTCCGAGGTCGTTCCCGCTGCACAGATTCATGCGCCAGGGCCTCCTACAGACAATGCACTTTGATTTATTGGGCTATCTGCAATAGCACCCGAGATATCACCATATATATATTGGATTTTCCCCTGACTCTGAGTGTCCGGCCCCATGAGACGGTGGTTTCCTCGGCCCCTGGTGTTCCGAGGTCGTTCCCGCTGCACAGATACATGCGCCAGGGTCCCCTGCAGATAATTCACTTTGATTTATTGAGCTATCTCTAATAGCACCCGAGAAATCACCAGATATATATTGGATTTTTCCCTGACCCTGACAGTCCGGCCCCATGAGACGGTGATTTTCTCGGCCCCTGGTGGTCCGAGGTCGTTCCTGCGCCACAGATTCATTCGCCAGTGCCTCCTACAGACAATCCAATTTGATTTATTGCGCTATCTCTAATAGCACCCGAGATATCACCAGATATATATTGGATTTTTCCCTGACCCTGACAGTCCGGCCGCATGGGACGGTGATTTTCTCGGCCCCTGGTGGTCCGAGGTCGTTCCCGCTGCACAGATTCATGCACCAGGTCCTCCTGCAGACAATGCACTTTGATTTATTGGGCAATCTGTAATAGCACCCGATATATCACCATATATATATTGGATTTTCCCCTGACCCTGAGTGTCCGGCCCCATGAGACGGTGGTTTTCTCGGCCCCTGGTGGTCCGAGGTCGTTCCCGCTGCACAGATTCATGCGCCAGGGCCTCCTACAGACAATACACTTTGATTTATTGCGCTATCTGTAATAGCACCCGAGATATCACCAGATATATGCTGGATTTTTACATGACCTTGGGTGACGGATTCCAAATATCTGTAATTTTCTCGGCACCTGGTGGTCCGAGGTCGTTCCTGCTCCACAGATTTATTCGCCAGTGCCTCCTACAGACAATGCACTTTGATATATTGTGCTATCTCTAATAGCACCGGAGATATCACCAGATATATATTGGATTTTTCCTTGACACTGAGTGTCCGGCCCCATGAGACGGTGATTTTCTCTGCCCCTGGTGGTCCGAGGTCGCTCCCGCTGCGCAGATTCATGCGCCAGGGCCTCCTGCAGACAATGCACTTTGATTTATTGCGCTATCTCTAATAGCACCCGAGATATCACCAGACATATATTGGATTTTTCCCTGACCCTGACAGACCGGCCCCATGAGACGGTGATTTTCTCGACCCCTGGTGGTCCTAGGTCGTTCCCGCTGCACAGATTCATGCGCCAGGGCCCCCTGCAGATAACTCACTTTGATTTATTGCGCTATCTCTAATAGCACCCGAGATATCACCAGATATATATTGGATTTTTCCCTGACCCTGACAGACCTGCCCCATGTGACGGTGATTTTCTCGGCCCCTGGTGGTCCGAGGTCGATCCCGCTGCCCAGATTCATGCCCCAGGGCCTCCTACAGACAATGCACTTTGATTTATTGCGCTCTCTCTAATAGCAACCGAGATATCACCAGATATATATTGGATTTTTCGCTGACCCTGAGTGTCCGGCCCCATGAGACGGTGGTTTTCTCGGCCCCTGGTGTTCCGAGGACGTTCCCGCTGCACAGATTCTTGCGCCAGGGGCCTCCTGCAGATAATTCACTTTGGTTTATTGCCCTATCTCTAATAGCACCCGAGATATCACCAGATATATATTGGATTTTTCCCTGACCCTGACAGTCCGACCCCATGAGACGGTGGTTTTCTCGGTCCCTCGTGGTCCGAGGTCCATCCCGCTGCACAGATTCATGCGCCAGGGCCCCCTGCAGACAATGCACTTTGATTTATTGCGCTATCTCTAATAGCCCCCGAGATATCACCAGATATATATTGGATTTTTCCCTGACCCTGACAGTCCGGCCCCATGAGACGGTGGTTTTCTCGGCCCCTGGTGTTCCGAGGTCGTTCCCGCTGCACAGATACATGCGCCAGGGTCCCCTGCAGATAATTCACTTTGATTTATTGAGCTATCTCTAATAGCACCCGAGAAATCACCAGATATATATTGGATTTTTCCCTGACCCTGACAGTCCGGCCCCATGAGACGGTGATTTTCTCTGCCCCTGGTGGTCCGAGGTCGTTCCGGCTACACAGATTCATGCGCCAGGGCCCCCTGCAGATAACTCACTTTGATTTATTGCGCTATCTCTAATAGCACCCGAGATATCACCAGATATATATTGGATTTTTCCCTGACCCTGACAGTCCGGCCCCATGAGACGGTGATTTTCTCGGCCCCTGGTTGTCCGAGGTCGTTCCGGCTGCACAGATTCATGCGCCAGGGCCCCCTGCAGATAACTCACTTTGATTTATTGCGCTATCTCTAATAGCACCCGAGATATCACCAGATATATATTGGATTTTTCCCTGACCCCGACAGTCCGGCCCCATGAGACGGTGATTTTCTCGGCCCCTGGTGGTCCGAGGTCGTTCCGGCTGCACAGATTCATGCGCCAGGGCCCCCTGCAGATAACTCACTTTGGTTTATTGCCCTATCTCTAATAGCACCCGAGATATCACCAGATATATATTGGATTTTTCCCTGACCCCGACAGTCCGACCCCATGAGACGGTGGTTTTCTCGGTCCCTCGTGGTCCGAGGTCCATCCCGCTGCACAGATTCATGCGCCAGGGCCCCCTGCAGACAATGAACTTTGATTTATTGCGCTATCTCTAATAGCACCCGAGATATCACCAGATATATATTGGATTTTTCCCTGACCCTGAGTGTCCGGCCCCATGGGACGGTGGTTTTCTCGGCCCCTGGTGGTCCGAGGTCGATCGCGCTGCACACATTCATGTGCTAGGGCCTCCTGCAGACAATGCACTTTGATTTATTGCGCTATCTATAATAGCACCCGAGATAGCACCAGATATATATTGGATTTTTCCGTGACCCTCACGGTCCGGCCCTATGAGACGGTAGTTTTCTCGGCCCCTGGAGGTCCGAAGTCGTTCCCGCTGCACAGATTCATGCGCCAGGGCCTCCTGCAGACAATGCACTTTGATTTATTGGGCTATCTGCAATAGCACCCGAGATATCACCATATATATATTGGATTTTCCCCTGACTCTGAGTGTCCGGCCCCATGAGACGGTGGTTTCCTCGGCCCCTGGTGTTCCGAGGTCGTTCCCGCTGCACAGATACATGCGCCAGGGTCCCCTGCAGATAATTCACTTTGATTTATTGAGCTATCTCTAATAGCACCCGAGAAATCACCAGATATATATTGGATTTTTCCCTGACCCTGACAGTCCGGCCCCATGAGACGGTGATTTTCTCGGCCCCTGGTGGTCCGAGGTCGTTCCTGCGCCACAGATTCATTCGCCAGTGCCTCCTACAGACAATCCAATTTGATTTATTGCGCTATCTCTAATAGCACCCGAGATATCACCAGATATATATTGGATTTTTCCCTGACCCTGACAGTCCGGCCGCATGGGACGGTGATTTTCTCGGCCCCTGGTGGTCCGAGGTCGTTCCCGCTGCACAGATTCATGCACCAGGTCCTCCTGCAGACAATGCACTTTGATTTATTGGGCAATCTGTAATAGCACCCGATATATCACCATATATATATTGGATTTTCCCCTGACCCTGAGTGTCCGGCCCCATGAGACGGTGGTTTTCTCGGCCCCTGGTGGTCCGAGGTCGTTCCCGCTGCACAGATTCATGCGCCAGGGCCTCCTACAGACAATACACTTTGATTTATTGCGCTATCTGTAATAGCACCCGAGATATCACCAGATATATGCTGGATTTTTACATGACCTTGGGTGACGGATTCCAAATATCTGTAATTTTCTCGGCACCTGGTGGTCCGAGGTCGTTCCTGCTCCACAGATTTATTCGCCAGTGCCTCCTACAGACAATGCACTTTGATATATTGTGCTATCTCTAATAGCACCGGAGATATCACCAGATATATATTGGATTTTTCCTTGACACTGAGTGTCCGGCCCCATGAGACGGTGATTTTCTCTGCCCCTGGTGGTCCGACGTCGCTCCCGCTGCGCAGATTCATGCGCCAGGGCCTCCTGCAGGCAATGCACTTTGATTTATTGCGCTATCTCTAATAGCACCCGAGATATCACCAGACATATATTGGATTTTTCCCTGACCCTGACAGACCGGCCCCATGAGACGGTGATTTTCTCGACCCCTGGTGGTCCTAGGTCGTTCCCGCTGCACAGATTCATGCGCCAGGGCCCCCTGCAGATAACTCACTTTGATTTATTGCGCTATCTCTAATAGCACCCGAGATATCACCAGATATATATTGGATTTTTCCCTGACCCTGACAGACCTGCCCCATGTGACGGTGATTTTCTCGGCCCCTGGTGGTCCGAGGTCGATCCCGCTGCCCAGATTCATGCCCCAGGGCCTCCTACAGACAATGCACTTTGATTTATTGCGCTCTCTCTAATAGCAACCGAGATATCACCAGATATATATTGGATTTTTCGCTGACCCTGAGTGTCCGGCCCCATGAGACGGTGGTTTTCTCGGCCCCTGGTGTTCCGAGGACGTTCCCGCTGCACAGATTCTTGCGCCAGGGGCCTCCTGCAGATAATTCACTTTGGTTTATTGCCCTATCTCTAATAGCACCCGAGATATCACCAGATATATATTGGATTTTTCCCTGACCCTGACAGTCCGACCCCATGAGACGGTGGTTTTCTCGGTCCCTCGTGGTCCGAGGTCCATCCCGCTGCACAGATTCATGCGCCAGGGCCCCCTGCAGACAATGCACTTTGATTTATTGCGCTATCTCTAATAGCCCCCGAGATATCACCAGATATATATTGGATTTTTCCCTGACCCTGACAGTCCGGCCCCATGAGACGGTGGTTTTCTCGGCCCCTGGTGTTCCGAGGTCGTTCCCGCTGCACAGATACATGCGCCAGGGTCCCCTGCAGATAATTCACTTTGATTTATTGAGCTATCTCTAATAGCACCCGAGAAATCACCAGATATATATTGGATTTTTCCCTGACCCTGACAGTCCGGCCCCATGAGACGGTGATTTTCTCTGCCCCTGGTGGTCCGAGGTCGTTCCGGCTACACAGATTCATGCGCCAGGGCCCCCTGCAGATAACTCACTTTGATTTATTGCGCTATCTCTAATAGCACCCGAGATATCACCAGATATATATTGGATTTTTCCCTGACCCTGACAGTCCGGCCCCATGAGACGGTGATTTTCTCGGCCCCTGGTGGTCCGAGGTCGTTCCTGCGCCACAGATTCATTCGCCAGTGCCTCCTACAGACAATGCACTTTGATTTATTGCGCTATCTCTAATAGCACCCGAGATATCACCAGATATATATTGGATTTTTCCCTGACCCTGACAGTCCGGCCGCATGGGACGGTGATTTTCTCGGCCCCTGGTGGTCCGAGGTCGTTCCCGCTGCACAGATTCATGCACCAGGGCCTCCTGCAGACAATGCACTTTGATTTATTGCGCTCTCTCTAATAGCAACCGAGATATCACCAGATATATATTGGATTTTTCGCTGACCCTGAGTGTCCGGCCCCATGAGACGGTGGTTTTCTCGGCCCCTGGTGTTCCGAGGACGTTCCCGCTGCACAGATTCTTGCGCCAGGGGCCTCCTGCAGATAATTCACTTTGGTTTATTGCCCTATCTCTAATAGCACCCGAGATATCACCAGATATATATTGGATTTTTCCCTGACCCTGACAGTCCGACCCCATGAGACGGTGGTTTTCTCGGTCCCTCGTGGTCCGAGGTCCATCCCGCTGCACAGATTCATGCGCCAGGGCCCCCTGCAGACAATGCACTTTGATTTATTGCGCTATCTCTAATAGCCCCCGAGATATCACCAGATATATATTGGATTTTTCCCTGACCCTGACAGTCCGGCCCCATGAGACGGTGGTTTTCTCGGCCCCTGGTGTTCCGAGGTCGTTCCCGCTGCACAGATACATGCGCCAGGGTCCCCTGCAGATAATTCACTTTGATTTATTGAGCTATCTCTAATAGCACCCGAGAAATCACCAGATATATATTGGATTTTTCCCTGACCCTGACAGTCCGGCCCCATGAGACGGTGATTTTCTCTGCCCCTGGTGGTCCGAGGTCGTTCCGGCTACACAGATTCATGCGCCAGGGCCCCCTGCAGATAACTCACTTTGATTTATTGCGCTATCTCTAATAGCACCCGAGATATCACCAGATATATATTGGATTTTTCCCTGACCCTGACAGTCCGGCCCCATGAGACGGTGATTTTCTCGGCCCCTGGTGGTCCGAGGTCGTTCCGGCTGCACAGATTCATGCGCCAGGGCCCCCTGCAGATAACTCACTTTGATTTATTGCGCTATCTCTAATAGCACCCGAGATATCACCAGATATATATTGGATTTTTCCCTGACCCTGACAGTCCGGCCCCATGAGACGGTGATTTTCTCGGCCCCTGGTGGTCCGAGGTCGATTCCGCTGCCCAGATTCATGCCCCAGGGCCTCCTATAGATTAATCACTTTGGTTTATTGCCCTATCTCTAATAGCACCCGAGATATCACCAGATATATATTGGATTTTTCCCTGACCCCGACAGTCCGACCCCATGAGACGGTGGTTTTCTCGGTCCCTCGTGGTCCGAGGTCCATCCCGCTGCACAGATTCATGCGCCAGGGCCCCCTGCAGACAATGCACTTTGATTTATTGCGCTATCTCTAATAGCACCCGAGATATCACCAGATATATATTGGATTTTTCCCTGACCCTGAGTGTCCGGCCCCATGGGACGGTGGTTTTCTCGGCCCCTGGTGGTCCGAGGTCGATCGCGCTGCACACATTCATGTGCTAGGGCCTCCTGCAGACAATGCACTTTGATTTATTGGGCTATCTATAATAGCACCCGAGATATCACCAGATATATATTGGATTTTTCCGTGACCCTCACGGTCCGGCCCTATGAGACGGTAGTTTTCTCGGCCCCTGGAGGTCCGAAGTCGTTCCCGCTGCACAGATTCATGCGCCAGGGCCTCCTGCAGACAATGCACTTTGATTTATTGGGCTATCTGCAATAGCACCCGAGATATCACCATATATATATTGGATTTTCCCCTGACTCTGAGTGTCCGGCCCCATGAGACGGTGGTTTTCTCGGCCCCTGGTGTTCCGAGGTCGTTCCCGCTGCACAGATACAT
This sequence comes from Nomia melanderi, assembly GCF_051020985.1. Taxonomy (NCBI): domain Eukaryota; kingdom Metazoa; phylum Arthropoda; class Insecta; order Hymenoptera; family Halictidae; genus Nomia; species Nomia melanderi. The sequence continues at coordinate 9,289,602 of NW_027475131.1, forward strand.
GCGCCAGGGTCCCCTGCAGATAATTCACTTTGATTTATTGAGCTATCTCTAATAGCACCCGAGAAATCACCAGATATATATTGGATTTTTCCCTGACCCTGACAGTCCGGCCCCATGAGACGGTGATTTTCTCGGCCCCTGGTGGTCCGAGGTCGTTCCTGCGCCACAGATTCATTCGCCAGTGCCTCCTACAGACAATGCACTTTGATTTATTGCGCTATCTCTAATAGCACCCGAGATATCACCAGATATATATTGGATTTTTCCCTGACCCTGACAGTCCGGCCGCATGGGACGGTGATTTTCTCGGCCCCTGGTGGTCCGAGGTCGTTCCCGCTGCACAGATTCATGCACCAGGGCCTCCTGCAGACAATGCACTTTGATTTATTGCGCTATCTGTAATAGCACCCGAGATATCACCAGATATATGCTGGATTTTTACATGACCTTGGGTGACGGATTCCAAATATCTGTAATTTTCTCGGCACCTGGTGGTCCGAGGTCGTTCCTGCTCCACAGATTTATTCGCCAGTGCCTCCTACAGACAATGCACTTTGATATATTGTGCTATCTCTAATAGCACCCGAGATATCTCCAGATATATATTGGATTTTTCCCTGACCCTGAGTGTCCGGCCCCATGAGACGGTGATTTTCTCTGCCCCTGGTGGTCCGAGGTCGCTCCCGCTGCACAGATTCATGCGCCAGGGCCTCCTGCAGACAATGCACTTTGGTTAATTGAGCTATCTCTAATAGCAACCGAGATATCACCAGATATATATTGGATTTTTCCGTGACCATGAGTGTCCAGCCCTATGAGACGGTAGTTTCCTCGGCCCCTGGAGGTCCGAGGTCGTTCCCACTGCACAGATTCAGGCGCCATGGCCTCCTGCAGACAATGCACTTTGATTTATTGGGCTATCTGTAATAGCACCCGAGATATTACCATATATATATTGGATTTTCCCCTGACTCTGAGTGTCCGGCCCCATGAGACGGTGGTTTTCTCGGCCCCTGGTGGTCCGAGGTAGTTCCCGCTGCACAGATTCATGCGCCAGGGCCTCCTACAGACAATGCACTATGATTTATTGCGCTATCTGTAATAGCACCCGAGATATCACCAGATATATGCTGGATTTTTACATGACCTTGGGTGACGGATTCCAAATATCTGTAATGTTCTCGGCGCCTGGTGGTCCGAGGTCGTTCCTGCTCCACAGATTCATTCGCCAGTGCCTCCTACAGACAATGCACTTTGATTTATTGCGCTTTCTAAAATAGCACCCGAGATATCATCAGATATATATTGGATTTTTCCCTCACCCTAAAAGCCCGACCCCATGGGACGGTGGTTTTCTCGGCCCCTGGTGGTCCGAGGTCGTTCCCGCTGCACAGATTCATGCGCCAGGGCCTCCTGCAGACAATGCACTTTGATTTATTGCGCTATCTGTAATAACACCCGAGATATCACCAGATTTATATGGGATTTTTCCCTGACTCTGAGTGTCCGACCCCATGAGACGGTGGTTTTCTCGGCCCCTGGTGGACCGAGGTCGTTCCCGCTGCACAGATTCATGCGCCAGGGCCTCTTGCAGACAATGCTCTTTGGTTTATTGCGCTATCTCTAATAGCACCCGAGATATCACCAGATATATATTGGATTTTTCCCTGACCCTGACAGTCCGGCCCCATGAGACGGTGATTTTCTCGGCCCCTGGTGGTCCGAGGTCGTTCCGGCTACACAGATTCATGCGCCAGGGCCCCCTGCAAATAACTCACTTTGATTTATTGCGCTATCTCTAATAGCACCCGAGATATCACCAGATATTTATTGGATTTTTCCCTGACCCTGACAGTCCGGCCCCATGAGACGGTGATTTTTTCGGCCCCTGGTGGACCGAGGTCGTTCCTGCGCCACAGATTCATTCGCCAGTGCCTCCTACAGACAATGCACTTTGATTTATTGCGCTATCTCTAATAGCACCCGAGATATCACCAGATATATATTGGATTTTTCCCTGACCCTGACAGTCCGGCCGCATGGGACGGTGATTTTCTCGGCCCCTGGTGGTCCGAGGTCGTTCCCGCTGCACAGATTCATGCGCCAGGGCCTCCTGCAGACAATGCACTTTGGTTAATTGAGCTATCTCTAATAGCAACCGAGATATCACCAGATATATATTGGATTTTTCCGTGACCATGAGTGTCCAGCCCTATGAGACGGTAGTTTCCTCGGCCCCTGGAGGTCCGAGGTCGTTCCCACTGCACAGATTCAGGCGCCATGGCCTCCTGCAGACAATGCACTTTGATTTATTGGGCTATCTGTAATAGCACCCGAGATATTACCATATATATATTGGATTTTCCCCTGACTCTGAGTGTCCGGCCCCATGAGACGGTGGTTTTCTCGGCCCCTGGTGGTCCGAGGTAGTTCCCGCTGCACAGATTCATGCGCCAGGGCCTCCTACAGACAATGCACTATGATTTATTGCGCTATCTGTAATAGCACCCGAGATATCACCAGATATATGCTGGATTTTTACATGACCTTGGGTGACGGATTCCAAATATCTGTAATGTTCTCGGCGCCTGGTGGTCCGAGGTCGTTCCTGCTCCACAGATTCATTCGCCAGTGCCTCCTACAGACAATGCACTTTGATTTATTGCGCTATCTATAATAGCACCCGAGATATCATCAGATATATATTGGATTTTTCCCTCACCCTAAAAGCCCGACCCCATGGGACGGTGGTTTTCTCGGCCCCTGGTGGTCCGAGGTCGTTCCCGCTGCACAGATTCATGCGCCAGGGCCTCTTGCAGACAATGCTCTTTGGTTTATTGCGCTATCTCTAATAGCACCCGAGATATCACCAGATATATATTGGATTTTTCCCTGACCCTGACAGTCCGGCCCCATGAGACGGTGATTTTCTCGGCCCCTGGTGGTCCGAGGTCGTTCCGGCTACACAGATTCATGCGCCAGGGCCCCCTGCAAATAACTCACTTTGATTTATTGCGCTATCTCTAATAGCACCCGAGATATCACCAGATATATATTGGATTTTTCCCTGACCCTGACAGTCCGGCCCCATGAGACGGTGATTTTCTCGGCCCCTGGTGGACCGAGGTCGTTCCTGCGCCACAGATTCATTCGCCAGTGCCTCCTACAGACAATGCACTTTGATTTATTGCGCTATCTCTAATAGCACCCGAGATATCACCAGATATATATTGGATTTTTCCCTGACCCTGACAGTCCGGCCGCATGGGACGGTGATTTTCTCGGCCCCTGGTGGTCCGAGGTCGTTCCCGCTGCACAGATTCATGCACCAGGGCCTCCTGCAGACAATGCACTTTGATTTATTGGGCTATCTGTAATAGCACCCGAGATATCACCATATATATATTGGATTTTCCCCAGACCCTGAGTGTCCGGCCCCATGAGACGGTGGTTTTCTCGGCCCCTGGTGGTCCGAGGTCGTTCCCGCTGCACAGATTCATGCGCCAGGGCCTCCTACAGACAATACACTTTGATTTATTGCGCTATCTGTAATAGCACCCGAGATATCACCAGATATATGCTGGATTTTTACATGACCTTGGGTGACGGATTCCAAATATCTGTAATTTTCTCGGCACCTGGTGGTCCGAGGTCGTTCCTGCTCCACAGATTTATTCGCCAGTGCCTCCTACAGACAATGCACTTTGATATATTGTGCTATCTCTAATAGCACCCGAGATATCTCCAGATATATATTGGATTTTTCCCTGACACTGAGTGTCCGGCCCCATGAGACGGTGATTTTCTCTGCCCCTGGTGGTCCGAGGTCGCTCCCGCTGCGCAGATTCATGCGCCAGGGCCTCCTGCAGACAATGCACTTTGGTTAATTGCGCTATCTCTAATAGCAACCGAGATATCACCAGATATATATTGGATTTTTCCGTGACCATGAGTGTCCAGCCCTATGAGATGGTAGTTTCCTCGGCCCCTGGAGGTCCGAGGTCGTTCCCACTGCACAGATTCAGGCGCCAGGGCCTCCTGCAGACAATGCACTTTGATTTATTGGGCTATCTGTAATAGCACCCGAGATATTACCATATATATATTGGATTTTCCCCTGACCCTGAGTGTCCGGCCCCATGAGACGGTGGTTTTCTCGGCCCCTGGTGGTCCGAGGTAGTTCCCGCTGCACAGATTCATGCGCCAGGGCCTCCTACAGACAATGCACTATGATTTATTGCGCTATCTGTAATAGCACCCGAGATATCACCAGACATATGCTGGATTTTTACATGACCTTGGGTGACGGATTCCAAATATCTGTAATGTTCTCGGCGCCTGGTGGTCCGAGGTCGTTCCTGCTCCACAGATTCATTCGCCAGTGCCTCCTACAGACAATGCACTTTGATTTATTGCGCTATCTATAATAGCACCCGAGATATCATCAGATATATATTGGATTTTTCCCTCACCCTGAAAGCCCGACCCCATGGGACGGTGGTTTTCTCGGCCCCTGGTGGTCCGAGGTCGTTCCCGCTGCACAGATTCATGCGCCTGGGCCTCCTGCAGACAATGCACTTTGATTTATTGCGCTATCTGTAATAACACCCGAGATATCACCAGATTTATATGGGATTTTTCCCTGACTCTGAGTGTCCGACACCATGAGACGGTGGTTTTCTCGGCCCCTGGTGGACCGAGGTCGTTCCCGCTGCACAGATTCATGCGCCAGGGCCTCCTGCAGACAATGCTCTTTGGTTTATTGCGCTATCTCTAATAGCACCCGAGATATCACCAGATATATATTGGATTTTTCCCTGACCCTGACTGTCCGGCCCCATGAGACGGTGGTTTTCTCGGCCCCTGGTGTTCCGAGGTCGTTCCCGCTGCACAGATACATGCGCCAGGGTCCCCTGCAGATAATTCACTTTGATTTATTGAGCTATCTCTAATAGCACCCGAGAAATCACCAGATATATATTGGATTTTTCCCTGACCCTGACAGTCCGGCCCCATGAGACGGTGATTTTCTCGGCCCCTGGTGGTCCGAAATCGTTCCTCCGCCACAGATTCATTCGCCAGTGCCTCCTACAGACAATGCACTTTGATTTATTGCGCTATCTCTAATAGCACCCGAGATATCACCAGATATATATTGGATTTTTCCCTGACCCTGACAGTCCGGCCGCATGGGACGGTGATTTTCTCGGCCCCTGGTGGTCCGAGGTCGTTCCCGCTGCACAGATTCATGCACCAGGGCCTCCTGCAGACAATGCACTTTGATTTATTGGGCTATCTGTAATAGCACCCGAGATATCACCATATATATATTGGATTTTCCCCTGACCCTGAGTGTCCGGCCCCATGAGACGGTGGTTTTCTCGGCCCCTGGTGGTCCGAGGTCGTTCCCGCTGCACAGATTCATGCGCCAGGGCCTCCTGCAGACAATGCTCTTTGGTTTATTGCGCTATCTCTAATAGCACCCGAGATATCACCAGATATATATTGGATTTTCCCCTGACTCTGAGTGTCCGGTCCCATGAGACGGTGGTTTTCTCGGCGCCTGGTGGTGCGAGGTCGTTCCTGCGCCACAGATTCATTCGCCAGTGCCTCCTACAGACAATGCACATTGATTTATTGCGCTATCTCTAATAGCACCCGAGATATCACCAGACATATATTGGATTTTTCCGTGACCCTGAGTGTCCGGCCCTATGAGACGGTAGTTTCCTCGGCCCCTGGAGGTCCGAAGTCGTTCCCGCTGCACAGATTCATGCGCCAGGGCCTCCTGCAGACAATGCACTTTGATTTATTGCGCTATCTGTAATAACACCCGAGATATCACCAGATTTATATGGGATTTTTCCCTGACCCTGAGTGTCCGACCCCATCAGGCGGTGGTTTTCTCGGCCCCTGGTGGTCCGAGGTCGTTCCCGCTGCACAGATGCATGCGCCAGGGCCTCCTGCTGACAATGCACTTTGATTTATTGCGCTATCTCTAATAGCACCCGAGATATCACCAGACATATATTGGATTTTTCCCTGACCCTGACAGACCGGCCCCATGAGACGGTGATTTTCTCGACCCCTGGTGGTCCTAGGTCGTTCCCGCTGCACAGATTAATGCGCCAGGGCCCCCTGCAGATAACTCACTTTGATTTATTGCGCTATCTCTAATAGCACCCGAGATATCACCAGATATATATTGGATTTTTCCCTGACCCTGACAGACCGGCCCCATGAGACGGTGATTTTCTCGGCCCCTGGTGGTCCGAGGTCGATCCCGCTGCCCAGATTCATGCCCCAGGGCCTCCTACAGACAATGCACTTTGATTTATTGCGCTCTCTCTAATAGCAACCGAGATATCACCAGATATATATTGGATTTTTCGCTGACCCTGAGTGTCCGGCCCCATGAGACGGTGGTTTTCTCGGCCCCTGGTGTTCCGAGGACGTTCCCGCTGCACAGATTCATGCGCCAGGGGCCTCCTGCTGACAATGCACTTTGATTTATTGGGCTATCTGAAATAGCACCCGAGATATCACCATATATATATTGGATTTTCCCCTGACTCTGAGTGTCCGGCCTCATGAGACGGTGGTTTTCTCGGCCGCTGGTGGTCCGAGGTCGTTCCCGCTGCACAGATTCATGCGCCAGGGCCTCCTACAGACAATGCACTGTGATTTATTGCGCTATCTGTAATAGCACCCGAGATATCACCAGATATATGCTGGATTTTTACATGACCTTGGGTGACGGATTCCAAATATCTGTAATTTTCTCGGCACCTGGTGGTCCGACGTCGATCGCGCTGCACACATTCATGTGCTAGGGCCTCCTGCAGACAATGCACTCTGATTTATTGCGCTATCTCTAATAGCACCCGAGATATCACCAGATATATATTGGATTTTTCCCTGACCCTGACAGTCCGGCCCCATGAGACGGTGATTTTCTCGGCCCCTGGTGGTCCGAGGTCGATCCCGCAGCACAGATTCATGCGCCAGGGCCGTCTACAGACAATGCACTTTGATTTATTGGGCTTTCTGTAATAGCACCCGTGATATCACCGGATATATATTGGATTTTTCCCTGAACCTGAGTGTCCGGCCCCATGAGACGGTGGTTTTCTCGGTCCCTCGTGGACCGAGGACGATCCCGCTGCACAGATTCATGCGCCAGGGCCTCCTGCAGACAATGCACTTTGATTTATTGCGCTATCTGTAATAACACCCGAGATATCACCAGATTTATATGGGATTTTTCCCTGACCCTGAGTGTCCGACCCCATCAGGCGGTGGTTTTCTCGGCCCCTGGTGGTCCGAAGTCGTTCCCGCTGCACAGATGCATGCGCCAGGGCCTCCTGCAGGCATTGCTCTGTGGTTTATTGCGCTATCTCTAATAGAACCCGAGATATCACCAGATATATATTGGATTTTTCCCTGACCCTGACAGTCCGGCCCCATGAGACGGTGATTTTCTCGGCCCCTGGTGGTCCGAGGTCGATCCCGCAGCACAGATTCATGCGCCAGGGCCTCCTACAGACAATGCACTTTGATTTATTGCGCTATCTGTAATAGCACCCGAGATATCACCAGATATATGCTGGATTTTTACATGACCTTGGGTGACGGATTCCAAATATCTGTAATTTTCTCGGCTCCTGGTGGTCCGAGGTCGTTCCTGCTGCACAGATTCATGCGCCAGGGGCCTCCTGCAGATAATTCACTTTGGTTTATTGCGCAATCTCTAATAGCACCCGAGATATCACCAGATATATTTTGGATTTTCCCTTGACCCTGAGTGTCCGGCCCCATGAGACTGTGGTTTTCTCGGCCCCTGGTGGTCCGAGGTCGTTCCCGCTGCACAGATCCAAGCGCCAGGGCCTCCAACAGACAATGCACGTTAATTTATTGGGCTATCTGTAACAGCACCCAAGATATCACCAGATATATATTGGATTTTTCCCTGACCCTGAGTGTCCGGCCCAATGCGACGGTGGTTTTCTCGGCCCCTGGTGGTCCTAGGTCGTTCCCGCTGCACAGATTCATGCGACAGGGCCTCCTCCAGACAATGCACTTTGATTTATTGCGCTATCTGTAATAGCACCCGAGATATCACCAGATATATGCCGGATTTTGACATGACCTTGGGTGACGGATTCCAAATATCTGTAATTTTCTCGGCGCCTGGTGGTCCGAGGTCGTTCCTGCTGCACAGATTCATGCGCCCGGGCCTCCTGCTGACAATGCACTTTGATTGATTGCGCTATCTCTAATAGCACCCGAGATATCACCAGACATATATTGGATTTTTCCCAGACACTGACAGTCCGGCCCCATGAGACGGTGATTTTCTCGATCCATGGTGGTCCTAGGTCGTTCCCGCTGCACAGATTCATGCGCCAGGGCCTCCTGCAGACAATGCACTTTGATTTATTGCGCTATCTCTAATAGCACCCGAGATATCACCAGATATATGCTGGATTTTTACATGACCTTGGGTGACGGATTCCAAATATCTGTAATTTTCTCGGCGCCTGGTGGTCCGAGGTCGTTCCTGCTGCGCAGATTCATGCGCCAGAGCCTCCTGCAGACAATGCACTTTGATTTATTGCGCTATCTGTAATAGCACCCGAGATATCACCATATATATATTGGATTTTCCCCTGACCCTGAGTGTCCGGCCCAATGAGACGGTGGTTTTCTCGGCCCCTGGTGGTCCGAGGTCGTTCCCGCTGAACAGATTCATGCGCCAGGGCCCCTGCAGACAATGCACTTTGATTTATTTCGCTATCTCTAATAGCACCCGAGATATCACCAGATATATATTGGATTTTTCCTTGAACCTGAGTGTCCGGCCCCATGAGACGGTGGTTTTCTCGGCCCCTGGTGTTCCGTGGACGTTCCCGCTGCACAGATTCATGCGCCAGGGCCTCCTGCAGACAATGCACTTTGATTTATTGCGCTATCTGTAAAAACACCCGAGATATCACCAGATTTATATGGGATTTTTCCCTGACCCTGAGTGTCCGACCCTATCAGGCGGTGGTTTTCTCGGCCCCTGGTGGTCCGAGGTTGTTCCCGCTGCACAGATGCATGCGCCAGGGCCTCCTGCAGACAATGCACTTTGATTTATTGCGCTATCTCTCATAGCACCCGAGATATCACCAGATATATGCTGGATTTTTACATGACCTTGGGTGACGGATTCCAAATATCTGTAATTTTCTCGGCGCCTGGTGGTCCGAGGTCGTTCCTGCTGCACAGATTCATGCGCCAGGGCCTCCTGCTGACAATGCACTTTGATTTATTGCGCTATCTCTAATAGCACCCGAGATATCACCAGACATATATTGGATTTTTCCCTGACCCTGACTGACCGGCCCCATGAGACGGTGATTTTCTCGACCCCTGGTGGTCCTAGGTCGTCCCCGCTGCACAGATTCATGCGCCAGGGCCCCCTGCAGATAACTCACTTTGATTTATTGCGCTATCTCTAATAGCACCCGAGATATCACTAGATATATATTGGATTTTTCCCTGACCCTGACAGACCGGCCCCATGAGACGGTGGTTTTCTCGGTCCCTCGTGGTCCGAGGTCGATCCCGCTGCACAGATTCATGCGCCAGGGCCCCCTGCAGACAATGCACTTTGATTTATTGGGCTATCTGAAATAGCACCCGAGATATCACCATATATATATTGGATTTTCCCCTGACTCTGAGTGTCCGGCCTCATGAGACGGTGGTTTTCTCGGCCGCTGGTGGTCCGAGGTCGTTCCCGCTGCACAGATTCATGCGCCAGGGCCTCCTACAGACAATGCACTTTGATTTATTGCGCTATCTGTAATAGCACCCGAGATATGACCAGATATATGCTGGATTTTTACATGACCTTGGGTGACGGATTCCAAATATCTGTAATTTTCTCGGCACCTGGTGGTCCGAGGTCGATCGCGCTGCACACATTCATGTGCTAGGGCCTCCTGCAGACAATGCACTTTGATTTATTGCGCTCTCTCTAATAGCACCCGAGATATCACCAGATATATATTGGTTTTTTCCCTGACCCTGACAGTCCGGCCCCATGAGACGGTGATTTTCTCGGCCCCTGGTGGTCCGAGGTCGTTTCGGCTGCACAGATTCATGCGCCAGGGCCCCCTGCAGATAACTCACTTTGATTTATTGCGCTATCTCTAATAGCACCCGAGATATCACCAGATATATATTGGATTTTTCCCTGACCCTGACAGTCCGGCCCCATGAGACGGTGATTTTCTCGGCCCCTGGTGGTCCGAGGTCGATCCCGCTACCCAGATTCATGCCCCAGGGCCTCCTACAGACAATGCACTTTGATTTATTGCGCTCTCTCTAATAGCACCCGAGATATCACCAGATATATATTGGTTTTTTCCCTGACCCTGACAGTCCGGCCCCATGAGACGGTGATTTTCTCGGCCCCTGGTGGTCCGAGGTCGTTCCGGCTACACGGATTCATGCGCCAGGGCCCCCTGCAGATAACTCACTTTGATTTATTGCGCTATCTCTAATAGCACCCGAGATATCACCAGACATATATTGGATTTTTCCCTGACCCTGACAGACCGGCCCCATGAGACGGTGATTTTCTCGACCCCTGGTGGTCCTAGGTCGTTCCCGCTGCACAGATTCATGCGCCAGGGCCCCCTGCAGATAACTCACTTTGATTTATTGCGCTATCTCTAATAGCACCCGAGATATCACCAGATATATATTGGATTTTTCCCTGACCCTGACAGTCCGGCCCCATCAGACGGTGATTTTCTCGGCCCCTGGTGGTCCGAGGTCGATTCCGCTGCCCAGATTCATGCCCCAGGGCCTCCTACAGACAGTGCACTTTGATTTATTGCGCTCTCTCTAATAGCAACCGAGATATCACCAGATATATATTGGATTTTTCCCTGAGCCTGAGTGTCCGGCCCCATGAGACGGTGGTTTTCTCGGCCCCTCGTGGTCCGAGGTCCATCCCGCTGCACAGATTCATGCGCCAGGGCTCCCTGCAGACAATGCACTTTGATTTATTGCGCTATCTCTAATAGCACCCGAGATATCACCAGATATATATTGGATTTTTCCCTGACCCTGAGTGTCCGGCCCCATGAGACGGTGGTTTTCTCGGCCCCTGGTGGTCCGAGGTCGATCGCGCTGCACACATTCATGTGCTAGGGCCTCCTGCAGACAATGCACTTTGATTTATTGCGCTATCTCTAATGGCACCCGAGATATCACCAGATATATATTGGATTTTTCCCTGACCCTGAGTGTCCGGCCCCATGAGACGGTGGTTTTCTCGGCCCCTGGTGGTCCGAGGACGTTCCCGCTGCACAGATTCATGCGCCAGGGGCCTCCTGCAGATAATTCACTTTGGTTTATTGCGCTATCTCTAATAGCACCCGAGATATCACCAGATATATATTGGATTTTCCCTTGACCCTGACTGTCCGGCCCCATGAGACTGTGGTTTTCTCGGCCCCTGGTGGTCCGAGGTCGTTCCCGCTGCACAGATCCATGCGCCAGGGCCTCCAACAGACAATGCACGTTAATTTATTGGGCTATCTGTAACAGCACCCAAGATATCACCAGATATATATTGGATTTTTCCCTGACCCTGAGTGTCCGGCCCAATGCGACGGTGGTTTTCTCGGCCCCTGGTGGTCCTAGGTCGTTCCCGCTGCACAGATTCATGCGACAGGGCCTCCTCCAGACAATGCACTTTGATTTATTGCGCTATCTGTAATAGCACCCGAGATATCACCAGATATATGCTGGATTTTTACATGACCTTGGGTGACGGATTCCAAATATCTGTAATTTTCTCGGCGCCTGGTGGTCCGAGGTCGTTCCTGCTGCACAGATTCATGCGCCAGGGCCTCCTGCTGACAATGCACTTTGATTTATTGCGCTATCTCTAATAGCACCCGAGATATCACCAGACATATATTGGATTTTTCCCTGACCCTGACAGACCGGCCCCATGAGACGGTGATTTTCTCGACCCCTGGTGGTCCTAGGTCGTTCCCGCTGCACAGATTCATGCGCCAGGGCCCCCTGCAGATACCTCACTTTGATTTATTGCGCTATCTCTAATAGCACCCGAGATATCACCAGATATATATTGGATTTTTCCCTGACCCTGACAGACCGGCCCCATGAGACGGTGATTTTCTCGGCCCCTGGTGGTCCGAGGTCGATCTCGCTGCACAGATTCATGCCCCAGGGCCTCCTACAGACAATGCACTTTGATTTATTGCGCTCTCTCTAATAGCAACCGAGATATCACCAGATATATATTGGATTTTTCCCTGACCCTGAGTGTCCGGCCCCATGAGACGGTGGTTTTCTCGGCCCCTGGTGTTCCGAGGACGTTCCCGCTGCACAGATTCATGCGCCAGGGGCGTCCTGCAGATAATGCACTTTGATTTATTGCGCTATCTCTAATAGCACCCGAGATATCACTAGACATATATTGGATTTTTCCCTGACACTGACAGTCCGGCCCCATGAGACGGTGATTTTCTCGATCCATGGTGGTCCTAGGTCGTTCCCGCTGCACAGATTCATGCGCCAGGGCCTCCTGCAGATAACTCACTTTGATTTATTGCGCTATCTCTAATAGCACCCGAGATATCACCAGATATATATTGGATTTTTCCCTGACCCTGACAGACCGGCCCCATGAGACGGCGATTTTCTCGGTCCCTCGTGGTCCGAGGTCGTTCCCGCTGCATAGATTCATGCGCCAGGGCCCCCTGCAGACAATGCACTTTGAATTATTGCGCTATCTCTAATAGCAACCGAGATATCACCAGATATATTTTGGATTTTTCCGTGACCATGAGTGTCCGGCCCTATGAGACGGTGGTTTCCTCGGCCCCTGGAGGTCCGAGGTCGTTCCCGCTGCACAGATTCATTCGCCAGTGCCTCCTACAGACAATGCACTTTGATTTATTGCGCTATCTCTAATAGCACCCGAGATATCACCAGATATATATTGGATTTTTCCCTGACCCTGATTGTCCGGCCCCATGAAACGGTAGTTTCCTCGGCCCCTGGTGGTCCGAGGTCGTTCCCGCTGCACAGATTCATGCGCCAGGGCCTCCCGCAGACAATGCTCTTTGGTTTATTGCGCTATCTCCAATAGCACCCGAGATATCACCAGATATATATTGGATTTTTCCTTGAACCTGAGTGTCCGGCCCTATGTGTCGATGGTTTTCTCGGTCCCCCGTGGTCCGAGGTCGATCCTGCTCCACAGATTCATTCGCCAGTGCCTCCTACAGACAATGCACTTTGATTTATTGCGCTATCTCTAATAGCACCCGAGATATCATCAGATATATATTGGATTTTTCCCTCACCCTGACAGCCCGACCCCATGGGACGGTGGTTTTCTCGGCCCCTGGTGGTCCGAGGTCGTTCCCGCTGCACAGATTCATGCGCCAGGGCCTCCTGCAGACAATGCACTTTGATTTATTGCGCTATCTGTAATAACACCCGAGATAATACCAGATATATATTGGATTTTTCCCAGAGCCTGAGTGTCCGGCCCCATGAGACGGTGATTTTCTCGGCCCCTGGTGGTCCGAGGTCGTTCCCGCTGCACAGATTCATGCCCCAGGGCCTCCTGCACACAATGCACTTTGGTTTATTGCGCTATCTCTAATAGCAACCGAGATATCACCAGATATATATTGGATTTTTCCGTGACCATGAGTGTCCGGCCCTATGAGACGGTAGTTTCCTCGGCCCCTGGAGGTCCGAGGTCGTTCCCGCTGCAAAGAATCAGGCGCCAGGGCCTCCTGCAGACAATGCACTTTGATTTATTGCGCTTTCTGTAATAGCACCCGTGATATCACCATATATATATATTGGATTTTCCCGTGACCCTGAGTGTCCGGCCCCATGAGATGGTGGTTTTCTCGGCCCCTGGTGCTCCGAGGTCGTTCCCGCTGCACAGATTCATGCGCCAGGGTCCCCAGCAGATAATTCGCTTTGATTTATTGAGCTATCTCTAATAGCACCCAAGAAATCACCAGATATATGTTGGATTTTTCCCTGACCCTGACAGTCCAGCCCCATTAGACGGAGATTTTCTCGGCCCCTGCTGGTCCGAGGTCGTTCCTGCGCCACAGATTCATTCGCCAGTGCGTCCTACAGACAATGCACTTTGATTTATTGCGCTATCTGTAATAACACCCGAGATATCACCAGATATATATTGGATTTTTCCCTGACCCTGACAGTCCGACCCCATGAGACGGTGGTTTTCTCGGCCCCTGGTGGTCCGGTGTCGTTCCCGTTGCACAGATTCATGCGCCAGGGCCTCCTGCAGACAATGCACTGTGGTTAATTGCGCTATCTCTAATAGCAACCGAGATATCACCAGATATATTTTGGATTTTTCCGTGACCATGAGTGTCCGGCCCTATGAGACGGTGGTTTCCTCGGCCCCTGGAGGTCCGAGGTCGTTCCCGCTGCACAGATTCATTCGCCAGTGCCTCCTACAGACAATGCACTTTGATTTATTGCGCTATCTCTAATAGCACCCGAGATATCACCAGATATATATTGGATTTTTCCCTGACCCTGATTGTCCGGCCCCATGAAACAGTAGTTTCCTCGGCCCCTGGTGGTCCGAGGTCGTTCCCGCTGCACAGATTCATGCGCCAGGGCCTCCCGCAGACAATGCTCTTTGGTTTATTGCGCTATCTCCAATAGCACCCGAGATATCACCAGATATATATTGGATTTTTCCTTGAACCTGAGTGTCCGGCCCTATGTGTCGATGGTTTTCTCGGTCCCCCGTGGTCCGAGGTCGATCCTGCTCCACAGATTCATTCGCCAGTGCCTCCTACAGACAATGCACTTTGATTTATTGCGCTATCTCTAATAGCACCCGAGATATCATCAGATATATATTGGATTTTTCCCTCACCCTGACAGCCCGACCCCATGGGACGGTGGTTTTCTCGGCCCCTGGTGGTCCGAGGTCGTTCCCGCTGCACAGATTCATGCGCCAGGGCCTCCTGCAGACAATGCACTTTGATTTATTGCGCTATCTGTAATAACACCCGAGATAATACCAGATATATATTGGATTTTTCCCTGAGCCTGAGTGTCCGGCCCCATGAGACGGTGATTTTCTCGGCCCCTGGTGGTCCGAGGTCGTTCCCGCTGCACAGATTCATGCCCCAGGGCCTCCTGCAGACAATGCACTTTGGTTTATTACGCTATCTCTAATAGCAACCGAGATATCACCAGATATATATTGGATTTTTCCGTGACCATGAGTGTCCGGCCCTATGAGACGGTAGTTTCCTCGGCCCCTGGAGGTCCGAGGTCGTTCCCGCTGCAAAGATTCAGGCGCCAGGGCCTCCTGCAGACAATGCACTTTGATTTATTGCGCTTTCTGTAATAGCACCCGTGATATCACCATATATATATATTGGATTTTCCCCTGACCCTGAGTGTCCGGCCCCATGAGATGGTGGTTTTCTCGGCCCCTGGTGCTCCGAGGTCGTTCCCGCTGCACAGATTCATGCGCCAGGGTCCCCAGCAGATAATTCGCTTTGATTTATTGAGCTATCTCTAATAGCACCCAAGAAATCACCAGATATATGTTGGATTTTTCCCTGACCCTGACAGTCCGGCCCCATTAGACGGAGATTTTCTCGGCCCCTGCTGGTCCGAGGTCGTTCCTGCGCCACAGATTCATTCGCCAGTGCGTCCTACAGACAATGCACTTTGATTTATTGCGCTATCTGTAATAACACCCGAGATATCACCAGATATATATTGGATTTTTCCCTGACCCTGACAGTCCGACCCCATGAGACGGTGGTTTTCTCGGCCCCTGGTGGTCCGGTGTCGTTCCCGTTGCACAGATTCATGCGCCAGGGCCTCCTGCAGACAATGCACTTTGATTTATTGCGCTATCTGTAATAACACCCGAGATATCACCAGATATATATTGGATTTTTCCCTGACCCTGATTGTCCGATACCATGAAACGGTAGTTTCCTCTGCCCCTGGTAGTCCGAGATCGTTCCCGCTGCACAGATCCATGCGCCAGGGCCTCCTGCAGACAATGATCTTTGGTTTATTGCGCTATCTCTAATAACACCCGAGATATCACCAGATTTATATGGGATTTTTCCCTGACCCTGAGTGCCCGACACCATGAGACGGTGGTTTTCTCGGCCCCTGGTGGTCCGAGGTCGTTCCCGCTGCACAGATTCATGCGCCAGGGCCACCAGCAGACAATGCACCTTGATTTATTTCGCTATCTCTAATAGCACCCGAGATATCACCAGATATATATTGGATTTTTCCTTGAACCTGAGTGTCCGGCCCCCTGTGTCGATGGTTTTCTCGGTCCCTCGTGGTCCGAGGTCGATCCCGCTGCACAGGTTCATGCGCCAGGGCCCCCTGCAGACAATGCACTTTGATTTATTGCGCTATCTCCAATAGCACCCGAGATATCACCAGATATATATTGGATTTTACCCTGACCCTGACAGTCCGGCCCCATGAGACGGTGATTTTCTCGGCCCCTGGTGGTCCGAGGTCGTTCCTGCGCCACAGATTCATTCGCCAGTGCCTCCTATAGACAATGCACTTTGATTTATTGTTCTATCTCTAATAGCCCCCGAGATATCACCAGATATATATTGGATTTTTCCCTGACCCTAACAGTCCGGCCCCATGAGACGGTGATTTTCTCGGCCCCTGGTGGTCCGAGGTCGATCCCGCAGCACAGATTAGTGCGCCAGGGCCTCCTACAGACAATGCACTTTGATTTATTGCGCTTTTTGTAACAGCACCCGAGATATCACCGGATATATATTGGATATTTCCCTGACCCTGACAGTCCGGACCCATGAGACGGTGATTTTCTCGGCCCCTGGTGGTCCGAGGTCGTTCCCGCTGCACAGATTCATGCGCCAGGGCCTCCTGCAGACAATGCTCTTTGGTTTATTGCGCTATCTGTAATAGCACCCGAGATATCACCAGATATATATTGGATTTTTCCCTGACCCTGACAGCCCGAACCCATGAGACGGTGGTTTTCTCGGCCCCTGGTGGTCCGAGGTCGTTCCCGCTGCACAGATTCATGCGCCAGGGCCTCCTACAGACAATGCACTTTGATTTATTGCGCTATCTGTAATAGCACCCGAGATATCACCAGATATATGCTGGATTTTTACATGACCTTGGGTGACGGATTCCAAATATCTGTAATTTTCTCGGCGCCTGGTGGTCCGAGGTCATTCCTGCTCCACAGATTCATTCGCCAGTGCCTCCTACAGACAATGCAGTTTGATTTGTTGCGCTATCTCTAATAGCACCCGAGATATCACCAGATATATATTGGATTTTTCCTTCACCCTGACAGCCCGACCCCATGAGACGGTGGTTTTCTCGGCCCCTGGTGGTCCGAGGTCGTTCCCGCTGCACAGATTCATGCGCCAGGGCCTCCTGCAGACAATGCACTTTGATTTATTGCGCTATCTGTAATAACACCCGAGATATCACCAGATTTATATGGGATTTTTTCCTGACTCTGAGTGTCCGACCCCATGAGACGGTGGTTTTCTCGGCCCCTGGTGGTCCGAGGTCGTTCCCGCTGCACAGATTCATGCGCCAGGGCCTCCTGCAGACAATGCTCTTTGGTTTATTGCGCTATCTCTAATAGCACCCGAGATATCACCAGATATATATTGGATTTTTCCTTGAACCTGAGTGTCCGGCCCCATCTGTCGATGGTTTTCTCGGTCCCTCGTGGTCCGAGGTCGATCCCGCTGCACAGATTCATGCGCCAGGGCCTCCTACAGACAATGCACTTTGATTTATTGCGCTATCTCTAATAGCACCCGAGATATCACCATATATATATTGGATTTTTCCGTGACCCTGAGTGTCCGGCCCTATGAGACGGTAGTTTCCTCGGCCCCTGGAGGTCCGAGGTCGTTCCCGCTGCACAGATTCATGCGCCAGGGCCTCCTGCAGACAATGCACTTTGATTTATTGGGCTATCTGTAATAGCACCCGAGATATCACCATATATATATTGGATTTTCCCCTGACCCTGAGTGTCCGGCCCCATCAGACGGTGGTTTTCTCGGCCGCTGGTGGTCCGAGGTCGTTCCCGCTGCACAGATTCATGCGCCAGGGCCTCCTACAGACAATGCACTTTGATTTATTGCGCTATCTGTAATAGCACCCGAGATATCACCAGATATATATTGGATTATTCCCTGACCCTGATTGTCCGGCCCCATGAGACGGTGATTTTCTCGGCCCCTGGTGGTCCGAGGACGTTCCTGCGCCACAGATTCATTCGCCAGTGCCTCCTACAGACAATGCACTTTGATTTATTGTGCTATCTCTAATAGCACCCGAGATATCACCAGATATATATTGGATTTTTCCCTGTCCCTGACAGTCCGGCCCCATGAGACGGTGATTTTCTCGGCCCCTGGTGGTCTGAGGTCGATCCCGCAGCACAGATTCATGCGCCAGGGCCTCCTACAGACAATGCACTTTGATTTATTGCGCTTTCTGTAATAGCACCCGTGATATCACCGGATATATATTGGATTTTTCCCTGACCCTGACAGTCCGGCCCCATGAGACGGTGATTTTCTCGGCCCCTGGTGGTCCGAGGTCGTTCCCGCTGCACAGATTCATACGCCAGGGCCTCCTGCAGACAATGCTCTTTGGTTTATTGCGCTATCTCTAATAACACCCGAGATATCACCAGATATATATTGGATTATTCCCTGACCCTGATTGTCCGGCCCCATGAAACGGTAGTTTCCGCGGCCCCTGGTGGTCCGAGGTCGGTCCCGCTGCACAGATTCATGCGCCAGGTCCTCCTGCAGACAATGCACTTTGATTTATTGTGCTATCTCTAATAGCACCCGAGATATCACCAGATATATATTGGATTTTTGCTTGACCCTGACAGTCCGGCCCCATGTGTCGATGGTTTTCTCGGTCCCTCGTGGTCCGAGGTCGATCCCGCTGCACAGGTTCATGCGCCAGGGCCCCCTGCAGGTAATTAACGTTGATTTATTGCGCTATCTCTAATAGCACCCGAGATATCACCAGATATATATTGGATTTTTCCCTGACCCTGACAGTCCGACCCCATGAGGCGGTTGTTTTCTCGGCCCCTGCTGGTCCGAGGTCGTTCCCGCTGCACAGATTCATGCGCCAGGGCCTCCTGCAGACAATGCACTTTGATTTATTGCGCTATCTGTAATAGCACCCGAGATATCACCATATATATATTGGATTTTCCCCTGACCCTGAGTGTCCGGCCCAATGACACGGTGGTTTTCTCGGCCCCTGGTGGTCCTAGGTCGTTCCCGCTGCACAGATTCATGCGCCAGGGTCCCCTGCAGATTATTCACTTTGGTTTATTGAGCTATCTCTAATAGCACCCGAGATATCACCAGATACATATTGGATTTTTCCCTGACCCTGACAGTCTGACCCAATGAGACGGTGGTTTTCTCGGCCCCTGGTGGTCCGAGGTCGTTCCCGCTGCACAGATTCATGCGCCAGGGCCACCTACAGACAATGCACTTTGATTTATTGCGCTATCTCTAACAGCACCCGAGATATCACCATATATATATTGGATTTTCCCCTGACCCTGAGTGTCCGGCCCAATGACACGGTGGTTTTCTCGGCCCCTGGTGGTCCTAGGTCGTTCCCGCTGCACAGATTCATGCGCCAGGGTCCCCTGCAGATTATTCACTTTGGTTTATTGAGCTATCTCTAATAGCACCCGAGATATCACCAGATACATATTGGATTTTTCCCTGACCCTGACAGTCCGACCCAATGAGACGGTGGTTTTCTCGGCCCCTGGTGGTCCGAGGTCGTTCCCGCTGCACAGATTCATGCGCCAGGGCCTCCTACAGACAATGCACTTTGATTTATTGCGCTATCTCTAACAGCACCCGAGATATCACCAGATATATATTGGATTTTTCCCTGACCCTGACAGTCCCACCCCATGAGACGGTGGTTTTCTCGGCCCCTGGTGGTCCGAGGTCGTTCCAGCTGCACAGATTCATGCGCCAGGGCCTCCTGCAGACAATGCACTTTGATTTATTGGGCTATCTGTAATAGCACACGAGATATCACCATATATATATTGGATTTTCCCATGACCCTGAGTGTCCGGCCCCATGAGACGGTGGTTTTCTCGGCCGCTGGTGGTCCGAGGTCGTTCCCGCTGCACAGATTCATGCGCCAGGGCCTCCTGCAGACAATGCTCTTTGGTTTATTGCGCTATCTCTAATAACACCCGAGATATCACCAGATATATATTGGATTATTCCCTGACCCTGATTGTCCGGCCCCATGAGACGGTGATTTTCTCGGCCCCTGGTGGTCCGAGGACGTTCCTGCGCCACAGATTCATTCGCCAGTGCCTCCTACAGACAATGCACTTTGATTTATTGTGCTATCTCTAATAGCACCCGAGATATCACCAGATATATATTGGATTTTTCCCTGTCCCTGACTGTCCGGCCCCATGAGACGGTGATTTTCTCGGCCCCTGGTGGTCTGAGGTCGATCCCGCAGCACAGATTCATGCGCCAGGGCCTCCTACAGACAATGCACTTTGATTTATTGCGCTTTCTGTAATAGCACCCGTGATATCACCGGATATATATTGGATTTTTCCCTGACCCTGACAGTCCGGCCCCATGAGACGGTGATTTTCTCGGCCCCTGGTGGTCCGAGGTCGTTCCCGCTGCACAGATTCATACGCCAGGGCCTCCTGCAGACAATGCTCTTTGGTTTATTGCGCTATCTCTAATAACACCCGAGATATCACCAGATATATATTGGATTATTCCCTGACCCTGATTGTCCGGCCCCATGAAACGGTAGTTTCCGCGGCCCCTGGTGGTCCGAGGTCGTTCCCGCTGCACAGATTCATGCGCCAGGGCCTCCTGCAGACAATGCACTTTGATTTATTGCGCTATCTGTAATAGCACCCGAGATATCACCATATATATATTGGATTTTCCCCTGACCCTGAGTGTCCGGCCCAATGACACGGTGGTTTTCTCGGCCCCTGGTGGTCCTAGGTCGTTCCCGCTGCACAGATTCATGCGCCAGGGTCCCCTGCAGATTATTCACTTTGGTTTATTGAGCTATCTCTAATAGCACCCGAGATATCACCAGATACATATTGGATTTTTGCCTGACCCTGACAGTCCGACCCAATGAGACGGTGGTTTTCTCGGCCCCTGGTGGTCCGAGGTCGTTCCCGCTGCACAGATTCATGCGCCAGGGCCACCTACAGACAATGCACTTTGATTTATTGCGCTATCTCTAACAGCACCCGAGATATCACCATATATATATTGGATTTTCCCCTGACCCTGAGTGTCCGGCCCAATGACACGGTGGTTTTCTCGGCCCCTGGTGGTCCTAGGTCGTTCCCGCTGCACAGATTCATGCGCCAGGGTCCCCTGCAGATTATTCACTTTGGTTTATTGAGCTATCTCTAATAGCACCCGAGATATCACCAGATACATATTGGATTTTTCCCTGACCCTGACAGTCCGACCCAATGAGACGGTGGTTTTCTCGGCCCCTGGTGGTCCGAGGTCGTTCCCGCTGCACAGATTCATGCGCCAGGGCCTCCTACAGACAATGCACTTTGATTTATTGCGCTATCTCTAACAGCACCCGAGATATCACCAGATATATATTGGATTTTTCCCTGACCCTGACAGTCCGACCCCATGAGACGGTGGTTTTCTCGGCCCCTGGTGGTCCGAGGTCGTTCCAGCTGCACAGATTCATGCGCCAGGGCCTCCTGCAGACAATGCACTTTGATTTATTGCGCTATCTGTAATAACACCCGAGATATCACCAGATTTATATGGGATTTTTCCCTGACCCTGAGTGTCCGACCCCATGAGGCGGTGGTTTTCTCGGCCCCTGGTGGTCCGAGGTCGATCCCGCAGCACAGATTCATGCACCAGGGCCTCCTACAGAAAATACACTTTGATTTATTGCGCTATCTCCAATAGCACCCGAGATATCACCAGATATATATTGGATTTTTCCCTGACCCTGACAGTCCGGCCCCATGAGACGGTGATTTTCTCGGCCCCTGGTGGTCCGAGGTCGTTCCTGCGCCACAGATTCATGCGCCAGGGCCTCCTACAGACAATGCACTTTGATTTATTGCGCTATCTGTAATAGCACCCGAGATATCACCAGATATATATTGGATTTTTCCCTGACCCTGACAGCCCGACCCCATGAGACGGTGGTTTTCTCGGCCCCTGGTGGTCCGAGGTCGTTCCCGCTGCACAGATTCATGCGCCAGGGCCTCCTGCAGACAATGCACTTTGATTTATTGCGCTATCTGTAATAACACCCGAGATATCACCAGATTTATATGGGATTTTTTCCTGACTCTCAGTGTCCGACCCCATGAGACGGTGGTTTTCTCGGCCCCTGGTGGCCCGAGGTCGTTCCCGCTGCACAGATTCATGCGCCAGGGCCTACTGCAGACAATGCTCTTTGGTTTATTGCGCTATCTCTAATAGCACCCGAGATATCACCATATATATATTGGATTTTTCCTTGAACCTGAGTGTCCGGCCCCATCTGTCGATGGTTTTCTCGGTCCCTCGTGGTCCGAGGTCGATCCCGCTGCACAGATTCATGCGCCAGGGCCTCCTACAGACAATGCACTTTGATTTATTGCGCTATCTCTAACAGCACCCGAGAAATCACCAGATATATATTGCATTTTTCCCTGACCCTGACAGTCCGACCCCATGAGACGGTGGTTTTCTCGGCCCCTGGTGGTCCGAGGTCGTTCCAGCTGCACAGATTCATGCGCCAGGGCCTCCTGCAGACAATGCACTTTGATTTATTGCGCTATCTGTAATAACACCCGAGATATCACCAGATTTATATGGGATTTTTCCCTGACCCTGAGTGTCCGACCCCATGAGGCGGTGGTTTTCTCGGCCCCTGGTGGTCCGAGGTCGATCCCGCAGCACAGATTCATGCACCAGGGCCTCCTACAGACAATGCACTTTGATTTATTGCGCTATCTCCAATAGCACCCGAGATATCACCAGATATATATTGGATTTTTCCCTGACCCTGACAGTCCGGCCCCAAGAGACGGTGATTTTCTCGGCCCCTGGTGGTCCGAGGTCGTTCCCGCTGCACAGATTCATGCGCCAGGGCCTCCTGCAGACAATGCTCTTTGGTTTATTGCGCTATCTCTAATAGCACCCGAGATATCATCAGATATATATTGGATTTTTCCTTGAACCTGAGTGTCCGGCCCCATCTGACGATGGTTTTCTCGGTCCCTCGTGGTCCGAGGTCGATCCCGCTGCACAGATTCATGCGCCAGGGCCTCCTGCAGACAATGCACTGTGGTTAATTGCGCTATCTCTAATAGCAACCGAGATATCACCAGATATATTTTGGATTTTCCCCTGACCCTGAGTGTCCGGCCCCATGAGACGGTGGTTTTCTCGGCCGCTGGTGGTCCGAGGTCGTTCCCGCTGCACAGATTCATGCGCCAGGGCCTCCTACAGACAATGCACTTTGATTTATTGCGCTATCTCTAACAGCACCCGTGATATCACCATATATATATATTGGATTTTCCCCTGACCCTGAGTGTCCGGCCCCATGAGATGGTGGTTTTCTCGGCCCCTGGTGCTCCGAGGTCGTTCCCGCTGCACAGATTCATTCGCCAGTGCCTCCTACAGACAATGCAATTTGATTTATTGCGCTATCTCTAATAGCTCCCGAGATATCACCAGATATATATTGGATTTTTCCCTGACCCTGACAGTCCGACCCCATGAGACGGTGGTTTTCTCGGCCCCTGGTGGTCCGGTGTCGTTCCCGTTGCACAGATTCATGCGCCAGGGCCTCCTGCTGACAATGCACTTTGATTTATTGCGCTATCTGTAATAACACCCGAGATATCACCAGATTTATATGGGATTTTTCCCTGACCCTGAGTGTCCGACCCAATGAGGCGGTGGTTTTCTCGGCCCCTGTTGGTCCGAGGTCGTTCCCGCTGCACAGATTCATGCGCCAGGGCCTCCTGCAGACAATGCACTTTGATTTATTGCGCTATCTGTAATAGCACCCGAGATATCACCATATATATATTGGATTTTCCCCTGACCCTGAGTGTCCGGCCCAATGAGACGGTGGTTTTCTCGGCCCCTGGTGGTCCGAGGTCGCTCCCGCTGCACAGATTCATGCGCCAGGGCCTCCTGCAGACAATGCACTGTGGTTAATTGCGCTATCTCTAATAGCAACCGAGATATCACCAGATATATTTTGGATTTTTCCGTGACCATGAGTGTCCGGCGCTATGAGACGGTGGTTTCCTCGGCCCCTGGAGGTCCGAGGTCGTTCCCGCTGCACAGATTCAGGTGCCAGGGCCTCCTGCAGACAATGCACTTTGATTTATTGGGCTATCTGTAATAGCACCCGAGATATCACCATATATATATTGGATTTTCCCCTGACCCTGAGTGTCCGGCCCCATGAGACGGTGGTTTTCTCGGCCCCTGGTGGTCCGAGGTCGTTCCCGCTGCACAGATTCATGCGCCAGGGCCTCCTACAGACAATGCACTTTGATTTATTGCGCTATCTGTAATAGCACCCGAGATATCACCAGATATATGCTGGATTTTTACATGACCTTGGGTGACGAATTCCAAATATCTGTAATGTTCTCGGCGCCTGGTTGTCCGAGGTCTTTCCTGCTCCACAGATTCATTCGTCAGTGCCTCCTACAGACAATGCACTTTGATTTATTGCGCTATCTCTAATAGCACCCGAGATATCATCAGATATATATTGGATTTTTCCCTCACCCTGACAGCCCGACCCCATGGGACGGTAGTTTTCTCGGCCACTGGTGGTCCGAGGTCGTTCCCGCTGCACAGATTCATTCGCCAGGGCCTCCTGCAGACAATGCACTTTGATTTATTGCGCTATCTGTAATAACACCCGAGATATCACCAGATTTAAATGGGATTTTTCCCTGACTCTGAGTGTCCGACCCCATGAGACGGTGGTTTTCTCGGCCCCTGGTGGTCCGAGGTCGTTCCCGCTGCACAGATTCATGCGCCAGGGCCTCCTGCAGACAATGCTCTTTGGTTTATTGCGCTATCTCTAATAGCACCCGAGATATCACCAGATATATATTGGATTTTTCCCTGACCCTGATTGTCCGGCCCCATGAAACGGTAGTTTCCTCGGCCCCTGGTGGTCCGAGGTCGTTCCCGCTGCACAGATTCATGCGCCAGGGCCTCCTGCAGACAATGCACTTTGATTTATTGCGCTATCTGTAATAGCACTCGAGATATCACCAGATATATGCTGGATTTTTACTTGACCTTGGGTGACGGATTCCAAATATCTGTAATTTCCTCGGCACCTGGTGGTCCGAGGTCGTTCCTGATCCACAGATTCATTCGCCAATGCCTCCTATAGACAATGCACTTTGATTTATTGCGCTATCTCTAATAGCACCCGAGATATCACCATACATATATTGGATTTTCCCCTGACCCTGAGTGTCCGGCCCAATGAGACGGTGGTTTTCTCGGCCCCTGGTGGTCCGAGGTCGTCCCCGCAGCACAGATTCGTGCGCCAGGGTCCCCTGCAGATAATTCACTTTGATTTATTGAGCTATCTCTAATAGCACCGGAGATATCATCAGATATATATTGGATTTTTCCCTGACCCTGACAGTCCGACCCAATGAGACGGTGGTTTTCTCGGCCCCTGGTGGTCCGAGGTCGTTCCCGCTGCACAGATTCATGCGCCAGGGCCTCCTACTGACAATGCACTTTGATTTATTGCGCTATCTCTAATAGCACCCGAGATATCACCAGATATATATTGGATTTTTCCCTGACCCTGACAGTCCGACCCCATGAGACGGTGGTTTTCTCGGCCCCTGGTGGTCCGAGGTCGTTCCCGCTGCACAGATTCATGCGCCAGGGCCTCCTGCAGACAATGCACTTTGATTTATTGCGCTATCTGTAATAGCACCCGAGATATCACCATATATATATATTGGATTTTTCCCTGACCCTGTGTGTCCGACCCAATGAGGCGGTGGTTTTCTCGGCCCCTGGTGGTCCGAGGTCGTTCCCGCTGCACAGATTCATGCGCCAGGGCCTCCTGCAGACAATGCACTTTGATTTATTGCGCTATCTATAATAGCACCCGAGATATCACCATATATATATTGGATTTTCCCCTGACCCTGAGTGTCCGGCCCAATGAGACGGTGGTTTTCTCGGCCCCTGGTGGTCCGAGGTCGTTCCCGCTGCACAGATTCATGCGCCAGGGTCCCCTGCAGATAATTCACACTGATTTATTTCGCTATCTCTAATAGCACCCGAGATATCACCAGATATATATTGGATTTTTCCTTGAACCTGAGTGTCCGGCCCCATGTGTCGATGGTTTTCTGGGTCCCTCGTGGTCCGAGGTCGATCCCGCTGCACAGATTCATGCGCCAGGGCCTCCTGCAGACAATGCACTTTGATTTATTGCGCTATCTGTAATAGCACCCGAGATATCACCATATATATATTGGATTTTCCCCTGACCCTGAGTGACCGGCCCCATGAGATGGAGGTTTTCTCGGCGCCTGGTGGTCCGAGGTCGTTCCCGCTGCACAGATTCATGCGCCAGGGTTCCCTGCAGATAATTCACTTTGATTTATTGAGCTATCTCTAATAGCACCCGAGATATCACCAGATATATATTGGATTTTTCCCTGACCCTGACAGTCCGACACAATGAGACGGTGGTTTTCTCGGCCCCTGGTGGTCCGAGGTCGTTCCCGCTGCACAGACTCATGCGCCAGGGCCTCCTACAGACAATGCACTTTGATTTATTGCGCTATCTGTAATAACACCCGAGATATCACCAGATTTATATGGGATTTTTCCCTGACCCTGAGTGTCCGACCCCATGAGGCGGTGGTTTTCTCGGCCCCTGGTGGTCCGAGGTCGTTCCCGCTGCACAGATGCATGCGCCAGGGCCTCCTGCAGGCCATGCTCTGTGGTTTATTGCGCTATCTCTAATAGAACCCGAGATATCACCAGATATATATTGGATTTTTCCCTGACCCTGATTGTCCGGCCCCATGAAACGGTAGTTCCCTCGGCCCCTGGTGGTCCGAGGTCGTTCCCGCGGCACAGATTCATGCGCTAGGGCCTCCTGCAGACAATGCACTTTGATTTATTGCGCAATCTCTAATAGCACCCGTGATATCACCAGATATATATTGAATTTTTCCCTGACCCTGACAGTCCGGCCCCATGTGGCGATGGTTTTCTCGGTCCCTCGTGGTCCGAGCTCGATCCCGCTGCACAGATTCATGCGCCAGGGCCCCCTGCAGACAATGCTCTTTGGTTTATTTCGCTATCTCTAATAACACCCGTGTTATCACCAGCTTTATATGGGATTTTTCCCTGACCCTGAGTTTCCGACCCCATGAGACGGTGGTTTTCTCGGCCCCTGGTGGTCCAAGGTCGTTCCCGCTGCACAGATTCATGCGCCAGGGCCTCCTGCAGACAATGCTCTTTGGTTTATTGCGCTATCTCTAATAGCACCCGAGATATCACCAGATATATATTGGATTTTTCCTTGACCCTGACAGTCCGACCCCATGAGACGGTGGTTTTCTCGGCCCCTGGTGGTCCGAGGTCGTTCCCGCTGCACAGATTCATGCGCCAGGGCCTCTTGCAGACAATGCACTTTGATTTATTGCGCTATCTGTAATAACACCCGAGATATCACCAGATATATATTGGATTTTTCCCTGACCCTGACAGTCCGACCCCATGAGACGGTGGTTTCCTCGGCCCCTGGTGGTCCAAGGCCGTTCCCGCTGCTCAGATTCATGCGCCAGGGCATCCTGCAGACAATGCACTTTGATTTATTGCGCTATCTCTAATAGCACCCGAGATATCACCAGATATATATTGGATTTTTCCCTGACCCTGACAGTCCGACCCCATGAGACGGTGGTTTCCTCGGCCCCTGGTGGTCCGAGGCCGTTCCCGCTGCACAGATTCATGCGCCAGGGCCTCCTGCAGACAATGCACTTTGATTTATTGCGCTATCTGTAATAACACCCGAGATATCACCAGATATATGTTGGATTTTTCCCTGACCCCGACAGTCCGGCCCCATTAGACGGTGATTTTCTCGGCCCCTGGTGGTCCGAGGTCGTTCCCGCTGCACAGATTCATGCGCCAGGGCCTCCTGCAGACAATGCTCTTTGGTTTATTGCGCTATCTCTAATAGCACCCGAGATATCACACGATATATATTCGATTTTTCCCTGACCCTGACAGTCCGGTCCCATGTGACGGTGATTTTCTCGGCCCCTGGTGGCCCGAGGTCGTTCCTGCGCCACAGATTCATGCGCCAGGGCCTCCTGCAGACAATGCACTTTGATTTATTGGGCTATCTGTAATAGCACCCGAGATATCACCATATATATATTGGATTTTCCCCTGACCCTGAGTGTCCGGCCCCATGAGACGGTGGTTTTCTCGGCCCCTGGTGGTCCGAGGTCGTTCCCTCTGCACAGATTCATGCACCAGGGCCTCCTACAGACAATGCACTTTGATTTATTGCGCTTTCTGTAATAGCCCCCGTGATATCACCATATATATATATTGGATTTTCCCCTGACCCTGAGTGTCCGGCCCCATGAGATGGTGGTTTTCTCGGCCCCTGGTGGTCCGAGGTCGTTCCCGCTGCACAGATTCATTCGCCAAGGTCCCCTGCAGATAATTCACTTTGATTTATTGAGCTATCTCTAATAGCACCCGAGAAATCACCAGATATATGTTGGATTTTTCCCTGACCCCGACAGTCCCTCCCCATTAGACGGAGATTTTCTCGGCCCCTGGTGGTCCGAGGTCGTTCCTGCGCCACAGATTCATTCGCCAGTGCCTCCTACAGACAATGCACTTTGATTTATTGCGCTATCTCCAATAGCACCCGAGATATCACCAGATATATATTGGATTTTTCCCTGACCCTGAGAGTCCGGCCCCATGAGACGGTGATTTTCTCGGCCCCTGGTGGTCCGAGGTCGTTCCTGCGCCACAGATTCATTCGCCAGTGCCTCCTACAGACAATGCACTTTGATTTATTGTGCTATCTCTAATTGCACCCGAGATATCACCAGATATATATTGGATTTTTCCCTGACCCTGACAGTCCGGCCCCATGAGACGGTGATTTTCTCGGCCCCTGGTGGTCCGACGTCGTTCCCGCTGCACAGATTCATGCGCCAGGGCCTCCTACAGACAATGCACTTTGATTTATTGCGCTATCTGTAATAGCACCCGAGATATCACCAGATATATGCTGGATTTTTACATGACCTTGGGTGACGGATTCCAAATATCTGTAATTTTCTCGGCGCCTGGTGGTCCGAGGTCATTCCTGCTCCACAGATTCATTCGCCAGTGCCTCCTACAGACAATGCAGTTTGATTTATTGCGCTATCTCTAATAGCACCCGAGATATCACCAGATATATATTGGATTTTTCCTTCACCCTGACAGCCCGACCCCATGAGACGGTGGTTTTCTCGGCCCCTGGTGGTCCGAGGTCATTCCCGCTGCACAGATTCATGCGCCAGGGCCTCCAGCAGACAATGCACTTTGATTTATTGCGCTATCTGTAATAACACCCGAGATATCACCAGATTTATATGGGATTTTTTCCTGACTCTGAGTGTCCGACCCAATGAGACGGTGGTTTTGTCGGCCCCTGGTGGTCCGAGGTCGTTCCCGCTGCACAGATTCATGCGCCAGGGCCTCCTGCAGACAATGCTCTTTGGTTTATTGCGCTATCTCTAATAGCACCCGAGATATCACCAGATATATATTGGATTTTTCCTTGAACCTGAGTGTCCGGCCCCATCTGTCGATGGTTTTCTCAGTCCCTCGTGGTCCGAGGTCGATCCCGCTGCACAGATTCATGCGCCAGGGCCTCTTGCAGACAATGCACTTTGATTTATTGCGCTATCTGTAATAACACCCGAGATATCACCAGATATATAATGGATTTTTCCCTGACCCTGACAGTCCGACACCATGAGGCGGTGGTTTTCTCGGCCCCTGGTGGTCCGAGGTCGATCCCGCAGCACAGATTCATGCACCAGGGCCTCCTACAGACAATGCACTTTGATTTATTGCGCTATCTCTAATAGCACCAGAGATATCACCAGATATATATTGGATTTTTCCCTGACCCTGATTGTCCGGCACCATGAAACGGTAGTTTCCTCGGCCCCTGGTAGTCCGAGGTCGTTCCCGCTGCACAGATTCATGCGCCAGGGTCCCCTGCAGATAATGCACTTTGATTTATTGCGCTATCTGTAATAACACCCGAGATATCACCAGATATATAATGGATTTTTCCCTGACCCTGACAGTCCGGCCCCATGAGACGGTGATTTTCTCGGCCCCTGGTGGTCCGACGTCGTTCCCGCTGCACAGATTCATGCGCCAGGGCCTCCTACAGACAATGCACTTTGATTTATTGCGCTATCTGTAATAGCACCCGAGATATCACCAGATATATGCTGGATTTTTACATGACCTTGGGTGACGGATTCCAAATATCTGTAATTTTCTCGGCGCCTGGTGGTCCGAGGTCATTCCTGCTCCACAGATTCATTCGCCAGTGCCTCCTACAGACAATGCAGTTTGATTTATTGCGCTATCTCTAATAGCACCCGAGATATCACCAGATATATATTGGATTTTTCCTTCACCCTGACAGCCCGACCCCATGAGACGGTGGTTTTCTCGGCCCCTGGTGGTCCGAGGTCATTCCCGCTGCACAGATTCATGCGCCAGGGCCTCCAGCAGACAATGCACTTTGATTTATTGCGCTATCTGTAATAACACCCGAGATATCACCAGATTTATATGGGATTTTTTCCTGACTCTGAGTGTCCGACCCAATGAGACGGTGGTTTTGTCGGCCCCTGGTGGTCCGAGGTCGTTCCCGCTGCACAGATTCATGCGCCAGGGCCTCCTGCAGACAATGCTCTTTGGTTTATTGCGCTATCTCTAATAGCACCCGAGATATCACCAGATATATATTGGATTTTTCCTTGAACCTGAGTGTCCGGCCCCATCTGTCGATGGTTTTCTCAGTCCCTCGTGGTCCGAGGTCGATCCCGCTGCACAGATTCATGCGCCAGGGCCTCTTGCAGACAATGCACTTTGATTTATTGCGCTATCTGTAATAACACCCGAGATATCACCAGATATATAATGGATTTTTCCCTGACCCTGACAGTCCGACACCATGAGGCGGTGGTTTTCTCGGCCCCTGGTGGTCCGAGGTCGATCCCGCAGCACAGATTCATGCACCAGGGCCTCCTACAGACAATGCACTTTGATTTATTGCGCTATCTCTAATAGCACCAGAGATATCACCAGATATATATTGGATTTTTCCCTGACCCTGATTGTCCGGCACCATGAAACGGTAGTTTCCTCGGCCCCTGGTAGTCCGAGGTCGTTCCCGCTGCACAGATTCATGCGCCAGGGTCCCCTGCAGATAATTCACTTTGATTTATTGAGCTATCTCTAATAGCACCCGAGATATCACCAGATATATATTGGATTTTTCCCTGACCCTGACAGTCCGACCCAATGAGACGGTGGTTTTCTCGGCCCCTGGTGGTCCGAGGTCGTTCCCGTTGCACAGACTCATGCGCCAGGGCCTCCTACAGACAATGCACTTTGATTTATTGCGCTATCTCTAATAGCACCCGAGATATCACCAGATATATATTGGATTTTTCCCTGACCCTGACAGTCCGACCCCATGAGACGGTGGTTTCCTCGGCCCCTGGTGGTCCGAGGCCGTTCCCGCTGCACAGATTCATGCGCCAGGGCCTCCTGCAGACAATGCTCTTTGGTTTATTGCGCTATCTCTAATAGCACCCGAGATATCACCAGATATATATTGGATTTTTCCCTGACCCTGATTGTTCGGCCCCATGAAACGGTAGTTTTCTCGGCCCCTGGTGGTCCCAGGTCGTTCCTGCTGCACAGATTCATGCGCCAGGGCCTCCAGCAGACAATGCACTTTGATTTATTTCGCTATCTCTAATAGCACCCGAGATATCACCAGATATATATTAGATTTTTCCTTGACCCTGACAGTCCGTCCCCATGAGACGGTGATTTTCTCGCCCCCTGGTGGTCCGAGGTCGATCCCGCTGCACAGATTCATGCCACAGGGCCTCCTGCAGACAATGCACTTTGATTTATTGCGCTATCTGTAATAACACCCGAGATATCACCAGATATATATTGGATTTTTCCCTGACCCTGACAGTCCGACCCCATGAGGCGGTGGTTTTCTCGGCCCCTGGTGGTCCGAGGTCGATCCCGCAGCACAGATTCATGCACCAGGGCCTCCTACAGACAATGCACTTTGATTTATTGCGCTATATCTAATAGCACCAGAGATATCACCAGATATATATTGGATTTTTCCCTGACCCTGATTGTCCGGCACCATGAAAGGGTAGTTTCCTCGGCCCCTGGTAGTCCGAGGTCGTTCCCGCTGCACAGATTCATGCGCCAGGGTCCCCTGCAGATAATTCACTTTGATTTATTGAGCTATCTCTAATAGCACCCGAGTTATCACCAGATATATATTGGATTTTTCCCTGACCCTGACAGTCCGACCCAATGAGACGGTGGTTTTCTCGGCTCCTGGTGGTCCGAGGTCGTTCCCGTTGCACAGACTCATGCGCCAGGGCCTCCTACAGACAATGCACTTTGATTTATTGCGCTATCTCTAATAGCACCCGAGATATCACCAGATATATATTGGATTTTTCCCTGACCCTGACAGTCCGACCCCATGAGACGGTGGTTTCCTCTGCCCCTGGTGGTCCGAGGCCGTTCCCGCTGCACAGATTCATGCGCCAGGGCCTCCTGCAGACAATGCTCTTTGGTTTATTGCGCTATCTCTAATAGCACCCGAGATATCACCAGATATATATTGGATTTTTCCCTGACCCTGATTGTTCGGCCCCATGAAACGGTAGTTTTCTCGGCCCCTGGTTGTCCCAGGTCGTTCCTGCTGCACAGATTCATGCGCCAGGGCCTCCAGCAGACAATGCACTTTGATTTATTTCGCTATCTCTAATAGCACCCGAGATATCACCAGATATATATTAGATTTTTCCTTGACCCTGACAGTCCGTCCCCATGAGACGGTGATTTTCTCGCCCCCTGGTGGTCCGAGGTCGATCCCGCTGCACAGATTCATGCCACAGGGCCTCCTGCAGACAATGCACTTTGATTTATTGCGCTATCTGTAATAACACCCGAGATATCACCAGATTTATATGGGATTTTTCCCTGACTCTGAGTGTCCGACCCCATGAGACGGTGGTTTTCTCGGCCCCTGGTGGTCCGAGGTCGTTCCCGCTGCACAGATTCATGCGCCAGGGCCACCTGCAGACAATGCACCTTGGTTTATTACGCTATCTCTAATAGCACCAGAGATATCACCAGATATATATTGGATTTTTCCCTGACCCTGATTGTCCGATACCATGAAACGGTAGTTTCCTCGGCCCCTGGTAGTCCGAGGGCGTTCCCGCTGCACAGATTCATGCGCCAGGGCCTCCTGCAGACAATGATCTTTGGTTTATTGCGCTATGTCTAATAACACCAGAGATATCACCAGATTTATATGGGATTTTTCCCTGACTCTGAGTGCCCGACACCATGAGACGGTGGTTTTCTCGGCCCCTGGTGGTCCGAGGTCGTTCCCGCTGCACAGATTCATGCGCCAGGGCCTCCTATAGACAATGCACTTTGATTTATTGTGCTATCTCTAATAGCCCCCGAGATATCACCAGATATATATTGGATTTTTCCCTGACCCTGACAGTCCGGCCCCATGAGACGGTGATTTTCTCGGCCCCTGGTGGTCCCAGGTCGATCCCGCAGCACAGATTAGTGCGCCAGGGCCTCCTACAGACAATGCACTTTGATTTATTGCGCTTTTTGTAACAGCACCCGAGATATCACCGGATATATATTGGATATTTCCCTGACCCTGACAGTCCGGACCCATCAGACGGTGATTTTCTCGGCCCCTGGTGGTCCGAGGTCGTTCCCGCTGCACAGATTCATGCGCCAGGGCCTCCTGCAGACAATGCTCTTTGGTTTATTGCGCTATCTCTAATAGCACCCGAGATATCACCAGATATATATTGGATTTTTCCCCGACCCTGATTGTCCGGCCCCATGAAACGGTAGTTTCCTCGGCCCCTGGTGGTCCGAGGTCGTTCCCGCTGCACAGATTCATGCGCCAGGGCCTCCTGCCGACAATGCACTTTGATTTTTTGCGCTATCTGTAATAACACCCGAGTTATCACCAGATTTATATGGGATTTTTCCCTGACCCTGAGTGTCCGACCCCATGAGGCGGTGGTTTTCTCGGCCCCTGGTGGTCCGAGGTCGATCCCGAAGCACAGATTCATGCACCAGGGCCTCCTACAGACAATGCACTTTGATTTATTGCGCTATCTCCAATAGCACCCGAGATATCACCAGATATATATTCGATTTTTCCCTGACCCTGACAGTCCGGCCCCATGAGACGGTGATTTTCTCGGCCTCTGGTGGCCCGAGGTCGTTCCTGCGCCGCAGATTCATGCGCCAGGGCCTCCTACAGACAATGCACTTTGATTTATTGCGCTATCTGTAATAGCACCCGAGATATCACCAGATATATGCTGGATTTTTACATGACCTTTGGTGACGGATTCCAAATATCTGTAATTTTCTCGGCGCCTGGTGGTCCGAGGTCGTTCCTGATGCACAGATTCATTCGCCAATGCCTCCTACAGACAATGCACTTTGATTTATTGCGCTATCTCTAATAGCACCCGAGATATCACCAGATATATATTGGATTTTTCCCTCACCCTGACAGTCCGACCCCATGAGACGGTGGTTTTCTCGGCCCCTGATGGTCCGAGGTCGTTCCCTCTGCACAGATTCATGCGCCAGGGTCCCCTGCAGATAATTCACCTTGATTCATTGAGCTATCTCTAATAGCACCCGAGATATCACCAGATATATATTGGATTTTTCCCTGACCCTGACAGTCCGACCCCATGAGACGGTGGTTTTCTCGGCCCCTGGTGGTCCGAGGTCGTTCCAGCTGCACAGACTCATGCGCCAGGGCCTCCTGCAGACAATGCACTTTGATTTATTGCGCTATCTGGAATAACACCCGAGATATCACCAGATTTATATGGGATTTTTCCCTGACCCTGAGTGTCCGACCCCATGAGGCGGTCGTTTTCTCGGCCCCTGGTGGTCCGAGGTCGTTCCCGCTGCACAGATTCATGCGACAGGGCCTCCTACAGACAATGCACTTTGATTTATTGTGCTATCTCTAATTGCACCCGAGATATCACCAGATATATATTGGATTTTTCCCTGACCCTGACAGTCCGGCCCCATGAGACGGTGATTTTCTCGGCCCCTGGTGGTCCGACTTCGTTCCCGCTGCACAGATTCATGCGCCAGTGCCTCCTACAGACAATGCAGTTTGATTTATTGCGCTATCTGTAATAGCACCCGAGATATCACCAGATATATATTGGATTTTTACATGACCTTGGGTGACGGATTCCAAATATCTGTAATTTTCTCGGCGCCCGGTGGTCCGAGGTCATTCCTGCTCCACAGATTCATTCGCCAGTGCCTCCTACAGACAATGCAGTTTGATTTATTGCGCTATCTCTAATAGCACCCGAGATATCACCAGATATATATATTGGATTTTTCCTTCACCCTGACAGCCCGACCCCATGAGACGGTGGTTTTCTCGGCCCCTGGTGGTCCGAGGTCGTTCCCCCTGCACAGATTCATGCGCCAGGGCCTCCTGCAGACAATGCACTTTGATTTATTGCGCTATCTGTAATAACACCCGAGATATCACCAGATTTATATGGGGTTTTTTCCTGACTCTGAGTGTCCGACCCCATGAGACGGTGGTTTTCTCGGCCCCTGGTGGTCCGAGGTCGTTACCGCTGCACAGATTCATGCGCCAGGGCCTCCTGCAGACAATGCTCTTTGGTTTATTGCGCTATCTCTATTAGCACCCGAGATATCACCAGATATATATTGGATTTTTCCTTGAACCTGAGTGTCCGGCCCCATCTGTCGATGGTTTTCTCGGTCCCTCGTGGTCCGAGGTCGATCCCGCTGCACAGGTTCATGCGCCAGGGCCTCCTACAGACAATGCACTTTGATTTATTGTGCTATCTCTAATAGCACCCGAGATATCACCATATATATATTGGATTTTTCCGTGACCCTGAGTGTCCGGCCCTATGAGACGGTAGTTTCCACGGCCCCTGGGGGTCCGAGGTCGTTCCCGCTGCACAGATTCATGCGCCAGGGCCTCCTGCAGACAATGCACTTTGATTTATTGCGCTATCTGTAATAACACCAGAGATATCACCAGATTTATATGGGATTTTTCCCTGACTCTGAGTGTCCGACCCCATGAGACGGTGGTTTTCTCGGCCCCTGGTGGTCCGAGGTCGTTCCCGCTGCACAGATTCATGCGCCAGGGCCTCCTGCGGACAATGCTCTTTGGTTTATTGCGCTATCTCTAATAGCACCCGAGATATCACCAGATATATATTGGATTTTTCCATGAACCTGAGTGTCCGGCCCCATCTGTCGATGGTTTTCTCGGTCCCTCGTGGTCCGAGGTCGATCCCGCTGCACAGATTCATGCGCCAGGGCCTCCTGCAGACAATGCACTTTGATTTATTGCGCTATCTGTAATAGCACCCGAGATATCACCATATATATATTGGATTTTCCCCTGACCCTGAGTGTCCGGCCCAATGACACGGTGGTTTTCTCGGCCCCTGGTGGTCCTAGGTCGTTCCCGCTGCACAGATTCATGCGCCAGGGTCCCCTGCAGATTATTCACTTTGGTTTATTGAGCTATCTCTAATAGCACCCGAGATATCACCAGATACATATTGGATTTTTGCCTGACCCTGACAGTCCGACCCAATGAGACGGTGGTTTTCTCGGCCCCTGGTGGTCCGAGGTCGTTCCCGCTGCACAGATTCATGCGCCAGGGCCACCTACAGACAATGCACTTTGATTTATTGCGCTATCTCTAACAGCACCCGAAATATCACCATATATATATTGGATTTTCCCCTGACCCTGAGTGTCCGGCCCAATGACACGGTGGTTTTCTCGGCCCCTGGTGGTCCTAGGTCGTTCCCGCTGCACAGATTCATGCGCCAGGGTCCCCTGCAGATTATTCACTTTGGTTTATTGAGCTATCTCTAATAGCACCCGAGATATCACCAGATACATATTGGATTTTTCCCTGACCCTGACAGTCCGACCCAATGAGACGGTGGTTTTCTCGGCCCCTGGTGGTCCGAGGTCGTTCCCGCTGCACAGATTCATGCGCCAGGGCCTCCTACAGACAATGCACTTTGATTTATTGCGCTATCTCTAACAGCACCCGAGATATCACCAGATATATATTGGATTTTTCCCTGACCCTGACAGTCCGGCCCCATGAGACGGTGATTTTCTCGGCCCCTGGTGGTCCGAGGTCGTTCCTGCGCCACAGATTCATGCGCCAGGGCCTCCTACAGACAATGCACTCTGATTTATTGCGCTATCTGTAATAGCACCCGAGATATCACCAGATATATATTGGATTTTTCCCTGACCCTGACAGCCCGACCCCATGAGACGGTGGTTTTCTCGGCCCCTGGTGGTCCGAGGTCGTTCCCGCTGCACAGATTCATGCGCCAGGGTTCCCTGCAGATAATTCACTTTGATTTATTGCGCTATCTGTAATAACACCCGAGATATCACCAGATTTATATGGGATTTTTCCCTGACCCTGAGTGTCCGACCCCATGAGGCGGTGGTTTTCTCGGCCCCTGGTGGTCCGAGGTCGATCCCGCAGCACAGATTCATGCACCAGGGCCTCCTACAGACAATGCACTTTGATTTATTGCGCTATCTCCAATAGCACCCGAGATATCACCAGATATATATTGGATTTTTCCCTGACCCTGACAGTCCGGCCCCAAGAGACGGTGATTTTCTCGGCCCCTGGTGGTCCGAGGTCGTTCCTGCGCCACAGATTCATGCGCCAGGGCCTCCTACAGACAATGCACTTTGATTTATTGCGCTATCTGTAATAGCACCCGAGATATCACCAGATATATATTGGATTTTTCCCTGACCCTGACAGCCCGACCCCATGAGACGGTGGTTTTCTCGGCCCCTGGTGGTCCGAGGTCGTTCCCGCTGCACAGATTCATGCGCCAGGGCCTCCTGCAGACAATGCTCTTTGGTTTATTGCGCTATCTCTAATAGCACCCGAGATATCACCAGATACATATTGGATTTTTCCTTGAACCTGAGTGTCCGGCCCCATCTGACGATGGTTTTCTCGGTCCCTCGTGGTCCGAGGTCGATCCCGCTGCACAGATTCATGCGCCAGGGCCTCCTGCAGACAATGCACTGTGGTTAATTGCGCTATCTCTAATAGCAACCGAGATATCACCAGATATATTTTGGATTTTCCCCTGACCCTGAGTGTCCGGCCCCATGAGACGGTGGTTTTCTCGGCCGCTGGTGGTCCGAGGTCGTTCCCGCTGCACAGATTCATGCGCCAGGGCCTCCTACAGACAATGCACTTTGATTTATTGCGCTATCTCTAACAGCACCCGTGATATCACCATATATATATATTGGATTTTCCCCTGACCCTGAGTGTCCGGCCCCATGAGATGGTGGTTTTCTCGGCCCCTGGTGCTCCGAGGTCGTTCCCGCTGCACAGATTCATTCGCCAGTGCCTCCTACAGACAATGCAATTTGATTTATTGCGCTATCTCTAATAGCTCCCGAGATATCACCAGATATATATTAGATTTTTCCTTGACCCTGACAGTCCGTCCCCATGAGACGGTGATTTTCTCGCCCCCTGGTGGTCCGAGGTCGATCCCGCTGCACAGATTCATGCGCCAGGGCCTCCTGCTGACAATGCACTTTGATTTATTGCGCTATCTGTAATAACACCCGAGATATCACCAGATTTATATGGGATTTTTCCCTGACCCTGAGTGTCCGACCCAATGAGGCGGTGGTTTTCTCGGCCCCTGTTGGTCCGAGGTCGTTCCCGCTGCACAGATTCATGCGCCAGGGCCTCCTGCAGACAATGCACTTTGATTTATTGCGCTATCTGTAACAGCACCCGAAATATCACCATATATATATTGGATTTTCCCCTGACCCTGAGTGTCCGGCCCAATGACACGGTGGTTTTCTCGGCCCCTGGTGGTCCTAGGTCGTTCCCGCTGCACAGATTCATGCGCCAGGGTCTCCTGCAGACAATGCACTTTGATTTATTGCGCTATCTGTAATAACACCCGAGATATCACCAGATTTATATGGGATTTTTCCCTGACCCTGAGTGTCCGACCCCATGAGGCGGTGGTTTTCTCGGCCCCTGGTGGTCCGAGGTCGATCCCGCAGCACAGATTCATGCACCAGGGCCTCCTACAGACAATGCACTTTGATTTATTGCGCTATCTCCAATAGCACCCGAGATATCACCAGATATATATTGGATTTTTCCCTGACCCTGACAGTCCGGCCCCATGAGACGGTGATTTTCTCGGCCCCTGGTGGTCCGAGGTCGTTCCTGCGCCACAGATTCATGCGCCAGGGCCTCCTACAGACAATGCACTTTGATTTATTGCGCTATCTGTAATAGCACCCGAGATATCACCAGATATATATTGGATTTTTCCCTGACCCTGACAGCCCGACCCCATGAGACGGCGGTTTTCTCGGCCCCTGGTGGTCCGAGGTCGTTCCCGCTGCAC
Source organism: Nomia melanderi (assembly GCF_051020985.1). Lineage (NCBI taxonomy): Eukaryota > Metazoa > Arthropoda > Insecta > Hymenoptera > Halictidae > Nomia > Nomia melanderi. The sequence goes on from NW_027475131.1 coordinate 9,329,686, forward strand.
AGATTCATGCGCCAGGGCCTCCTGCAGACAATGCACTTTGATTTATTGCGCTATCTGTAATAACACCCGAGATATCACCAGATTTATATGGGATTTTTTCCTGACTCTCAGTGTCCGACCCCATGAGACGGTGGTTTTCTCGGCCGCTGGTGGTCCGAGGTCGTTCCCGCTGCACAGATTCATGCGCCAGGGCCTCCTGCAGACAATGCTCTTTGGTTTATTGCGCTATCTCTAATAGCACCCGAGATATCACCATATATATATTGGATTTTTCCTTGAACCTGAGTGTCCGGCCCCATCTGTCGATGGTTTTCTCGGTCCCTCGTGGTCCGAGGTCGATCCCGCTGCACAGATTCATGCGCCAGGGCCTCCTACAGACAATGCACTTTGATTTATTGCGCTATCTCTAACAGCACCCGAGAAATCACCAGATATATATTGGATTTTTCCCTGACCCTGACAGTCCGACCCCATGAGACGGTGGTTTTCTCGGCCCCTGGTGGTCCGAGGTCGTTCCAGCTGCACAGATTCATGCGCCAGGGCCTCCTGCAGACAATGCACTTTGATTTATTGCGCTATCTGTAATAACACCCGAGATATCACCAGATTTATATGGGATTTTTCCCTGACCCTGAGTGTCCGACCCCATGAGGCGGTGGTTTTCTCGGCCCCTGGTGGTCCGAGGTCGATCCCGCAGCACAGATTCATGCACCAGGGCCTCCTACAGACAATGCACTTTGATTTATTGCGCTATCTCCAATAGCACCCGAGATATCACCAGATATATATTGGATTTTTCCCTGAGCCTGACAGTCCGGCCCCAAGAGACGGTGATTTTCTCGGCCCCTGGTGGTCCGAGGTCGTTCCTGCGCCACAGATTCATGCGCCAGGGCCTCCTACAGACAATGCACTTTGATTTATTGCGCTATCTGTAATAGCACCCGAGATATCACCAGATATATATTGGATTTTTCCCTGACCCTGACAGCCCGACCCCATGAGACGGTGGTTTTCTCGGCCCCTGGTGGTCCGAGGTCGTTCCCGCTGCACAGATTCATGCGCCAGGGCCTCCTGCAGACAATGCTCTTTGGTTTATTGCGCTATCTCTAATAGCACCCGAGATATCACCAGATATATATTGGATTTTTCCTTGAACCTGAGTGTCCGGCCCCATCTGACGATGGTTTTCTCGGTCCCTCGTGGTCCGAGGTCGATCCCGCTGCACAGATTCATGCGCCAGGGCCTCCTGCAGACAATGCACTGTGGTTAATTGCGCTATCTCTAATAGCAACCGAGATATCACCAGATATATTTTGGATTTTCCCCTGACCCTGAGTGTCCGGCCCCATGAGACGGTGGTTTTCTCGGCCGCTGGTGCTCCGAGGTCGTTCCCGCTGCACAGATTCATTCGCCAGGGCCTCCTGCTGACAATGCACTTTGATTTATTGCGCTATCTGTAATAACACCCGAGATATCACCAGATTTATATGGGATTTTTCCCTGACCCTGAGTGTCCGACCCAATGAGGCGGTGGTTTTCTCGGCCCCTGTTGGTCCGAGGTCGTTCCCGCTGCACAGATTCATGCGCCAGGGCCTCCTGCAGACAATGCACTTTGATTTATTGCGCTATCTGTAATAGCACCCGAGATATCACCATATATATATTGGATTTTCCCCTGACCCTGAGTGTCCGGCCCAATGAGACGGTGGTTTTCTCGGCCCCTGGTGGTCCGAGGTCGCTCCCGCTGCACAGATTCATGCGCCAGGGCCTCCTGCAGACAATGCACTGTGGTTAATTGCGCTATCTCTAATAGCAACCGAGATATCACCAGATATATTTTGGATTTTTCCGTGACCATGAGTGTCCGGCCCTATGAGACGGTGGTTTCCTCGGCCCCTGGAGGTCCGAGGTCGTTCCCGCTGCACAGATTCAGGTGCCAGGGCCTCCTGCAGACAATGCACTTTGATTTATTGGGCTATCTGTAATAGCACCCGAGATATCACCATATATATATTGGATTTTCCCCTGACCCTGAGTGTCCGGCCCCATGAGACGGTGGTTTTCTCGGCCCCTGGTGGTCCGAGGTCGTTCCCGCTGCACAGATTCATGCGCCAGGGCCTCCTACAGACAATGCACTTTGATTTATTGCGCTATCTGTAATAGCACCCGAGATATCACCAGATATATGCTGGATTTTTACATGACCTTGGGTGACGAATTCCAAATATCTGTAATGTTCTCGGCGCCTGGTTGTCCGAGGTCTTTCCTGCTCCACAGATTCATTCGTCAGTGCCTCCTACAGACAATGCACTTTGATTTATTGCGCTATCTCTAATAGCACCCGAGATATCATCAGATATATATTGGATTTTTCCCTCACCCTGACAGCCCGACCCCATGGGACGGTAGTTTTCTCGGCCACTGGTGGTCCGAGGTCGTTCCCGCTGCACAGATTCATGCGCCAGGGCCTCCTGCAGACAATGCACTTTGATTTATTGCGCTATCTGTAATAACACCCGAGATATCACCAGATTTAAATGGGATTTTTCCCTGACTCTGAGTGTCCGACCCCATGAGACGGTGGTTTTCTCGGCCCCTGGTGGTCCGAGGTCGTTCCCGCTGCACAGATTCATGCGCCAGGGCCTCCTGCAGACAATGCACTTTGATTTATTGCGCTATCTGTAATAGCACTCGAGATATCACCAGATATATGCTGGATTTTTACTTGACCTTGGGTGACGGATTCCAAATATCTGTAATTTCCTCGGCACCTGGTGGTCCGAGGTCGTTCCTGATCCACAGATTCATTCGCCAATGCCTCCTATAGACAATGCACTTTGATTTATTGCGCTATCTCTAATAGCACCCGAGATATCACCATACATATATTGGATTTTCCCCTGACCCTGAGTGTCCGGCCCAATGAGACGGTGGTTTTCTCGGCCCCTGGTGGTCCGAGGTCGTCCCCGCTGCACAGATTCATGCGCCAGGGTCCCCTGCAGATAATTCACTTTGATTTATTGAGCTATCTCTAATAGCACCGGAGATATCATCAGATATATATTGGATTTTTCCCTGACCCTGACAGCCCGACCCCATGAGACGGCGGTTTTCTCGGCCCCTGGTGGTCCGAGGTCGTTCCCGCTGCACAGATTCATGCGCCAGGGCCTCCTGCAGACAATGCACTTTGATTTATTGCGCTATCTGTAATAACACCCGAGATATCACCAGATTTATATGGGATTTTTTCCTGACTCTCAGTGTCCGACCCCATGAGACGGTGGTTTTCTCGGCCGCTGGTGGTCCGAGGTCGTTCCCGCTGCACAGATTCATGCGCCAGGGCCTCCTGCAGACAATGCTCTTTGGTTTATTGCGCTATCTCTAATAGCACCCGAGATATCACCATATATATATTGGATTTTTCCTTGAACCTGAGTGTCCGGCCCCATCTGTCGATGGTTTTCTCGGTCCCTCGTGGTCCGAGGTCGATCCCGCTGCACAGATTCATGCGCCAGGGCCTCCTACAGACAATGCACTTTGATTTATTGCGCTATCTCTAACAGCACCCGAGAAATCACCAGATATATATTGGATTTTTCCCTGACCCTGACAGTCCGACCCCATGAGACGGTGGTTTTCTCGGCCCCTGGTGGTCCGAGGTCGTTCCAGCTGCACAGATTCATGCGCCAGGGCCTCCTGCAGACAATGCACTTTGATTTATTGCGCTATCTGTAATAACACCCGAGATATCACCAGATTTATATGGGATTTTTCCCTGACCCTGAGTGTCCGACCCCATGAGGCGGTGGTTTTCTCGGCCCCTGGTGGTCCGAGGTCGATCCCGCAGCACAGATTCATGCACCAGGGCCTCCTACAGACAATGCACTTTGATTTATTGCGCTATCTCCAATAGCACCCGAGATATCACCAGATATATATTGGATTTTTCCCTGAGCCTGACAGTCCGGCCCCAAGAGACGGTGATTTTCTCGGCCCCTGGTGGTCCGAGGTCGTTCCTGCGCCACAGATTCATGCGCCAGGGCCTCCTACAGACAATGCACTTTGATTTATTGCGCTATCTGTAATAGCACCCGAGATATCACCAGATATATATTGGATTTTTCCCTGACCCTGACAGCCCGACCCCATGAGACGGTGGTTTTCTCGGCCCCTGGTGGTCCGAGGTCGTTCCCGCTGCACAGATTCATGCGCCAGGGCCTCCTGCAGACAATGCTCTTTGGTTTATTGCGCTATCTCTAATAGCACCCGAGATATCACCAGATATATATTGGATTTTTCCTTGAACCTGAGTGTCCGGCCCCATCTGACGATGGTTTTCTCGGTCCCTCGTGGTCCGAGGTCGATCCCGCTGCACAGATTCATGCGCCAGGGCCTCCTGCAGACAATGCACTGTGGTTAATTGCGCTATCTCTAATAGCAACCGAGATATCACCAGATATATTTTGGATTTTCCCCTGACCCTGAGTGTCCGGCCCCATGAGACGGTGGTTTTCTCGGCCGCTGGTGCTCCGAGGTCGTTCCCGCTGCACAGATTCATTCGCCAGGGCCTCCTGCTGACAATGCACTTTGATTTATTGCGCTATCTGTAATAACACCCGAGATATCACCAGATTTATATGGGATTTTTCCCTGACCCTGAGTGTCCGACCCAATGAGGCGGTGGTTTTCTCGGCCCCTGTTGGTCCGAGGTCGTTCCCGCTGCACAGATTCATGCGCCAGGGCCTCCTGCAGACAATGCACTTTGATTTATTGCGCTATCTGTAATAGCACCCGAGATATCACCATATATATATTGGATTTTCCCCTGACCCTGAGTGTCCGGCCCAATGAGACGGTGGTTTTCTCGGCCCCTGGTGGTCCGAGGTCGCTCCCGCTGCACAGATTCATGCGCCAGGGCCTCCTGCAGACAATGCACTGTGGTTAATTGCGCTATCTCTAATAGCAACCGAGATATCACCAGATATATTTTGGATTTTTCCGTGACCATGAGTGTCCGGCCCTATGAGACGGTGGTTTCCTCGGCCCCTGGAGGTCCGAGGTCGTTCCCGCTGCACAGATTCAGGTGCCAGGGCCTCCTGCAGACAATGCACTTTGATTTATTGGGCTATCTGTAATAGCACCCGAGATATCACCATATATATATTGGATTTTCCCCTGACCCTGAGTGTCCGGCCCCATGAGACGGTGGTTTTCTCGGCCCCTGGTGGTCCGAGGTCGTTCCCGCTGCACAGATTCATGCGCCAGGGCCTCCTACAGACAATGCACTTTGATTTATTGCGCTATCTGTAATAGCACCCGAGATATCACCAGATATATGCTGGATTTTTACATGACCTTGGGTGACGAATTCCAAATATCTGTAATGTTCTCGGCGCCTGGTTGTCCGAGGTCTTTCCTGCTCCACAGATTCATTCGTCAGTGCCTCCTACAGACAATGCACTTTGATTTATTGCGCTATCTCTAATAGCACCCGAGATATCATCAGATATATATTGGATTTTTCCCTCACCCTGACAGCCCGACCCCATGGGACGGTAGTTTTCTCGGCCACTGGTGGTCCGAGGTCGTTCCCGCTGCACAGATTCATGCGCCAGGGCCTCCTGCAGACAATGCACTTTGATTTATTGCGCTATCTGTAATAACACCCGAGATATCACCAGATTTAAATGGGATTTTTCCCTGACTCTGAGTGTCCGACCCCATGAGACGGTGGTTTTCTCGGCCCCTGGTGGTCCGAGGTCGTTCCCGCTGCACAGATTCATGCGCCAGGGCCTCCTGCAGACAATGCACTTTGATTTATTGCGCTATCTGTAATAGCACTCGAGATATCACCAGATATATGCTGGATTTTTACTTGACCTTGGGTGACGGATTCCAAATATCTGTAATTTCCTCGGCACCTGGTGGTCCGAGGTCGTTCCTGATCCACAGATTCATTCGCCAATGCCTCCTATAGACAATGCACTTTGATTTATTGCGCTATCTCTAATAGCACCCGAGATATCACCATACATATATTGGATTTTCCCCTGACCCTGAGTGTCCGGCCCAATGAGACGGTGGTTTTCTCGGCCCCTGGTGGTCCGAGGTCGTCCCCGCTGCACAGATTCATGCGCCAGGGTCCCCTGCAGATAATTCACTTTGATTTATTGAGCTATCTCTAATAGCACCGGAGATATCATCAGATATATATTGGATTTTTCCCTGACCCTGACAGTCCGACCCAATGAGACGGTGGTTTTCTCGGCCCCTGGTGGTCCGAGGTCGTTCCCGCTGCACAGATTCATGCGCCAGGGCCTCCTACTGACAATGCACTTTGATTTATTGCGCTATCTCTAATAGCACCCGAGATATCACCAGATATATATTGGATTTTTCCCTGACCCTGACAGTCCGACCCCATGAGACGGTGGTTTTCTCGGCCCCTGGTGGTCCGAGGTCGTTCCCGCTGCACAGATTCATGCGCCAGGGCCTCCTGCAGACAATGCACTTTGATTTATTGCGCTATCTGTAATAGCACCCGAGATATCACCATATATATATATTGGATTTTTCCCTGACCCTGTGTGTCCGACCCAATGAGGCGGTGGTTTTCTCGGCCCCTGGTGGTCCGAGGTCGTTCCCGCTGCACAGATTCATGCGCCAGGGCCTCCTGCAGACAATGCACTTTGATTTATTGCGCTATCTATAATAGCACCCGAGATATCACCATATATATATTGGATTTTCCCCTGACCCTGAGTGTCCGGCCCAATGAGACGGTGGTTTTCTCGGCCCCTGGTGGTCCGAGGTCGTTCCCGCTGCACAGATTCATGCGCCAGGGTCCCCTGCAGATAATTCACACTGATTTATTTCGCTATCTCTAATAGCACCCGAGATATCACCAGATATATATTGGATTTTTCCTTGAACCTGAGTGTCCGGCCCCATGTGTCGATGGTTTTTTGGGTCCCTCGTGGTCCGAGGTCGATCCCGCTGCACAGATTCATGCGCCAGGGCCTCCTGCAGACAATGCACTTTGATTTATTGCGCTATCTGTAATAGCACCCGAGATATCACCATATATATATTGGATTTTCCCCTGACCCTGAGTGACCGGCCCCATGAGACGGAGGTTTTCTCGGCGCCTGGTGGTCCGAGGTCGTTCCCGCTGCACAGATTCATGCGCCAGGGTTCCCTGCAGATAATTCACTTTGATTTATTGAGCTATCTCTAATAGCACCCGAGATATCACCAGATATATATTGGATTTTTCCCTGACCCTGACAGTCCGACACAATGAGACGGTGGTTTTCTCGGCCCCTGGTGGTCCGAGGTCGTTCCCGCTGCACAGACTCATGCGCCAGGGCCTCCTACAGACAATGCACTTTGATTTATTGCGCTATCTGTAATAACACCCGAGATATCACCAGATTTATATGGGATTTTTCCCTGACCCTGAGTGTCCGACCCCATGAGGCGGTGGTTTTCTCGGCCCCTGGTGGTCCGAGGTCGTTCCCGCTGCACAGATTCATGCGCCAGGGCCCCCTGCAGACAATGCTCTTTGGTTTATTTCGCTATCTCTAATAACACCCGTGTTATCACCAGCTTTATATGGGATTTTTCCCTGACCCTGAGTTTCCGACCCCATGAGACGGTGGTTTTCTCGGCCCCTGGTGGTCCAAGGTCGTTCCCGCTGCACAGATTCATGCGCCAGGGCCTCCTGCAGACAATGCTCTTTGGTTTATTGCGCTATCTCTAATAGCACCCGAGATATCACCAGATATATATTGGATTTTTCCCTGACCCAGATTGTTCGGCCCCATGAAACGGTAGTTTTCTCGGCCCCTGGTGGTCCGAGGTCGTTGCGGCTGCACAGATTCATGCGCCAGGGCCTCCAGCAGACAATGCACTTTGATTTATTTCGCTATCTCTAATAGCACCCGAGATATCACCAGATATATATTGGATTTTTCCTTGACCCTGACAGTCCGGCCCCATGAGACGGTGATTTTCTCGCCCCCTGGTGGTCCGAGGTCGATCCCGCTGCACAGATTCATGCCACAGGGCCTCCTGCAGACAATGCACTTTGATTTATTGCGCTATCTGTAATAACACCCGAGATATCACCAGATTTATATGGGACTTTTCCCTGACTCTGAGTGCCCGACCCCATGAGACGGTGGTTTCCTCGGCCCCTGGTGGTCCGAGGCCGTTCCCGCTGCACAGATTCATGCGCCAGGGCCTCCTGCAGACAATGCACTTTGATTTATTGCGCTATCTGTAATAACACCCGAGATATCACCAGATATATGTTGGATTTTTCCCTGACCCCGACAGTCCGGCCCCATTAGACGGTGATTTTCTCGGCCCCTGGTGGCCCGAGGTCGTTCCTGCGCCACAGATTCATGCGCCAGGGCCTCCTGCAGACAATGCACTTTGATTTATTGGGCTATCTGTAATAGCACCCGAGATATCACCAGATATATATTGGATTTTTCCCTGACCCTGATTGTCCGGCACCATGAAACGGTAGTTTCCTCGGCCCCTGGAGGTCCGAGGTCGTTCCCGCTGCACAGATTCATCCGCCAGGGCCTCCCGCAGACAATGCACTTTGATTTATTGGGCTATCTGTAATAGCACCCGAGATATCACCATATATATATTGGATTTTCCCCTGACCCTGAGTGTCCGGCCCCATGAGACGGTGGTTTTCTCGGCCCCTGGTGGTCCGAGGTCGTTCCCTCTGCACAGATTCATGCACCAGGGCCTCCTACAGACAATGCACTTTGATTTATTGCGCTTTCTGTAATAGCCCCCGTGATATCACCATATATATATATTGGATTTTCCCCTGACCCTGAGTGTCCGGCCCCATGAGATGGTGGTTTTCTCGGCCCCTGGTGGTCCGAGGTCGTTCCCGCTGCACAGATTCATTCGCCAAGGTCCCCTGCAGATAATTCACTTTGATTTATTGAGCTATCTCTAATAGCACCCGAGAAATCACCAGATATATGTTGGATTTTTCCCTGACCCCGACAGTCCCTCCCCATTAGACGGAGATTTTCTCGGCCCCTGGTGGTCCGAGGTCGTTCCTGCGCCACAGATTCATTCGCCAGTGCCTCCTACAGACAATACACTTTGATTTATTGCGCTATCTCCAATAGCACCCGAGATATCACCAGATATATATTGGATTTTTCCCTGACCCTGAGAGACCGGCCCCATGAGACGGTGAGTTTCTCGGCCCCTGGTGGTCCGAGGTCGTTCCTGCGCCACAGATTCATTCGCCAGTGCCTCCTACAGACAATGCACTTTGATTTATTGTGCTATCTCTAATTGCACCCGAGATATCACCAGATATATATTGGATTTTTCCCTGACCCTGACAGTCCGGCCCCATGAGACGGTGATTTTCTCGGCCCCTGGTGGTCCGACGTCGTTCCCGCTGCACAGATTCATGCGCCAGGGCCTCCTACAGACAATGCACTTTGATTTATTGCGCTATCTGTAATAGCACCCGAGATATCACCAGATATATGCTGGATTTTTACATGACCTTGGGTGACGGATTCCAAATATCTGTAATTTTCTCGGCGCCTGGTGGTCCGAGGTCATTCCTGCTCCACAGATTCATTCGCCAGTGCCTCCTACAGACAATGCAGTTTGATTTATTGCGCTATCTCTAATAGCACCCGAGATATCACCAGATATATATTGGATTTTTCCTTCACCCTGACAGCCCGACCTCATGAGACGGTGGTTTTCTCGGCCCCTGGTGGTCCGAGGTCATTCCCGCTGCACAGATTCATGCGCCAGGGCCTCCAGCAGACAATGCACTTTGATTTATTGCGCTATCTGTAATAACACCCGAGATATCACCAGATTTATATGGGATTTTTTCCTGACTCTGAGTGTCCGACCCAATGAGACGGTGGTTTTGTCGGCCCCTGGTGGTCCGAGGTCGTTCCCGCTGCACAGATTCATGCGCCAGGGCCTCCTGCAGACAATGCTCTTTGGTTTATTCCGCTATCTCTAATAGCACCCGAGATATCACCAGATATATATTGGATTTTTCCTTGAACCTGAGTGTCCGGCCCCATCTGTCGATGGTTTTCTCAGTCCCTCGTGGTCCGAGGTCGATCCCGCTGCACAGATTCATGCGCCAGGGCCTCTTGCAGACAATGCACTTTGATTTATTGCGCTATCTGTAATATCACCCGAGATATCACCAGATATATAATGGATTTTTCCCTGACCCTGACAGTCCGACACCATGAGGCGGTGGTTTTCTCGGCCCCTGGTGGTCCGAGGTCGATCCCGCAGCACAGATTCATGCACCAGGGCCTCCTACAGACAATGCACTTTGATTTATTGCGCTATCTCTAATAGCACCAGAGATATCACCAGATATATATTGGATTTTTCCCTGACCCTGATTGTCCGGCACCATGAAACGGTAGTTTCCTCGGCCCCTGGTAGTCCGAGGTCGTTCCCGCTGCACAGATTCATGCGCCAGGGTCCCCTGCAGATAATTCACTTTGATTTATTGAGCTATCTCTAATAGCACCCGAGATATCACCAGATATATATTGGATTTTTCCCTGACCCTGACAGTCCGACCCATTGAGACGGTGGTTTTCTCGGCCCCTGGTGGTCCGAGGTCGTTCCCGTTGCACAGACTCATGCGCCAGGGCCTCCTACAGACAATGCACTTTGATTTATTGCGCTATCTCTAATAGCACCCGAGTTATCACCAGATATATATTGGATTTTTCCCTGACCCTGACAGTCCGACCCCATGAGACGGTGGTTTCCTCGGCCCCTGGTGGTCCGAGGCCGTTCCCGCTGCACAGATTCATGCGCCAGGGCCTCCTGCAGACAATGCTCTTTGGTTTATTGTGCTATCTCTAATAGCACCCGAGATATCACCAGATATATATTGGATTTTTCCCTGACCCTGATTGTTCGGCCCCATGAAACGGTAGTTTTCTCGGCCCCTGGTGGTCCCAGGTCGTTCCTGCTGCACAGATTCATGCGCCAGGGCCTCCAGCAGACAATGCACTTTGATTTATTTCGCTATCTCTAATAGCACCCGAGATATCACCAGATATATATTAGATTTTTCCTTGACCCTGACAGTCCGTCCCCATGAGACGGTGATTTTCTCGCCCCCTGGTGGTCCGAGGTCGATCCCGCTGCACAGATTCATGCCACAGGGCCTCCTGCAGACAATGCACTTTGATTTATTGCGCTATCTGTAATAACACCCGAGATATCACCAGATATATATTGGATTTTTCCCTGACCCTGACAGTCCGACCCCATGAGGCGGTGGTTTTCTCGGCCCCTGGTGGTCCGAGGTCGATCCCGCAGCACAGATTCATGCACCAGGGCCTCCTACAGACAATGCACTTTGATTTATTGCGCTATCTCTAATAGCACCAGAGATATCACCAGATATATATTGGATTTTTCCCTGACCCTGATTGTCCGGCACCATGAAAGGGTAGTTTCCTCGGCCCCTGGTAGTCCGAGGTCGTTCCCGCTGCACAGATTCATGCGCCAGGGTCCCCTGCAGATAATTCACTTTGATTTATTGAGCTATCTCTAATAGCACCCGAGATATCAGCAGATATATATTGGATTTTTCCCTGACCCTGACAGTCCGACCCAATGAGACGGTGGTTTTCTCGGCCCCTGGTGGTCCGAGGTCGTTCCCGTTGCACAGACTCATGCGCCAGGGCATCCTACAGACAATGCACTTTGATTTATTGCGCTATCTCTAATAGCACCCGAGATATCACCAGATATATATTGGATTTTTCCCTGACCCTGACAGTCCGACCCCATGAGACGGTGGTTTCCTCGGCCCCTGGTGGTCCGAGGCCGTTCCCGCTGCACAGATTCATGCGCCAGGGCCTCCTGCAGACAATGCTCTTTGGTTTATTGCGCTATCTCTAATAGCACCCGAGATATCACCAGATATATATTGGATTTTTCCCTGACCCTGATTGTTCGGCCCCATGAAACGGTAGTTTTCTCGGCCCCTGGTTGTCCCAGGTCGTTCCTGCTGCACAGATTCATGCGCCAGGGCCTCCAGCAGACAATGCACTTTGATTTATTTCGCTATCTCTAATAGCACCCGAGATATCACCAGATATATATTAGATTTTTCCTTGACCCTGACAGTCCGTCCCCATGAGACGGTGATTTTCTCGCCCCCTGGTGGTCCGAGGTCGATCCCACTGCACAGATTCATGCCACAGGGCCTCCTGCAGACAATGCACTTTGATTTATTGCGCTATCTGTAATAACACCCGAGATATCACCAGATTTATATGGGATTTTTCCCTGACTCTGAGTGTCCGACCCCATGAGACGGTGGTTTTCTCGGCCCCTGGTGGTCCGAGGTCGTTCCCGCTGCACAGATTCATGCGCCAGGGCCACCTGCAGACAATGCTCCTTGGTTTATTACGCTATCTCTAATAGCACCAGAGATATCACCAGATATATATTGGATTTTTCCCTGACCCTGATTGTCCGATACCATGAAACGGTAGTTTCCTCGGCCCCTGGTAGTCCGAGGGCGTTCCCGCTGCACAGATTCATGCGCCAGGGCCTCCTGCAGACAATGATCTTTGGTTTATTGCGCTATGTCTAATAACACCAGAGATATCACCAGATTTATATGGGATTTTTCCCTGACTCTGAGTGCCCGACACCATGAGACGGTGGTTTTCTCGGCCCCTGGTGGTCCGAGGTCGTTCCCGCTGCACAGATTCATGCGCCAGGGCCTCCTATAGACAATGCACTTTGATTTATTGTGCTATCTCTAATAGCCCCCGAGATATCACCAGATATATATTGGATTTTTCCCTGACCCTGACAGTCCGGCCCCATGAGACGGTGATTTTCTCGGCCCCTGGTGGTCCCAGGTCGATCCCGCAGCACAGATTAGTGCGCCAGGGCCTCCTACAGACAATGCACTTTGATTTATTGCGCTTTTTGTAACAGCACCCGAGATATCACCGGATATATATTGGATATTTCCCTGACCCTGACAGTCCGGACCCATCAGACGGTGATTTTCTCGGCCCCTGGTGGTCCGAGGTCGTTCCCGCTGCACAGATTCATGCGCCAGGGCCTCCTGCAGACAATGCTCTTTGGTTTATTGCGCTATCTCTAATAGCACCCGAGATATCAGCAGATATATATTGCATTTTTCCCCGACCCTGATTGTCCGGCCCCATGAAACGGTAGTTTCCTCGGCCCCTGGTGGTCCGAGGTCGTTCCCGCTGCACAGATTCATGCGCCAGGGCCTCCTGCCGACAATGCACTTTGATTTTTTGCGCTATCTGTAATAACACCCGAGATATCACCAGATTTATATGGGATTTTTCCCTGACCCTGAGTGTCCGACCCCATGAGGCGGTGGTTTTCTCGGCCCCTGGTGGTCCGAGGTCGTTCCTGCGCCGCAGATTCATGCGCCAGGGCCTCCTACAGACAATGCACTTTGATTTATTGCGCTATCTGTAATAGCACCCGAGATATCACCAGATATATGCTGGATTTTTACATGACCTTTGGTGACGGATTCCAAATATCTGTAATTTTCTCGGCGCCTGGTGGTCCGAGGTCGTTCCTGATGCACAGATTCATTCGCCAATGCCTCCTACAGACAATGCACTTTGATTTATTGCGCTATCTCTAATAGCACCCGAGATATCACCAGATATATATTGGATTTTTCCCTCACCCTGACAGTCCGACCCCATGAGACGGTGGTTTTCTCGGCCCCTGATGGTCCGAGGTCGTTCCCTCTGCACAGATTCATGCGCCAGGGTCCCCTGCAGATAATTCACCTTGATTCATTGAGCTATCTCTAATAGCACCCGAGATATCACCAGATATATATTGGATTTTTCCCTGACCCTGACAGTCCGACCCCATGAGACGGTGGTTTTCTCGGCCCCTGGTGGTCCGAGGTCGTTCCAGCTGCACAGACTCATGCGCCAGGGCCTCCTGCAGACAATGCACTTTGATTTATTGCGCTATCTGGAATAACACCCGAGATATCACCAGATTTATATGGGATTTTTCCCTGACCCTGAGTGTCCGACCCCATGAGGCGGTCGTTTTCTCGGCCCCTGGTGGTCCGAGGTCGTTCCCGCTGCACAGATTCATGCGACAGGGCCTCCTACAGACAATGCACTTTGATTTATTGTGCTATCTCTAATTGCACCCGAGATATCACCAGATATATATTGGATTTTTCCCTGACCCTGACAGTCCGGCCCAATGAGACGGTGATTTTCTCGGCCCCTGGTGGTCCGACTTCGTTCCCGCTGCACAGATTCATGCGCCAGGGCCTCCTACAGACAATGCACTTTGATTTATTGCGCTATCTGTAATAGCACCCGAGATATCACCAGATATATATTGGATTTTTACATGACCTTGGGTGACGGATTCCAAATATCTGTAATTTTCTCGGCGCCCGGTGGTCCGAGGTCATTCCTGCTCCACAGATTCATTCGCCAGTGCCTCCTACAGACAATGCAGTTTGATTTATTGCGCTATCTCTAATAGCACCCGAGATATCACCAGATATATATATTGGATTTTTCCTTCACCCTGACAGCCCGACCCCATGAGACGGTGGTTTTCTCGGCCCCTGGTGGTCCGAGGTCGTTCCCCCTGCACAGATTCATGCGCCAGGGCCTCCTGCAGACAATGCACTTTGATTTATTGCGCTATCTGTAATAACACCCGAGATATCACCAGATTTATATGGGGTTTTTTCCTGACTCTGAGTGTCCGACCCCATGAGACGGTGGTTTTCTCGGCCCTTGGTGGTCCGAGGTCGTTCCCGCTGCACAGATTCATGCGCCAGGGCCTCCTGCAGACAATGCTCTTTGGTTTATTGCGCTATCTCTATTAGCACCCGAGATATCACCAGATATATATTGGATTTTTCCTTGAACCTGAGTGTCCGGCCCCATCTGTCGATGGTTTTCTCGGTCCCTCGTGGTCCGAGGTCGATCCCGCTGCACAGGTTCATGCGCCAGGGCCTCCTACAGACAATGCACTTTGATTTATTGCGCTATCTCTAATAGCACCCGAGATATCACCATATATATATTGGATTTTTCCGTGACCCTGAGTGTCCGGCCCTATGAGACGGTAGTTTCCACGGCCCCTGGGGGTCCGAGGTCGTTCCCGCTGCACAGATTCATGCGCCAGGGCCTCCTGCAGACAATGCACTTTGATTTATTGCGCTATCTGTAATAACACCAGAGATATCACCAGATTTATATGGGATTTTTCCCTGACTCTGAGTGTCCGACCCCATGAGACGGTGGTTTTCTCGGCCCCTGGTGGTCCGAGGTCGTTCCCGCTGCACAGATTCATGCGCCAGGGCCTCCTGCGGACAATGCTCTTTGGTTTATTGCGCTATCTCTAATAGCACCCGAGATATCACCAGATATATATTGGATTTTTCCATGAACCTGAGTGTCCGGCCCCATCTGTCGATGGTTTTCTCGGTCCCTCGTGGTCCGAGGTCGATCCCGCTGCACATGTTCGTGCGCCAGGGCCTCCTGCAGACAATGCACTTTGATTTATTGGGCTATCTGTAATAGCACCCGAGATATCACCAGATATATATTGGATTTCTCCCTGACCCTGACAGTCCGACCCCATGAGGCGGTGGTTTTCTCTGCCCCTGGTGGTCCGAGGTCGATCCTGCTCCACAGATTCATTCGCCAGTGCCTCCTACAGACAATGCACTTTGATTTATTGTGCTATCTCTAATAGCACCCGAGATATCACCAGATATATATTGGATTTTTCCCTGACCCTGACAGTCCGGCCCCATGAGACGGTGATTTTCTCGGCCCCTGGTTGTCCGAGGTCGATCCCGCAGCACAGATTCATGCGCCAGGGCCTCCTACAGACAATGCACTTTGATTTATTGCGCTTTCTGTAATAGCACCCGTGATATCACCATATATATATAGGATTTTCCCCTGACCCTGAGTGTCCGGCCCCATGAGACGGTGGTTTTCTCGGCGCCTGGTGGTCCGAGGTTGTTCCCGCTGCACAGATTCATGCGCCAGGGCCTGCTACAGACAATGCACTTTGATTTATTGCGCTATCTCTAATAGCACCCGAGATATCACCAGATATATATTGGATTTTTCCCTCACCCTGACAGCCCGACCCCATAAGACGGTGGTTTTCTCGGCCCCTGGTGGCCCGAGGTCGTTCCCGCTGCACAGATTCATGCGCCAGGGCCTCCTGCAGACAATGCACTTTGATTTATTGCGCTATCTGTAATAACACCCGAGATATCACCAGATTTATATGGGATTTTTCCCTGATCCTGAGTGTCCGACCCCATGAGGCGGTGGTTTTCTCGGCCCCTGGTGGTCCGAGGTCGATCCCGCTGCAGAGATTCATGCGCCAGGGCCTCCTACAGACAATGCACTTTGATTTATTCCGCTTTCTGTAATATCACCCGTGATATCACCAGATATATATTGGATTTTTCCCTGACCCTGACAGTCCGGCCCCATGAGACGGTGATTTTCTCGGCCCCTGGTGGTCCGAGGTCGATCCCGCAGCAGAGATTCATGCGCCAGGGCCTCCTACAGACAATGCACTTTGATTTATTCCGCTTTCTGTAATAGCACCCGTGATATCACCATATATATATTGGATTTTCTCCTGACCCTGAGTGTCCGGCCCCATGAGACGGTAGTTTTCTCGGCCCCTGGTGGTCCGAGGTCGTTCCCGCTGCACAGATTCATGCGCCAGGGCCACCTGCAGACAATGCACTTTGATTTATTGCGCTATCTGTAATAGCACCCGAGATATCACCATATATATATTGGATTTTCCCCTGACCCTGAGTGACCGGCCCCATGAGACGGTGGTTTTCTCGGCGCCTGGTGGTCCGAGGTCGTTCCCGCTGCACAGATTCATGCGTCAGGGTCCCCTGCAGATAATTCACTTTGATTTATTGAGCTATCTCTAATAGCACCCGAGATATCACCAGATATATGTTGAATTTTTCCCTGACCCTGACAGTCCGGCCCCATTAGACGGAGATTTTCTCGGCCCCTGGTGTTCCGAGGTCGTTCCCGCTGCACAGATGCATGCGCCAGGGACTCCTACAGGCAATGTTCTGTGGTTTATTGCGCTATCTCTAGTAGCACCGGAGATATCACCAGATATATATTGGATTTTTCCCTGACCCTGACAGTCCGGCCCCTGAGACGGTGATTTTCTCGGCCCCTGGTGGTCCCAGGTCTTTCCCGCTGCACAGATTCATGCGCTAGGGCCTCCCGCAGTCAATGCACTTTGATTTATTGCGCTATCTGTAATAGCACCCGAGATATCACCATATATATATTGGATTTTCCCCTGACCCTGAGTGTCCGGCCCAATGACACGGTGGTTTTCTCGGCCCCTGGTGGTCCTAGGTCGTTCCCGCTGCACAGATTCATGCGCCAGGGTCCCCTGCAGATTATTCACTTTGGTTTATTGAGCTATCTCTAATAGCACCCGAGATATCACCAGATACATATTGGATTTTTGCCTGACCCTGACAGTCCGACCCAATGAGACGGTGGTTTTCTCGGCCCCTGGTGGTCCGAGGTCGTTCCCGCTGCACAGATTCATGCGCCAGGGCCACCTACAGACAATGCACTTTGATTTATTGCGCTATCTCTAACAGCACCCGAGATATCACCATATATATATAGGATTTTTCCCAGAGCCTGAGTGCCCGGCCCCATGAGACGGTGGTTTTCTCGGCCCCTGGTGGTCCGAGGTCGTTCCCGCTGCACAGAATCATGCCCCAGGGCTTCCTGCAGACAATGCACTTTGATTTATCGCGCTATCTCTAATAGCACCCGAGATATCACCAGATATATGCTGGATTTTTACATGACCTTGGGTGACGGATACCGAAAATCTGTAATTTTTTTGGCCCCTGGTGTTCCGACGTCGTTGCTGCTGTACAGATTCATGCGCCAGGGCCTCCTACAGACGATGCACATTGATTTACTGCGCTATCTCTAATAGCACCCGAGATATCACCAGACATATATTGGATTTTTCCCTGACCCTGACAGTCCGGCCCCATGAGACGGTGATTTTCTCGGCCCCTGGTGGTCCGAGGTCGATCCCGCAGCAGAGATTCATGCGCCAGGGCCTCCTACAGACAATGCACTTTGATTTATTCCGCTTTCTGTAATAGCACCCGTGATATCACCATATATATATTGGATTTTCTCCTGACCCTGAGTGTCCGGCCCCATGAGACGGTGGTTTTCTCGGCCCCTGGTGGTCCGAGGTCGTTCCCGCTGCACAGATTCATGCGCCAGGGCCACCTGCAGACAATGCACTTTGATTTATTGCGCTATCTGTAATAGCACCCGAGATATCACCATATATATATTGGATTTTCCCCTGACCCTGAGTGACCGGCCCCATGAGACGGTGGTTTTCTCGGCGCCTGGTGGTACGAGGTCGTTCCCGCTGCACAGATTCATGCGCCAGCGTCCCCTGCAGATAATTCACTTTGATTTATTGAGCTATCTCTAATAGCACCCGAGATATCACCAGATATATGTTGAATTTTTCCCTGACCCTGACAGTCCGGCCCCATTAGACGGAGATTTTCTCGGCCCCTGGTGTTCCGAGGTCGTTCCCGCTGCACAGATGCACGCGCCAGGGACTCCTACAGGCAATGTTCTGTGGTTTATTGCGCTATCTCTAATAGCACCGGAGATATCACCAGATATATATTGGATTTTTCCCTGACCCTGACAGTCCGGCCCCTGAGACGGTGATTTTCTCGGCCCCTGGTTGTCCCAGGTCTTTCCCGCTGCACAGATTCATGCGCTAGGGCCTCCCGCAGTCAATGCACTTTGATTTATTGCGCTATCTCTAATAGCACCAGAGATATCACCAGATATATATTCGATTTTTTCCTGACCCTGACAGTCCGACCCCATGGGACGGTGGTTTTCTCGGCCCCTGGTGGTCCGAGGTCGATCCCGCTGCTCAGACTCATGCCCCAGGGCCTCCTGCAGACAATGCACTTTGGTTTATTGCGTTACCTCTAATAGCACCCGAGATATCACCAGATATATATTGGATTTTTCCTAGACCCTGACAGTCCGGCCCCATGAGACGGTGATTTTCTCGCCCCCTGGTGGTCCGAGGTCGTTCCCGCTGCACAGAATCATGCGCCAGGGCTTCCTGCAGACAATGCACTCTGATTTATCGCGCTATCTCTAATAGCACCCGAGATATCACCAGATATATATAGGATTTTTCCCAGAGTCTGAGTGCCCGGCCCCATGAGACGGTGGTTTTCTCGGCCCCTGGTGGTCCGAGGTCGTTCCCGCTGCACAGAATCATGCGCCAGGGCTTCCTGCAGACAATGCACTTTGATTTATCGCGCTATCTCTAATAGCACCAGAGATATCACCAGATATATGCTGGATTTTTACATGACCTTGGGTGACGGATACCGAAAATCTGTAATTTTTTTGGCCCCTGGTGTTCCGACGTCGTTGCTGCTGTATAGATTCATGCGCCAGGGCCTCCTACAGACGATGCACTTTGATTTACTGCGCTATCTCTAATAGCACCCGAGATATCACCAGACATATATTGGATTTTTCCCTGACCCTGACAGTCCGGCCCCATGAGACGGTGATTTTCTCGGCCCCTGGTGGTCCGAGGTCGTTCCTGCGCCACAGATTCATTCGCCAGTGCCTCCTACAGACAATGCACTTTGATTTATTGTGCTATCTCTAATAGCACCCGAGATATCACCAGATATATATTGGACCTTACCCTGTCCCTGAGAGTCCGGCCCCATGAGACTGTGGTTTTCTCGGCCCCTTGTGGTCCGAGGTCGTTCCCGCTGCACAGATTCATGCGCCAGGGCCTCCTGCAGACAATGCACTTTGATATATCGCGCTATCTCTAATAGCACCCGAGATATCAGCAGATATATGCTGGATTTATACATGACCTTGGGTGTCCGGTACCATCTGTCGGTGGTTTTCTCGGCCCCTGGTGGTCCGAGGTCGTTCCCGCTGCACAGATTCAGGCGCCAGGGCCCCCTGCAGATAATTCACCTTGATTTATCGAGCTATCTCTAATAGCACCCGAGAAATCACCAGATATATGTTGGGTTTTTCCCTGACCCTGACAGTCCGGCCCCATTAGACGGAGATTTTCTCGGCCCCTGGTGGTCCGAGGTCGTTCCTGCGCCACAGATTCATTCGCCAGTGCCTCCTACAGACAATGCACTTTGATTTATTGCGCTATCTCTAATAGCACCCGAGATATCACCAGATATATATTGGATTTTTCCCTGACCCTGACAGTCCGACCCCATGAGACGGTGGTTTTCTCGGCCCCTGGTGGTCCGAGGTCGTTCCTGCGCCACAGATACATTCGCCAGGGCTTCCTGCAGACAATGCACTTTGATTTATCGCGCAATCTCTAATAGCACCCGAGATATCACCAGATATATATAGGATTTTTCCCAGAGCCTGACAGTCCGACCCCATGAGACGGTGGTTTTCTCGGCCCCTGGTGGTCCGAGGTCGTTCCCGCTGCACAGATTCATGCACCAGGGCCTCCTGCAGACAATGCTCCTTGGTTTATTGCGCTATCTCTAATAGCACCCGAGATATCACCAGATATATATTGGATTTTTCCCTGACCCTGACAGTCCGACCCCATGAGACGGTGGTTTTCTCGGCGCCTGGTGGTCCGAGGTCGTTCCCGCTGCACAGATTCATGCGCCAGGGTCCCCTGCAGATAATTCACTTTGATTTATTGAGCTATCTCTAATAGCACCCGAGATATCACCAGATATATGTTGAATTTTTCCCTGACCCTGACAGTCCGGCCCCATTAGACGGAGATTTTCTCGGCCCCTGGTGTTCCGAGGTCGTTCCCGCTGCACAGATGCATGCGCCAGGGACTCCTGCAGGCAATGCTCTGTGGTTTATTGCGCTATCTCTAATAGCACCGGAGATATCACCAGATATATATTGGATTTTTCCCTGACCCTGACAGTCCGGCCCCTGAGACGGTGATTTTCTCGGCCCCTGGTGGTCCCAGGTCATTCCCGCTGCACAGATTCATGCGCTAGGGCCTCCCGCAGACAATGCACTTTGATTTATTGCGCTATCTCTAATAGCACCAGAGATATCACCAGATATATATTCGATTTTTCCCTGACCCTGACAGTCCGACCCCATGGGACGGTGGTTTTCTCGGCCCCTGGTGGTCCGAGGTCGATCCCGCTGCTCAGACTCATGCCCCAGGGCCTCCTGCAGACAATGCACTTTGGTTTATTGCGTTACCTCTAATAGTACCCGAGATATCACCAGATATATATTGGATTTTTCCTAGACCCTGACAGTCCGGCCCCTTGAGACGGTGATTTTCTCGCCCCCTGGTGGGCCGAGGTCGTTCCCGCTGCACAGAATCATGCGCCAGGGCTTCCTGCAGACAATGCACTTTGATTTATCGCGCTATCTCTAATAGCACCCGAGATATCACCAGATATATGCTGGATTTTTACATGACCTTGGGTGACGGATACCGAAAATCGGTAATTTTTTTGGCCCCTGGTGTTCCGACGTCGTTGCTGCTGCACAGATTCATGCGCCAGGGCCTCCTACAGACGATGCACATTGATTTACTGCGCTATCTCTAATAGCACCCGAGATATCACCAGACATATATTGGATTTTTCCCTGACCCTGACAGTCCGGCCCCATGAGACGGTGATTTTCTCGGCCCCTGGTGGTCCGAGGTCGTTCCTGCGCCACAGATTCATTCGCCAGTGCCTCCTACAGACAATGCACTTTGATTTATTGTGCTATCTCTAATAGCACCCGAGATATCACCAGATATATATTGGATTTTTCCCTGACCCTGACAGTCCGGCCCCATGAGACGGTGATTTTCTCGGCCCCTGGTGGTCCGAGGTCGATCCCGCAGCACAGATTCATGCGCCAGGGCCTCCTACAGACAATGCACTTTGATTTATTGCGCTTTCTGTAATAGCACCCGTGATATCACCATATATATATTGGATTTTCCCCTGACCCTGAATGCCCGGCCCCATGAGATGGTGGTTTTCTCGGCCCCGGGTTGTCCGAGGTCGTTCCCGCTGCACAGATTCATGCGCCAGTGCCTCCTACAGACGATGCACTTTGATATATTGCGCTATCTGTAATAACACCCGAGATATCACCAGATTTATATGGGATTTTTCCCTGACCCTGAGTGTCCGACCCCATGAGGCGGTGGTTTTCTCGGCCCCTGGTGGTCCGATGTCGATCCCGCAGCACCGATTCATGCGCCAGGGCCTCCTACAGACAATGCACTCTGATTTATTGCGCTTTCTGTAATAGCACCCGAGATATCACCGGATATATATTGGGTTTTTCCCTGACCCTGACAGTCCGGCCCCATGAGACGGTGATTTTCTCGGCCCCTGGTGGTCCGAGGTCGATCCCGCAGCAGAGATTCATGCGCCAGGGCCTCCTACACACAATGCACTTTGATTTATTCCGCTTTCTGTAATAGCACCAGTGATATCACCATATATATATTGGATTTTCTCCTGACCCTGAGTGTCCGGCCGCATGAGACGGTGGTTTTCACGGCCCCTGGTGGTCCGAGGTCGTTCCCGCTGCACAGATTCATGCGCCAGGGCCACCTGCAGACAATGCACTTTGATTTATTGCGCTATCTGTAATAGCACCCGAGATATCACCATATATATATTGGATTTTCCCCTGACCCTGAGTGACCGGCCCCATGAGACGGTGGTTTTCTCGGCGCCTGGTGGTCCGAGGTCGTTCCCGCTGCACAGATTCATGCGCCAGGGTCCCCTGCAGATAATTCACTTTGATTTATTGAGCTATCTCTAATAGCACCCGAGATATCACCAGATATATGTTGGATTTTTCCCTGACCATGACAGTCCGGCCCCATTAGACGGAGATTTTCTCGGCCCCTGGTGGTCCGAGGTCGTTTCTGCGCCACAGATTCATTCGCCAGTGCCTCCTACAGACAATGCACTTTGATTTATTGCGCTATCTCTAATAGCACCCGAGATATCACCAGATATATATTGGATTTTTCCCTGACCCTGACAGTCCGACCCAATGAGACGGTGGTTTTCTCGGCCCCTGGTGGTCCGAGGTCGTTCCCGCTGCACAGACTCATGCGCCAGGGTCTCCTACAGACAATGCACTTTGATTTATTGCGCTATCTCTAATAGCACCCGAGATATCACCATATATATATATTGGATTTTTCCCTGACCCTGTGTGTCCGACCCAATGAGGCGGTGGTTTTCTCGGCCCCTGGTGGTCCGAGGTCGTTCCCGCTGCACAGATTCATGCGCCAGGGCCTCCTGCAGACAATGCACTTTGATTTATTGCGCTATCTATAATAGCACCCGAGATATCACCATATATATATTGGATTTTCCCCTGACCCTGAGTGTCCGGCCCAATGAGACGGTGGTTTTCTCGGCCCCTGGTGGTCCGAGGTCGTTCCCGCTGCACAGATTCATGCGCCAGGGTCCCCTGCAGATAATTCACACTGATTTATTTCGCTATCTCTAATAGCACCCGAGATATCACCAGATATATATTGGATTTTTCCTTGAACCTGAGTGTCCGGCCCCATGTGTCGATGGTTTTTTGGGTCCCTCGTGGTCCGAGGTCGATCCCGCTGCACAGATTCATGCGCCAGGGCCTCCTGCAGACAATGCACTTTGATTTATTGCGCTATCTGTAATAGCACCCGAGATATCACCATATATATATTGGATTTTCCCCTGACCCTGAGTGACCGGCCCCATGAGACGGAGGTTTTCTCGGCGCCTGGTGGTCCGAGGTCGTTCCCGCTGCACAGATTCATGCGCCAGGGTTCCCTGCAGATAATTCACTTTGATTTATTGAGCTATCTCTAATAGCACCCGAGATATCACCAGATATATATTGGATTTTTCCCTGACCCTGACAGTCCGACACAATGAGACGGTGGTTTTCTCGGCCCCTGGTGGTCCGAGGTCGTTCCCGCTGCACAGACTCATGCGCCAGGGCCTCCTACAGACAATGCACTTTGATTTATTGCGCTATCTGTAATAACACCCGAGATATCACCAGATTTATATGGGATTTTTCCCTGACCCTGAGTGTCCGACCCCATGAGGCGGTGGTTTTCTCGGCCCCTGGTGGTCCGAGGTCGTTCCCGCTGCACAGATGCATGCGCCAGGGCCTCCTGCAGGCCATGCTCTGTGGTTTATTGCGCTATCTCTAATAGAACCCGAGATATCACCAGATATATATTGGATTTTTCCCTGACCCTGATTGTCCGGCCCCATGAAACGGTAGTTCCCTCGGCCCCTGGTGGTCCGAGGTCGTTCCCGCGGCACAGATTCATGCGCTAGGGCCTCCTGCAGACAATGCACTTTGATTTATTGCGCAATCTCTAATAGCACCCGTGATATCACCAGATATATATTGAATTTTTCCCTGACCCTGACAGTCCGGCCCCATGTGGCGATGGTTTTCTCGGTCCCTCGTGGTCCGAGCTCGATCCCGCTGCACAGATTCATGCGCCAGGGCCCCCTGCAGACAATGCTCTTTGGTTTATTTCGCTATCTCTAATAACACCCGTGTTATCACCAGCTTTATATGGGATTTTTCCCTGACCCTGAGTTTCCGACCCCATGAGACGGTGGTTTTCTCGGCCCCTGGTGGTCCAAGGTCGTTCCCGCTGCACAGATTCATGCGCCAGGGCCTCCTGCAGACAATGCTCTTTGGTTTATTGCGCTATCTCTAATAGCACCCGAGATATCACCAGATATATATTGGATTTTTCCCTGACCCAGATTGTTCGGCCCCATGAAACGGTAGTTTTCTCGGCCCCTGGTGGTCCGAGGTCGTTGCTGCTGCACAGATTCATGCGCCAGGGCCTCCAGCAGACAATGCACTTTGATTTATTTCGCTATCTCTAATAGCACCCGAGATATCACCAGATATATATTGGATTTTTCCTTGACCCTGACAGTCCGGCCCCATGAGACGGTGATTTTCTCGCCCCCTGGTGGTCCGAGGTCGATCCCGCTGCACAGATTCATGCCACAGGGCCTCCTGCAGACAATGCACTTTGATTTATTGCGCTATCTGTAATAACACCCGAGATATCACCAGATTTATATGGGACTTTTCCCTGACTCTGAGTGCCCGACCCCATGAGACGGTGGTTTTCTCGGCCCCTGGTGGTCCGAGGTCGTTCCCGCTGCACAGATTCATGCGCCAGGGCCTCTTGCAGACAATGCACTTTGATTTATTGCGCTATCTGTAATAACACCCGAGATATCACCAGATATATATTGGATTTTTCCCTGACCCTGACAGTCCGACCCCATGAGACGGTGGTTTCCTCGGCCCCTGGTGGTCCAAGGCCGTTCCCGCTGCACAGATTCATGCGCCAGGGCATCCTGCAGACAATGCACTTTGATTTATTGCGCTATCTCTAATAGCACCCGAGATATCACCAGATATATATTGGATTTTTCCCTGACCCTGACAGTCCGACCCCATGAGACGGTGGTTTCCTCGGCCCCTGGTGGTCCGAGGCCGTTCCCGCTGCACAGATTCATGCGCCAGGGCCTCCTGCAGACAATGCACTTTGATTTATTGCGCTATCTGTAATAACACCCGAGATATCACCAGATATATGTTGGATTTTTCCCTGACCCTGATTGTCCGGCACCATGAAACGGTAGTTTCCTCGGCCCCTGGAGGTCCGAGGTCGTTCCCGCTGCACAGATTCATCCGCCAGGGCCTCCCGCAGACAATGCACTTTGATTTATTGGGCTATCTGTAATAGCACCCGAGATATCACCATATATATATTGGATTTTCCCCTGACCCTGAGTGTCCGGCCCCATGAGACGGTGGTTTTCTCGGCCCCTGGTGGTCCGAGGTCGTTCCCTCTGCACAGATTCATGCACCAGGGCCTCCTACAGACAATGCACTTTGATTTATTGCGCTTTCTGTAATAGCCCCCGTGATATCACCATATATATATATTGGATTTTCCCCTGACCCTGAGTGTCCGGCCCCATGAGATGGTGGTTTTCTCGGCCCCTGGTGGTCCGAGGTCGTTCCCGCTGCACAGATTCATTCGCCAAGGTCCCCTGCAGATAATTCACTTTGATTTATTGAGCTATCTCTAATAGCACCCGAGAAATCACCAGATATATGTTGGATTTTTCCCTGACCCCGACAGTCCCTCCCCATTAGACGGAGATTTTCTCGGCCCCTGGTGGTCCGAGGTCGTTCCTGCGCCACAGATTCATTCGCCAGTGCCTCCTACAGACAATACACTTTGATTTATTGCGCTATCTCCAATAGCACCCGAGATATCACCAGATATATATTGGATTTTTCCCTGACCCTGAGAGTCCGGCCCCATGAGACGGTGATTTTCTCGGCCCCTGGTGGTCCGAGGTCGTTCCTGCGCCACAGATTCATTCGCCAGTGCCTCCTACAGACAATGCACTTTGATTTATTGTGCTATCTCTAATTGCACCCGAGATATCACCAGATATATATTGGATTTTTCCCTGACCCTGACAGTCCGGCCCCATGAGACGGTGATTTTCTCGGCCCCTGGTGGTCCGACGTCGTTCCCGCTGCACAGATTCATGCGCCAGGGCCTCCTACAGACAATGCACTTTGATTTATTGCGCTATCTGTAATAGCACCCGAGATATCACCAGATATATGCTGGATTTTTACATGACCTTGGGTGACGGATTCCAAATATCTGTAATTTTCTCGGCGCCTGGTGGTCCGAGGTCATTCCTGCTCCACAGATTCATTCGCCAGTGCCTCCTACAGACAATGCAGTTTGATTTATTGCGCTATCTCTAATAGCACCCGAGATATCACCAGATATATATTGGATTTTTCCTTCACCCTGACAGCCCGACCTCATGAGACGGTGGTTTTCTCGGCCCCTGGTGGTCCGAGGTCATTCCCGCTGCACAGATTCATGCGCCAGGGCCTCCAGCAGACAATGCACTTTGATTTATTGCGCTATCTGTAATAACACCCGAGATATCACCAGATTTATATGGGATTTTTTCCTGACTCTGAGTGTCCGACCCAATGAGACGGTGGTTTTGTCGGCCCCTGGTGGTCCGAGGTCGTTCCCGCTGCACAGATTCATGCGCCAGGGCCTCCTGCAGACAATGCTCTTTGGTTTATTCCGCTATCTCTAATAGCACCCGAGATATCACCAGATATATATTGGATTTTTCCTTGAACCTGAGTGTCCGGCCCCATCTGTCGATGGTTTTCTCAGTCCCTCGTGGTCCGAGGTCGATCCCGCTGCACAGATTCATGCGCCAGGGCCTCTTGCAGACAATGCACTTTGATTTATTGCGCTATCTGTAATATCACCCGAGATATCACCAGATATATAATGGATTTTTCCCTGACCCTGACAGTCCGACACCATGAGGCGGTGGTTTTCTCGGCCCCTGGTGGTCCGAGGTCGATCCCGCAGCACAGATTCATGCACCAGGGCCTCCTACAGACAATGCACTTTGATTTATTGCGCTATCTCTAATAGCACCAGAGATATCACCAGATATATATTGGATTTTTCCCTGTCCCTGATTGTCCGGCACCATGAAACGGTAGTTTCCTCGGCCCCTGGTAGTCCGAGGTCGTTCCCGCTGCACAGATTCATGCGCCAGGGTCCCCTGCAGATAATTCACTTTGATTTATTGAGCTATCTCTAATAGCACCCGAGATATCACCAGATATATATTGGATTTTTCCCTGACCCTGACAGTCCGACCCATTGAGACGGTGGTTTTCTCGGCCCCTGGTGGTCCGAGGTCGTTCCCGTTGCACAGACTCATGCGCCAGGGCCTCCTACAGACAATGCACTTCGATTTATTGCGCTATCTCTAATAGCACCCGAGATATCACCAGATATATATTGGATTTTTCCCTGACCCTGACAGTCCGACCCCATGAGACGGTGGTTTCCTCGGCCCCTGGTGGTCCGAGGCCGTTCCCGCTGCACAGATTCATGCGCCAGGGCCTCCTGCAGACAATGCTCTTTGGTTTATTGCGCTATCTCTAATAGCACCCGAGATATCACCAGATATATATTGGATTTTTCCCTGACCCTGATTGTTCGGCCCCATGAAACGGTAGTTTTCTCGGCCCCTGGTGGTCCCAGGTCGTTCCTGCTGCACAGATTCATGCGCCAGGGCCTCCAGCAGACAATGCACTTTGATTTATTTCGCTATCTCTAATAGCACCCGAGATATCACCAGATATATATTAGATTTTTCCTTGACCCTGACAGTCCGTCCCCATGAGACGGTGATTTTCTCGCCCCCTGGTGGTCCGAGGTCGATCCCGCTGCACAGATTCATGCCACAGGGCCTCCTGCAGACAATGCACTTTGATTTATTGCGCTATCTGTAATAACACCCGAGATATCACCAGATATATATTGGATTTTTCCCTGACCCTGACAGTCCGACCCCATGAGGCGGTGGTTTTCTCGGCCCCTGGTGGTCCGAGGTCGATCCCGCAGCACAGATTCATGCACCAGGGCCTCCTACAGACAATGCACTTTGATTTATTGCGCTATCTCTAATAGCACCAGAGATATCACCAGATATATATTGGATTTTTCCCTGACCCTGATTGTCCGGCACCATGAAAGGGTAGTTTCCTCGGCCCCTGGTAGTCCGAGGTCGTTCCCGCTGCACAGATTCATGCGCCAGGGTCCCCTGCAGATAATTCACTTTGATTTATTGAGCTATCTCTAATAGCACCCGAGATATCAGCAGATATATATTGGATTTTTCCCTGACCCTGACAGTCCGACCCAATGAGACGGTGGTTTTCTCGGCCCCTGGTGGTCCGAGGTCGTTCCCGTTGCACAGACTCATGCGCCAGGGCATCCTACAGACAATGCACTTTGATTTATTGCGCTATCTCTAATAGCACCCGAGATATCACCAGATATATATTGGATTTTTCCCTGACCCTGACAGTCCGACCCCATGAGACGGTGGTTTCCTCGGCCCCTGGTGGTCCGAGGCCGTTCCCGCTGCACAGATTCATGCGCCAGGGCCTCCTGCAGACAATGCTCTTTGGTTTATTGCGCTATCTCTAATAGCACCCGAGATATCACCAGATATATATTGGATTTTTCCCTGACCCTGATTGTTCGGCCCCATGAAACGGTAGTTTTCTCGGCCCCTGGTTGTCCCAGGTCGTTCCTGCTGCACAGATTCATGCGCCAGGGCCTCCAGCAGACAATGCACTTTGATTTATTTCGCTATCTCTAATAGCACCCGAGATATCACCAGATATATATTAGATTTTTCCTTGACCCTGACAGTCCGTCCCCATGAGACGGTGATTTTCTCGCCCCCTGGTGGTCCGAGGTCGATCCCTCTGCACAGATTCATGCCACAGGGCCTCCTGCAGACAATGCACTTTGATTTATTGCGCTATCTGTAATAACACCCGAGATATCACCAGATTTATATGGGATTTTTCCCTGACTCTGAGTGTCCGACCCCATGAGACGGTGGTTTTCTCGGCCCCTGGTGGTCCGAGGTCGTTCCCGCTGCACAGATTCATGCGCCAGGGCCACCTGCAGACAATGCTCCTTGGTTTATTACGCTATCTCTAATAGCACCAGAGATATCACCAGATATATATTGGATTTTTCCCTGACCCTGATTGTCCGATACCATGAAACGGTAGTTTCCTCGGCCCCTGGTAGTCCGAGGGCGTTCCCGCTGCACAGATTCATGCGCCAGGGCCTCCTGCAGACAATGATCTTTGGTTTATTGCGCTATGTCTAATAACACCAGAGATATCACCAGATTTATATGGGATTTTTCCCTGACTCTGAGTGCCCGACACCATGAGACGGTGGTTTTCTCGGCCCCTGGTGGTCCGAGGTCGTTCCCGCTGCACAGATTCATGCGCCAGGGCCTCCTATAGACAATGCACTTTGATTTATTGTGCTATCTCTAATAGCCCCCGAGATATCACCAGATATATATTGGATTTTTCCCTGACCCTGACAGTCCGGCCCCATGAGACGGTGATTTTCTCGGCCCCTGGTGGTCCCAGGTCGATCCCGCAGCACAGATTAGTGCGCCAGGGCCTCCTACAGACAATGCACTTTGATTTATTGCGCTTTTTGTAACAGCACCCGAGATATCACCGGATATATATTGGATATTTCCCTGACCCTGACAGTCCGGACCCATCAGACGGTGATTTTCTCGGCCCCTGGTGGTCCGAGGTCGTTCCCGCTGCACAGATTCATGCGCCAGGGCCTCCTGCAGACAATGCTCTTTGGTTTATTGCGCTATCTCTAATAGCACCCGAGATATCAGCAGATATATATTGCATTTTTCCCCGACCCTGATTGTCCGGCCCCATGAAACGGTAGTTTCCTCGGCCCCTGGTGGTCCGAGGTCGTTCCCGCTGCACAGATTCATGCGCCAGGGCCTCCTGCCGACAATGCACTTTGATTTTTTGCGCTATCTGTAATAACACCCGAGATATCACCAGATTTATATGGGATTTTTCCCTGACCCTGAGTGTCCGACCCCATGAGGCGGTGGTTTTCTCGGCCCCTGGTGGTCCGAGGTCGATCCCGAAGCACAGATTCATGCACCAGGGCCTCCTACAGACAATGCACTTTGATTTATTGCGCTATCTCCAATAGCACCCGAGATATCACCAGATATATATTCGATTTTTCCCTGACCCTGACAGTCCGGCCCCATGAGACGGTGATTTTCTCGGCCCCTGGTGGCCCGAGGTCGTTCCTGCGCCGCAGATTCATGCGCCAGGGCCTCCTACAGACAATGCACTTTGATTTATTGCGCTATCTGTAATAGCACCCGAGATATCACCAGATATATGCTGGATTTTTACATGACCTTTGGTGACGGATTCCAAATATCTGTAATTTTCTCGGCGCCTGGTGGTCCGAGGTCGTTCCTGATGCACAGATTCATTCGCCAATGCCTCCTACAGACAATGCACTTTGATTTATTGCGCTATCTCTAATAGCACCCGAGATATCACCAGATATATATTGGATTTTTCCCTCACCCTGACAGTCCGACCCCATGAGACGGTGGTTTTCTCGGCCCCTGATGGTCCGAGGTCGTTCCCTCTGCACAGATTCATGCGCCAGGGTCCCCTGCAGATAATTCACCTTGATTCATTGAGCTATCTCTAATAGCACCCGAGATATCACCAGATATATATTGGATTTTTCCCTGACCCTGACAGTCCGACCCCATGAGACGGTGGTTTTCTCGGCCCCTGGTGGTCCGAGGTCGTTCCAGCTGCACAGACTCATGCGCCAGGGCCTCCTGCAGACAATGCACTTTGATTTATTGCGCTATCTGGAATAACACCCGAGATATCACCAGATTTATATGGGATTTTTCCCTGACCCTGAGTGTCCGACCCCATGAGGCGGTCGTTTTCTCGGCCCCTGGTGGTCCGAGGTCGTTCCCGCTGCACAGATTCATGCGACAGGGCCTCCTACAGACAATGCACTTTGATTTATTGTGCTATCTCTAATTGCACCCGAGATATCACCAGATATATATTGGATTTTTCCCTGACCCTGACAGTCCGGCCCAATGAGACGGTGATTTTCTCGGCCCCTGGTGGTCCGACTTCGTTCCCGCTGCACAGATTCATGCGCCAGGGCCTCCTACAGACAATGCACTTTGATTTATTGCGCTATCTGTAATAGCACCCGAGATATCACCAGATATATATTGGATTTTTACATGACCTTGGGTGACGGATTCCAAATATCTGTAATTTTCTCGGCGCCCGGTGGTCCGAGGTCATTCCTGCTCCACAGATTCATTCGCCAGTGCCTCCTACAGACAATGCAGTTTGATTTATTGCGCTATCTCTAATAGCACACGAGATATCACCAGATATATATATTGGATTTTTCCTTCACCCTGACAGCCCGACCCCATGAGACGGTGGTTTTCTCGGCCCCTGGTGGTCCGAGGTCGTTCCCCCTGCACAGATTCATGCGCCAGGGCCTCCTGCAGACAATGCACTTTGATTTATTGCGCTATCTGTAATAACACCCGAGATATCACCAGATTTATATGGGGTTTTTTCCTGACTCTGAGTGTCCGACCCCATGAGACGGTGGTTTTCTCGGCCCTTGGTGGTCCGAGGTCGTTCCAGCTGCACAGATTCATGCGCCAGGGCCTCCTGCAGACAATGCTCTTTGGTTTATTGCGCTATCTCTATTAGCACCCGAGATATCACCAGATATATATTGGATTTTTCCTTGAACCTGAGTGTCCGGCCCCATCTGTCGATGGTTTTCTCGGTCCCTCGTGGTCCGAGGTCGATCCCGCTGCACAGGTTCATGCGCCAGGGCCTCCTACAGACAATGCACTTTGATTTATTGCGCTATCTCTAATAGCACCCGAGATATCACCATATATATATTGGATTTTTCCGTGACCCTGAGTGTCCGGCCCTATGAGACGGTAGTTTCCACGGCCCCTGGGGGTCCGAGGTCGTTCCCGCTGCACAGATTCATGCGCCAGGGCCTCCTGCAGACAATGCACTTTGATTTATTGCGCTATCTGTAATAACACCAGAGATATCACCAGATTTATATGGGATTTTTCCCTGACTCTGAGTGTCCGACCCCATGAGACGGTGGTTTTCTCGGCCCCTGGTGGTCCGAGGTCGTTCCCGCTGCACAGATTCATGCGCCAGGGCCTCCTGCGGACAATGCTCTTTGGTTTATTGCGCTATCTCTAATAGCACCCGAGATATCACCAGATATATATTGGATTTTTCCATGAACCTGAGTGTCCGGCCCCATCTGTCGATGGTTTTCTCGGTCCCTCGTGGTCCGAGGTCGATCCCGCTGCACACGTTCGTGCGCCAGGGCCTCCTGCAGACAATGCACTTTGATTTATTGGGCTATCTGTAATAGCACCCGAGATATCACCAGATATATATTGGATTTCTCCCTGACCCTGACAGTCCGACCCCATGAGGCGGTGGTTTTCTCTGCCCCTGGTGGTCCGAGGTCGATCCTGCTCCACAGATTCATTCGCCAGTGCCTCCTACAGACAATGCACTTTGATTTATTGTGCTATCTCTAATAGCACCCGAGATATCACCAGATATATATTGGATTTTTCCCTGACCCTGACAGTCCGGCCCCATGAGACGGTGATTTTCTCGGCCCCTGGTTGTCCGAGGTCGATCCCGCAGCACAGATTCATGCGCCAGGGCCTCCTACAGACAATGCACTTTGATTTATTGCGCTTTCTGTAATAGCACCCGTGATATCACCATATATATATAGGATTTTCCCCTGACCCTGAGTGTCCGGCCCCATGAGACGGTGGTTTTCTCGGCGCCTGGTGGTCCGAGGTTGTTCCCGCTGCACAGATTCATGCGCCAGGGCCTCCTACAGACAATGCACTTTGATTTATTGCGCTATCTCTAATAGCACCCGAGATATCACCAGATATATATTGGATTTTTCCCTCACCCTGACAGCCCGACCCCATAAGACGGTGGTTTTCTCGGCCCCTGGTGGCCCGAGGTCGTTCCCGCTGCACAGATTCATGCGCCAGGGCCTCCTGCAGACAATGCACTTTGATTTATTGCGCTATCTGTAATAACACCCGAGATATCACCAGATTTATATGGGATTTTTCCCTGATCCTGAGTGTCCGACCCCATGAGACGGTGGTTTTCTCGGCCCCTGGTGGTCCGAGGTCGATCCCGCTGCAGAGATTCATGCGCCAGGGCCTCCTACAGACAATGCACTTTGATTTATTCCGCTTTCTGTAATATCACCCGTGATATCACCAGATATATATTGGATTTTTCCCTGACCCTGACAGTCCGGCCCCATGAGACGGTGATTTTCTCGGCCCCTGGTGGTCCGAGGTCGATCCCGCAGCAGAGATTCATGCGCCAGGGCCTCCTACAGACAATGCACTTTGATTTATTCCGCTTTCTGTAATAGCACCCGTGATATCACCATATATATATTGGATTTTCTCCTGACCCTGAGTGTCCGGCCCCATGAGACGGTAGTTTTCTCGGCCCCTGGTGGTCCGAGGTCGTTCCCGCTGCACAGATTCATGCGCCAGGGCCACCTGCAGACAATGCACTTTGATTTATTGCGCTATCTGTAATAGCACCCGAGATATCACCATATATATATTGGATTTTCCCCTGACCCTGAGTGACCGGCCCCATGAGACGGTGGTTTTCTCGGCGCCTGGTGGTCCGAGGTCGTTCCCGCTGCACAGATTCATGCGTCAGGGTCCCCTGCAGATAATTCACTTTGATTTATTGAGCTATCTCTAATAGCACCCGAGATATCACCAGATATATGTTGAATTTTTCCCTGACCCTGACAGTCCGGCCCCATTAGACGGAGATTTTCTCGGCCCCTGGTGTTCCGAGGTCGTTCCCGCTGCACAGATGCATGCGCCAGGGACTCCTACAGGCAAAGTTCTGTGGTTTATTGCGCTATCTCTAATAGCACCGGAGATATCACCAGATATATATTGGATTTTTCCCTGACCCTGACAGTCCGGCCCCTGAGACGGTGATTTTCTCGGCCCCTGGTGGTCCCAGGTCTTTCCCGCTGCACAGATTCATGCGCTAGGGCCTCCCGCAGTCAATGCACTTTGATTTATTGCGCTATCTGTAATAGCACCCGAGATATCACCATATATATATTGGATTTTCCCCTGACCCTGAGTGTCCGGCCCAATGACACGGTGGTTTTCTCGGCCCCTGGTGGTCCTAGGTCGTTCCCGCTGCACAGATTCATGCGCCAGGGTCCCCTGCAGATTATTCACTTTGGTTTATTGAGCTATCTCTAATAGCACCCGAGATATCACCAGATACATATTGGATTTTTGCCTGACCCTGACAGTCCGACCCAATGAGACGGTGGTTTTCTCGGCCCCTGGTGGTCCGAGGTCGTTCCCGCTGCACAGATTCATGCGCCAGGGCCACCTACAGACAATGCACTTTGATTTATTGCGCTATCTCTAACAGCACCCGAGATATCACCATATATATATAGGATTTTTCCCAGAGCCTGAGTGCCCGGCCCCATGAGACGGTGGTTTTCTCGGCCCCTGGTGGTCCGAGGTCGTTCCCGCTGCACAGAATCATGCCCCAGGGCTTCCTGCAGACAATGCACTTTGATTTATCGCGCTATCTGTAATAGCACCCGAGATATCACCATATATATATTGGATTTTCCCCTGACCCTGAGTGACCGGCCCCATGAGACGGTGGTTTTCTCGGCGCCTGGTGGTCCGAGGTCGTTCCCGCTGCACAGATTCATGCGCCAGCGTCCCCTGCAGATAATTCACTTTGATTTATTGAGCTATCTCTAATAGCACCCGAGATATCACCAGATATATGTTGAATTTTTCCCTGACCCTGACAGTCCGGCCCCATTAGACGGAGATTTTCTCGGCCCCTGGTGTTCCGAGGTCGTTCCCGCTGCACAGATGCACGCGCCAGGGACTCCTACAGGCAATGTTCTGTGGTTTATTGCGCTATCTCTAATAGCACCGGAGATATCACCAGATATATATTGGATTTTTCCCTGACCCTGACAGTCCGGCCCCTGAGACGGTGATTTTCTCGGCCCCTGGTTGTCCCAGGTCTTTCCCGCTGCACAGATTCATGCGCTAGGGCCTCCCGCAGTCAATGCACTTTGATTTATTGCGCTATCTCTAATAGCACCAGAGATATCACCAGATATATATTCGATTTTTTCCTGACCCTGACAGTCCGACCCCATGGGACGGTGGTTTTCTCGGCCCCTGGTGGTCCGAGGTCGATCCCGCTGCTCAGACTCATGCCCCAGGGCCTCCTGCAGACAATGCACTTTGGTTTATTGCGTTACCTCTAATAGCACCCGAGATATCACCAGATATATATTGGATTTTTCCTAGACCCTGACAGTCCGGCCCCATGAGACGGTGATTTTCTCGCCCCCTGGTGGTCCGAGGACGTTCCCGCTGCACAGAATCATGCGCCAGGGCTTCCTGCAGACAATGCACTCTGATTTATCGCGCTATCTCTAATAGCACCCGAGATATCACCAGATATATATAGGATTTTTCCCAGAGTCTGAGTGCCCGGCCCCATGAGACGGTGGTTTTCTCTGCCCCTGGTGGTCCGAGGTCGTTCCCGCTGCACAGAATCATGCGCCAGGGCTTCCTGCAGACAATGCACTTTGATTTATCGCGCTATCTCTAATAGCACCAGAGATATCACCAGATATATGCTGGATTTTTACATGACCTTGGGTGACGGATACCGAAAATCTGTAATTTTTTTGGCCCCTGGTGTTCCGACGTCGTTGCTGCTGTATAGATTCATGCGTCAGGGCCTCCTACAGACGATGCACATTGATTTACTGCGCTATCTCTAATAGCACCCGAGATATCACCAGACATATATTGGATTTTTCCCTGACCCTGACAGTCCGGCCCCATGAGACGGTGATTTTCTCGGCCCCTGGTGGTCCGAGGTCGTTCCTGCGCCACAGATTCATTCGCCAGTGCCTCCTACAGACAATGCACTTTGATTTATTGTGCTATCTCTAATAGCACCCGAGATATCACCAGATATATATTGGACCTTACCCTGTCCCTGAGAGTCCGGCCCCATGAGACTGTGGTTTTCTCGGCCCCTTGTGGTCCGAGGTCGTTCCCGCTGCACAGATTCATGCGCCAGGGCCTCCTGCAGACAATGCACTTTGATATATCGCGCTATCTCTAATAGCACCCGAGATATCAGCAGATATATGCTGGATTTATACATGACCTTGGGTGTCCGGTACCATCTGTCGGTGGTTTTCTCGGCCCCTGGTGGTCCGAGGTCGTTCCCGCTGCACAGATTCAGGCGCCAGGGCCCCCTGCAGATAATTCACCTTGATTTATCGAGCTATCTCTAATAGCACCCGAGAAATCACCAGATATATGTTGGGTTTTTCCCTGACCCTGACAGTCCGGCCCCATTAGA
Source organism: Nomia melanderi (assembly GCF_051020985.1). NCBI lineage: Eukaryota > Metazoa > Arthropoda > Insecta > Hymenoptera > Halictidae > Nomia > Nomia melanderi. The sequence continues at coordinate 9,366,921 of NW_027475131.1, forward strand.
CGGAGATTTTCTCGGCCCCTGGTGGTCCGAGGTCGTTCCTGCGCCACAGATTCATTCGCCAGTGCCTCCTACAGACAATGCACTTTGATTTATTGTGCTATCTCTAATAGCACCCGAGATATCACCAGATATATATTGGACCTTACCCTGTCCCTGAGAGTCCGGCCCCATGAGACTGTGGTTTTCTCGGCCCCTTGTGGTCCGAGGTCGTTCCCGCTGCACAGATTCATGCGCCAGGGCCTCCTGCAGACAATGCACTTTGATATATCGCGCTATCTCTAATAGCACCCGAGATATCAGCAGATATATGCTGGATTTATACATGACCTTGGGTGTCCGGTACCATCTGTCGGTGGTTTTCTCGGCCCCTGGTGGTCCGAGGTCGTTCCCGCTGCACAGATTCAGGCGCCAGGGCCCCCTGCAGATAATTCACCTTGATTTATCGAGCTATCTCTAATAGCACCCGAGAAATCACCAGATATATGTTGGGTTTTTCCCTGACCCTGACAGTCCGGCCCCATTAGACGGAGATTTTCTCGGCCCCTGGTGGTCCGAGGTCGTTCCTGCGCCACAGATTCATTCGCCAGTGCCTCCTACAGACAATGCACTTTGATTTATTGCGCTATCTCTAATAGCACCCGAGATATCACCAGATATATATTGGATTTTTCCCTGACCCTGACAGTCCGACCCCATGAGACGGTGGTTTTCTCGGCCCCTGGTGGTCCGAGGTCGTTCCTGCGCCACAGATACATTCATCAGGGCTTCCTGCAGACAATGCACTTTGATTTATCGCGCAATCTCTAATAGCACCCGAGATATCACCAGATATATATAGGATTTTTCCCAGAGCCTGACAGTCCGACCCCATGAGACGGTGGTTTTCTCGGCCCCTGGTGGTCCGAGGTCGTTCCCGCTGCACAGATTCATGCACCAGGGCCTCCTGCAGACAATGCTCCTTGGTTTATTGCGCTATCTCTAATAGCACCCGAGATATCACCAGATATATATTGGATTTTTCCCTGACCCTGACAGTCCGACCCCATGAGACGGTGGTTTTCTCGGCGCCTGGTGGTCCGAGGTCGTTCCCGCTGCACAGATTCATGCGCCAGGGTCCCCTGCAGATAATTCACTTTGATTTATTGAGCTATCTCTAATAGCACCCGAGATATCACCAGATATATGTTGAATTTTTCCCTGACCCTGACAGTCCGGCCCCATTAGACGGAGATTTTCTCGGCCCCTGGTGTTCCGAGGTCGTTCCCGCTGCACAGATGCATGCGCCAGGGACTCCTGCAGGCAATGCTCTGTGGTTTATTGCGCTATCTCTAATAGCACCGGAGATATCACCAGATATATATTGGATTTTTCCCTGACCCTGACAGTCCGGCCCCTGAGACGGTGATTTTCTCGGCCCCTGGTGGTCCCAGGTCATTCCCGCTGCACAGATTCATGCGCTAGGGCCTCCCGCAGACAATGCACTTTGATTTATTGCGCTATCTCTAATAGCACCAGAGATATCACCAGATATATATTCGATTTTTCCCTGACCCTGACAGTCCGACCCCATGGGACGGTGGTTTTCTCGGCCCCTGGTGGTCCGAGGTCGATCCCGCTGCTCAGACTCATGCCCCAGGGCCTCCTGCAGACAATGCACTTTGGTTTATTGCGTTACCTCTAATAGTACCCGAGATATCACCAGATATATATTGGATTTTTCCTAGACCCTGACAGTCCGGCCCCTTGAGACGGTGATTTTCTCGCCCCCTGGTGGGCCGAGGTCGTTCCCGCTGCACAGAATCATGCGCCAGGGCTTCCTGCAGACAATGCACTTTGATTTATCGCGCTATCTCTAATAGCACCCGAGATATCACCAGATATATGCTGGATTTTTACATGACCTTGGGTGACGGATACCGAAAATCGGTAATTTTTTTGGCCCCTGGTGTTCCGACGTCGTTGCTGCTGCACAGATTCATGCGCCAGGGCCTCCTACAGACGATGCACATTGATTTACTGCGCTATCTCTAATAGCACCCGAGATATCACCAGACATATATTGGATTTTTCCCTGACCCTGACAGTCCGGCCCCATGAGACGGTGATTTTCTCGGCCCCTGGTGGTCCGAGGTCGTTCCTGCGCCACAGATTCATTCGCCAGTGCCTCCTACAGACAATGCACTTTGATTTATTGTGCTATCTCTAATAGCACCCGAGATATCACCAGATATATATTGGATTTTTCCCTGACCCTGACAGTCCGGCCCCATGAGACGGTGATTTTCTCGGCCCCTGGTGGTCCGAGGTCGATCCCGCAGCACAGATTCATGCGCCAGGGCCTCCTACAGACAATGCACTTTGATTTATTGCGCTTTCTGTAATAGCACCCGTGATATCACCATATATATATTGGATTTTCCCCTGACCCTGAATGCCCGGCCCCATGAGATGGTGGTTTTCTCGGCCCCGGGTTGTCCGAGGTCGTTCCCGCTGCACAGATTCATGCGCCAGTGCCTCCTACAGACGATGCACTTTGATATATTGCGCTATCTGTAATAACACCCGAGATATCACCAGATTTATTTGGGATTTTTCCCTGACCCTGAGTGTCCGACCCCATGAGGCGGTGGTTTTCTCGGCCCCTGGTGGTCCGATGTCGATCCCGCAGCACCGATTCATGCGCCAGGGCCTCCTACAGACAATGCACTCTGATTTATTGCGCTTTCTGTAATAGCACCCGAGATATCACCGGATATATATTGGGTTTTTCCCTGACCCTGACAGTCCGGCCCCATGAGACGGTGATTTTCTCGGCCCCTGGTGGTCCGAGGTCGATCCCGCAGCAGAGATTCATGCGCCAGGGCCTCCTACACACAATGCACTTTGATTTATTCCGCTTTCTGTAATAGCACCAGTGATATCACCATATATATATTGGATTTTCTCCTGACCCTGAGTGTCCGGCCGCATGAGACGGTGGTTTTCACGGCCCCTGGTGGTCCGAGGTCGTTCCCGCTGCACAGATTCATGCGCCAGGGCCACCTGCAGACAATGCACTTTGATTTATTGCGCTATCTGTAATAGCACCCGAGATATCACCATATATATATTGGATTTTCCCCTGACCCTGAGTGACCGGCCCCATGAGACGGTGGTTTTCTCGGCCCCTGGTGGTCCGAGGTCGTTCCCGCTGCACAGATTCATGCGCCAGGGTCCCCTGCAGATAATTCACTTTGATTTATTGAGCTATCTCTAATAGCACCCGAGATATCACCAGATATATGTTGGATTTTTCCCTGACCATGACAGTCCGGCCCCATTAGACGGAGATTTTCTCGGCCCCTGGTGGTCCGAGGTCGTTTCTGCGCCACAGATTCATTCGCCAGTGCCTCCTACAGACAATGCACTTTGATTTATTGCGCTATCTCTAATAGCACCCGAGATATCACCAGATATATATTGGATTTTTCCCTGACCCTGACAGTCCGACCCAATGAGACGGTGGTTTTCTCGGCCCCTGGTGGTCCGAGGTCGTTCCCGCTGCACAGACTCATGCGCCAGGGTCTCCTACAGACAATGCACTTTGATTTATTGCGCTATCTCTAATAGCACCCGAGATATCACCAGATATATATTGTATTTTTCCCTGACCCTGACAGTCCGACCCCATGAGACGGTGGTTTTCTCGGCCCCTGGTGTTCCGAGGTCGTTCCCGCTGCACAGATGCATGCGCCAGGTACTCCTGCAGGCAATGCTCTGTGGTTTATTGCGTTATCTCTAATAGCACCGGACATATCACCAGATATATATTGGATTTTTCCCTGACCCTGACAGTCCGGCCCCTGAGACGGTGATTTTCTCGGCCCCTGGTTGTCCCAGGTCATTCCCGCTGCACAGATTCATGCGCTAGGGCCTCCCGCAGACAATGCTCTTTGGTTTATTGCGCTATCTCTAATAGCACCCGAGATATAACCAGATATATATTGGATTTTTCCTTGACCCTGACAGTCCGACCCCATGAGACGGTGGTTTTCTCGGCCCCTGGTGGTCCGAGGTCGATCCCGCTGCTCAGATTCATGCCCCAGGGCCTCCTGCAGACAATGCACTTTGATATATCGCGCTATCTCTAATAGCACCCGAGATATCAGCAGATATATGCTGGATTTATACATGACCTTGGGTGTCCGGTACCATCTGTCGGTGGTTTTCTCGGCCCCTGGTGGTCCGAGGTCGTTCCCGCTGCACAGATTCAGGCGCCAGGGCCCCCTGCAGATAATTCACCTTGATTTATCGAGCTATCTCTAATAGCACCCGAGAAATCACCAGATATATGTTGGATTTTTCCCTGACCCTGAGTGACCGGCCCCATGAGACGGTGGTTTTCTCGGCGCCTGGTGGTCCGAGGTCGTTCCCGCTGCACAGATTCATGCGCCAGGGTCCCCTGCAGATAATTCACTTTGATTTATTGAGCTATCTCTAATAGCACCCGAGATATCACCAGATATATGTTGGATTTTTCCCTGACCCTGACAGTCCGGCCCCATTAGACGGAGATTTTCTCGGCCCCTGGTGGTCCGAGGTCGTTTCTGCGCCACAGATTCATTCGCCAGTGCCTCCTACAGACAATGCACTTTGATTTGTTGCGCTATCTCTAATAGCACCCGAGATATCACCAGATATATATTGGATTTTTCCCTGACCCTGACAGTCCGACCCCATGAGACGGTGGTTTTCTCGGCCCCTGGTGGTCCGAGGTCGATCCCGCTGCTCAGATTCATGCCCCAGGGCCTCCTACAGCTAATTCACTTGGGTTTATTGCGCTATCTCTAATAGCACCCGAGATATCACCAGTTATATATTGGATTTTACCCTGACCCTGAGTGTCCGGTCCCATGAGACTGTGGTTTTCTCGGCCCCTGGTGGTTCGAGGTCGTTCCCGCTGCACAGATTCATGCGCCAGGGCCTCCTACAGATAATTCACTTTGGTTTATTGCTCTATCTCTAATAGCACCCGAGATATCACCAGATATATATTGGATTTTTCCCTGACCCTGAGTGTCCGGCCCCATGTGACGGTGGTTTTCTCGGCTCTTGGTGGTCCGAGGTCGTTCCCGCTGCACAGATTCATGGAACAGGGCCTCCTGCAAATAATTCACTTTGGTTTATTGCGCTATCTGTAATAGCACCCGAGATATCACCAGATATATATTGGATTTTTCACTGACCCTGAGTGTCCGGCCCCATGAGATGGTGCATTTCTCGGCCCCTGGTGATCCGAGGTCGTTCCCGCTGCACAGATTCATGCGCCAGGGCCTCTTGCAGATAATTCACTTTGGTTTATTGCGCTATCTGTAATAGCACCCGAGATATCACCAGATACATATAGGATTTTTCACTGACCCTGAGCGTCCGGCCCCATGAGACGTTCGTTTTCTCGGCCCCTGGAGGTCCGAGGTAGTTCCCGCTGCACAGGTTCATGCGCCAGGGTCTCCTACAGACAATGCACTCTGATTTATTGCGCTATCTGTAATAGCACCCGAGATATCACCAGATATATATTGGATTTTTCACTGTCCCTGAGTGTCCTGCCCCATGAGACGGTGGTTTTCTCGGCCCCTGGTGTTCCGAGGTCGTTCCCGCTGCACAGATCCATGCGCCAGGGCCTCCTACAGACAATGCACTTTGATATATTGCGCTATCTCTAATAGAACCCGAGATATCACCAGATATATATTGGATTTTCCCCTGACCCTGAGTGTCCGGCCCCATGAGACTGTGGTTTTCTCGGCCCCTGGTCGTCCGAGGTCGTTCCCGCTGCACAGATTCATGCGCCAGGGCCTCCTACAGTCAATGCACTTTGATTTATTGCGCTATCTGTAATAGCACCCGAGATATCACCGGATATATATTGGATTTTTCCCAGACCCTGAGTGTCCGACCCCATGAGACGGTGGTTGTCTCGGCCCCTGGTGGTCCGAGGTCGTTCCCGCTGCACAGATTCATGCGCCAGGGCCTCCTGCAGAAAATTCAATTTTGTTTATTGCGCTATCTCTAATAGCACCCGAGATATCAAGAGATATATACAGGATTTTCCCCTGACCCTGAGTGTCCGGCCCAATGAGACTGTGGTTTTCTCAGCCTCTGGTGGTCCGAGGTCGTTCCCGCTGCACAGATTCATGCGCCAGGGCCTCCTGCAGATCATTCACTTTGGTTTATTGCGCTATCTCTGATAGCACCCGAGATATCACCAGATATATATTGGATTTTCCCCTGACCCTGAGTGTCCGGCCCCATGAGACTGTGGTTTTCTCGGCCCCTGGTCGTCCGAGGTCGTTCCCGCAGCACAGATTCATTCGCCAGGGCCTCCTACAGACAATGCACTTTGATTTATTGCGCTATCTGTAATTGCAGCCGAGATATCACCAGATATATATTGGATTTTTCACTGACCCTGAGTGTCCGGCCCCATGAGGCGGTCGTTTTCTCGGCCCATGGTGGTCCGAGGTCGTTCCCGCTGCACAGATTCATGCTCCAGGGCCTCCTACAGACAATGCACTTTGATTTATTGCGCTATCTGTAATAGCACCCGAGATATCACCAGATATATATTGGATTTTACCCTGACCCTGCGTATCCGGCCCCATGAGGCGGTCGTTTTCTCGTCCCCTGGTGGTCCGAGGTCGTTCCCGTTGCGCAGATTCATGCGCCAGGGCCTCCTGCAGATAATTCACTTTGGTTTATTGCGCTATCACTAATAGCACACGAGATATCACCAGATATATATTGGATTTTTCCCTGACCATGACAGTCCGGCCCCATGAGACGGTGGTTTTATCGGCCCCTGGTGGTCCGAGGTCGTTCCCGCTGCACAGATTCATGCCCCAGGGCCTCCTGCAGATAAGTCACTTTGGTTTATTGTGCTATCTCTAACAGCACCCGAGATATCACCAGGTATATATTGGATTTTTCACTGACCCTGAGTGTCCGGCCCCATGAGGCGGTCGTTTTCTCGGCCCATGGTGGTCCGAGGTCGTTCCCGCTGCACAGATTCATGCTCCAGGGCCTCCTACAGACAATGCACTTTGATTTATTGCGCTATCTGTAATAGCACCCGAGATATCACCAGATATATATTGGATTTTTCCCTGACCCTGAGTGTCCGGCCACATGAGACGGTGATTTTCTCTGCCCCTGGTTGTCCGAGGTCGTTGCCGCAGCACAGATTCATGCGCGAGGGCCTCCCGCAGACAACGCACTTTGGATTATTGCGCTATCTGTAATCGCACCCGAGATATCACCAGATATATGCTGGATTTTTACATGATCTTGGGTGACGGATTCCGAATATCTGTAATTTTCTCGGCCCCTGGTGGTCCGAGGTCGTTCCTGCTGCACAGATTCATTCGCCAGTGCCTCCTACAGGCAATGCACTTTGATTTATTGCGCTATCTCTAATAGCACCCGAGACATCACCAGATATATATTGGTATTTTCCCTGACCCTGACAGTCCGGCCCCATGAGACGGTGATTTTCTCGGCCCCTGGTGGTCCGAGGTCGTTCCCGCTGCACAGAATCATGCGCCGGGGCTTCCTGCAGACAATGCACTTTGATTTATTGCGCTGTCTCTACTAACACCCGAGATATCACCAGATATATATTGGATTTTTGCCTGACCCTGAGTGTCCGGCCCCATGAGACGGTGGTTGTCTCGGCCCCTGGATGTCCGAGGACGTTCCCGCAGCACAGATTCATGCGCCAGGGCATCCTACAGACAATGCACTTTGATTTATTGCGCTATCTGTAATAGCGCCCGAGTTATCACCAGATCTATATTGGATTTTCCCCTGACCCTGAGTGTCCGGCCCCATGAGACGGTGGTTTCCTCGGACCCTGGTGGTCCGAGGTCGTTCCCGCTGCACAGATTCATGCGCCAGGGCCTCCTACAGACAATGCACTTTGATTTATTGCGCTATCTGTAATAGCACCCGAGATATCACCAGATATATATTGGATTTTTGCCTGACCCTGAGTGTCCGGCCCCATGAGGCGGTCGTTTTCTCGTCCCCTGGTGGTCCGAGGTCGTTCCCGCTGCACAGATTCATGCGCCAGGGCCTTCTGCAGAAAATTCAATTTTGTTTATTGCGCTATCTCTAATAGCACCCGATATATCAAGAGATATATACTGGATTTTCCCCTGAACCTGAGTGTCCGGCCCAATGAGACTGTGGTTTTCTCAGCCTCTGGTGGTCCGAGGTCGTTCCCGCTGCACATATTCATGCGCCAGGGCCTCCTACAGACAATGCACTTTGCTTTATTGCTCTATCTGTAATAGCACCCGAGATATCACCAGATATTTAGTGGATTTTTCACCGACCCTGAGTGTCCGGCCCCATGAGACGGTCGTTTTCTCGGCCCCTGGTGGTCCGAGGTCGTCCCCGCTGCACAGATTCATGCGCCAGGGCCTCCTGCAGATCATTCACTTTGGTTTATTGCGCTATCTCTGATAGCACCCGAGATATCACCAGATATATATTGGATTTTCCCCTGACCCTGAGTGTCCGGCCCCATGAGACTGTGGTTTTCTCGGCCCCTGGTCGTCCGAGGTCGTTCCCGCAGCACAGATTCATTCGCCAGGGCCTCCTACAGACAATGCACTTTGATTTATTGCGCTATCTGTAATAGCACCCGAGATATCACCAGATATTTATTGGATTTTACCCTGACCCTGCGTATCCGGCCCCATGAGGCGGTCGTTTTCTCGTCCCCTGGTGGTCCGAGGTCGTTCCCGTTGCGCAGATTCATGCGCCAGGGCCTCCTGCAGATAATTCACTTTGGTTTATTGTGCTATCTCTAACAGCACCCGAGATATCACCAGATATATATTGGATTTTCCCTGACCCTGACAGTCCGGCCCCATGAGATGGTGATTTTCTCGGCCCCTGGTGGTCCGAGGGCGTTCCCGCTGCACAGAATCATGCGCCAGGGCTTCCTGCAGACAATTCACTTTGGTTTATTGCGCTATCTCTAATAGCACCCGAGATATCACCAGATATATATTGGATTTTTCCCTGACCCTGAGTGTCCGGCCACATGAGACGGTGATTTTCTCTGCCCCTGGTTGTCCGAGGTCGTTGCCGCAGCACAGATTCATGCGCGAGGGCCTCCCGCAGACAACGCACTTTGGATTATTGCGCTATCTGTAATAGCACCCGAGATATCACCAGATATATGCTGGATTTTTACATGATCTTGGGTGACGGATTCCGAATATCTGTAATTTTCTCGGCCCCTGGTGGTCCGAGGTCGTTCCTGCTGCACAGATTCATTCGCCAGTGCCTCCTACAGGCAATGCACTTTGATTTATTGCGCTATCTCTAATAGCACCCGAGACATCACCAGATATATATTGGTATTTTCCCTGACCCTGACAGTCCGGCCCCATGAGACGGTGATTTTCTCGGCCCCTGGTGGTCCGAGGTCGTTCCCGCTGCACAGAATCATGCGCCGGGGCTTCCTGCAGACAATGCACTTTGATTTATTGCGCTGTCTCTACTAACACCCGAGATATCACCAGATATATATTGGATTTTTGCCTGACCCTGAGTGTCCGGCCCCATGAGACGGTGGTTGTCTCGGCCCCTGGATGTCCGAGGACGTTCCCGCAGCACAGATTCATGCGCCAGGGCATCCTACAGACAATGCACTTTGATTTATTGCGCTATCTGTAATAGCGCCCGAGTTATCACCAGATCTATATTGGATTTTCCCCTGACCCTGAGTGTCCGGCCCCATGAGTCGGTGGTTTCCTCGGACCCTGGTGGTCCGAGGTCGTTCCCGCTGCACAGATTCATGCGCCAGGGCCTCCTACAGACAATGCACTTTGATTTATTGCGCTATCTGTAATAGCACCCGAGATATCACCAGATATATATTGGATTTTTGCCTGACCCTGAGTGTCCGGCCCCATGAGGCGGTCGTTTTCTCGTCCCCTGGTGGTCCGAGGTCGTTCCCGCTGCACAGATTCATGCGCCAGGGCCTCCTGCAGAAAATTCAATTTTGTTTATTGCGCTATCTCTAATAGCACCCGAGATATCAAGAGATATATACTGGATTTTCCCCTGAACCTGAGTGTCCGGCCCAATGAGACTGTGGTTTTCTCAGCCTCTGGTGGTCCGAGGTCGTTCCCGCTGCACAGATTCATGCGCCAGGGCCTCCTACAGACAATGCACTTTGCTTTATTGCTCTATCTGTAATAGCACCCGAGATATCACCAGATATATATTGGATTTTTCACCGACCCTGAGTGTCCGGCCCCATGAGACGGTCGTTTTCTCGGCCCCTGGTGGTCCGAGGTCGTCCCCGCTGCACAGATTCATGCGCCGGGGCCTCCTGCAGATCATTCACTTTGGTTTATTGCGCTATCTCTGATAGCACCCGAGATATCACCAGATATATATTGGATTTTCCCCTGACCCTGAGTGTCCGGCCCCATGAGACTGTGGTTTTCTCGGCCCCTGGTCGTCCGAGGTCGTTCCCGCAGCACAGATTCATTCGCCAGGGCCTCCTACAGACAATGCACTTTGATTTATTGCGCTATCTGTAATAGCACCCGAGATATCACCAGATATTTATTGGATTTTACCCTGACCCTGCGTATCCGGCCCCATGAGGCGGTCGTTTTCTCGTCCCCTGGTGGTCCGAGGTCGTTCCCGTTGCGCAGTTTCATGCGCCAGGGCCTCCTGCAGATAATTCACTTTGGTTTATTGCGCTATCACTAATAGCACACGAGATATCACCAGATATATATTGGATTTTTCCCTGACCATGACAGTCCGGCCCCATGAGACGGTGGTTTTATCGGCCCCTGGTGGTCCGAGGTCGTTCCCGCTGCACAGATTCATGCCCCAGGGCCTCCTGCAGATAAGTCACTTTGGTTTATTGTGCTATCTCTAACAGCACCCGAGATATCACCAGATATATATTGGATTTTCCCTGACCCTGACAGTCCGGCCCCATGAGATGGTGATTTTCTCGGCCCCTGGTGGTCCGAGGGCGTTCCCGCTGCACAGAATCATGCGCCAGGGCTTCCTGCAGACAATTCACTTTGGTTTATTGCGCTATCTCTAATAGCACCCGAGATATCACCAGATATATATTGGATTTTTCCCTGACCCTGAGTGTCCGGCCACATGAGACGGTGATTTTCTCTGCCCCTGGTTGTCCGAGGTCGTTGCCGCAGCACAGATTCATGCGCGAGGGCCTCCCGCAGACAACGCACTTTGGATTATTGCGCTATCTGTAATAGCACCCGAGATATCACCAGATATATGCTGGATTTTTACATGATCTTGGGTGACGGATTCCGAATATCTGTAATTTTCTCGGCCCCTGGTGGTCCGAGGTCGTTCCTGCTGCACAGATTCATTCGCCAGTGCCTCCTACAGGCAATGCACTTTGATTTATTGCGCTATCTCTAATAGCACCCGAGACATCACCAGATATATATTGGTATTTTCCCTGACCCTGACAGTCCGGCCCCATGAGACGGTGATTTTCTCGGCCCCTGGTGGTCCGAGGTCGTTCCCGCTGCACAGAATCATGCGCCGGGGCTTCCTGCAGACAATGCACTTTGATTTATTGCGCTGTCTCTACTAACACCCGAGATATCACCAGATATATATTGGATTTTTGCCTGACCCTGAGTGTCCGGCCCCATGAGACGGTGGTTGTCTCGGCCCCTGGATGTCCGAGGACGTTCCCGCAGCACAGATTCATGCGACAGGGCATCCTACAGACAATGCACTTTGATTTATTGCGCTATCTGTAATAGCGCCCGAGTTATCACCAGATCTATATTGGATTTTCCCCTGACCCTGAGTGTCCGGCCCCATGAGTCGGTGGTTTCCTCGGACCCTGGTGGTCCGAGGTCGTTCCCGCTGCACAGATTCATGCGCCAGGGCCTCCTACAGACAATGCACTTTGATTTATTGCGCTATCTGTAATAGCACCCGAGATATCACCAGATATATATTGGATTTTTGCCTGACCCTGAGTGTCCGGCCCCATGAGGCGGTCGTTTTCTCGTCCCCTGGTGGTCCGAGGTCGTTCCCGCTGCACAGATTCATGCGCCAGGGCCTCCTGCAGAAAATTCAATTTTGTTTATTGCGCTATCTCTAATAGCACCCGAGATATCAAGAGATATATACTGGATTTTCCCCTGAACCTGAGTGTCCGGCCCAATGAGACTGTGGTTTTCTCAGCCTCTGGTGGTCCGAGGTCGTTCCCGCTGCACAGATTCATGCGCCAGGGCCTCCTACAGACAATGCACTTTGCTTTATTGCTCTATCTGTAATAGCACCCGAGATATCACCAGATATATATTGGATTTTTCACCGACCCTGAGTGTCCGGCCCCATGAGACGGTCGTTTTCTCGGCCCCTGGTGGTCCGAGGTCGTTCCCGCTGCACAGATTAATGCGCCAGGGAATCCTGCAGATCATTCACTTTGGTTTATTGCGCTATCTCTGATAGCACCCGAGATATCACCAGATATTTATTGGATTTTACCCTGACCCTGCGTATCCGGCCCCATGAGGCGGTCGTTTTCTCGTCCCCTGGTGGTACGAGGTCGTTCCCGTTGCGCAGATTCATGCGCCAGGGCCTCCTGCAGATAATTCACATTGGTTTATTGCGCTATCACTAATAGCACACGAGATATCACCAGATATATATTGGATTTTTCCCTGACCATGACAGTCCGGCCCCATGAGACGGTGGTTTTATCGGCCCCTGGTGGTCCGAGGTCGTTCCCGCTGCACAGATTCATGCCCCAGGGCCTCCTGCAGATAATTCACTTTGGTTTATTGCGCTATCTCTAATAGCACCCGAGATATCACCAGATATATATTGGATTTTCCCCTGACCCTGAGTGTCCGGCCCCATGAGACTGTGGTTTTCACGGCCCCTGGTGGTCCGAGGTCGTTCCCGCTGCACAGATTCATGCGCGAGGGCCTCCTACAGACAATGCACTTTGATCTATTGCGCTATCTGTAATAGCACCCGAGATATCACCAGATATATATGGGATTTTCCCCTGACCATGAGTGTCCGGCCCCATGAGACTGTGGTTTTCTCGGCCCCTGGTGGTCCTAGGTCGTTCCCGTTGCACAGATTCATGCGCCAGGGCCTCCTGCAGATAATTCACTTTGGTTTATTGCGCTATCTCTAATAGCACCCGAGATATCACCAGATATATATTGGATTTTGCCCTGACCCTGAGTGTCCGGCCCCATGAGACGGTGGTTTTCTCGGCCCCTGGTGGTCCGAGGTCGTTCCCGCTGCACAGATTCGTGCGCCAGGGCCTCTACAGACAATGCACTTTGATTTATTGCGCTATCTGTAATAGCACCCGAGATATCACCAGATATATGCTGGATTTTTACATGACCCTGAGAGACCGGCCCCATGTGTCGGTGGTTTTTTCGGCCCCTGGTGGTCCGAGGTCGTTGCCGCTGCACAGATTCATGCGCCAGGGCCTCCTGCAGATAATTCACTTTGGTTTATTGTGCTATCTCTAACAGCACCCGAGATATCACCAGATATATATTGGATTTTTCCCTGACCCTGAGTGTCCGGCCACATGAGACGGTGATTTTCTCTGCCCCTGGTTGTCCGAGGTCGTTGCCGCAGCACAGATTCATGCGCGAGGGCCTCCCGCAGACAATGCACTTTGCTTCATTGCGCTATCTGTAATAGCACCCGAGATATCACCAGATATATATTGGATTTTTCACTGACCCTGAGTGTCCGGCCCCATGAGACGGTCGTTTTCTCTGCCCCTGGTGGTCCGAGGTCGTTCCCGCTGCACAGATTGATGCGCCAGGGACTCCTGCAGGTAATTCACTTTGGTTTATTGCGCTTTCTCTAATAGCACCCAAGATATCACCAGATATATATTGGATTTTCCCCTGACCCTGAGTGTCAGGCCCAATGAGACTGTGGTTTTCTCGGCCCCTGGTGGTCCGAGGTCGTTCCCGCTGTACAGATTCATACGCCAGGGCCTCCTACAGACAATGCACTTTGATTTATTATGCTATCTGTAATAGCACCCGAGATATCACCAGATATATATTGGATTTTACCCTGACCCTGAGTGTCCGGCCCCATGAGACGGTGGTTGTCTCGGCCCCTGGAGGACCGAGGACGTTCCCGCTGCACAGATTCATGCGCCAGGGCCTCCTGCAGATAGATCACTTTGGTTTATTGCGCTATCTCTAATAGCACCCGAGATATCAAGAGATATATACTGGATTTTCCCCTGACACTGAGTGTCCGGCCCAATGAGACTGTGGTTTTCTCGGCCTCTGGTGGTCCGAGGTTGTTCCCGCTGCACAGATTCATGCGCCAGGGCCTCCTACAGACAATGCACTTTGCTTTATTGCGCTATCTGTAATAGCAGCCGAGATATCACCAGATATATATTGGATTTTTGCCTGACCCTGAGTGTCCGGCCCCATGAGGCGGTCGTTTTCTCGTCCCCTGGTGGTCCGAGGTCGTTCCCGCTGCACAGATTCATGCGCCAGGGCCTCCTGCAGAAAATTCAATTTTGTTTATTGCGCTATCTCTAATAGCACCCGAGATATCAAGAGATATATACTGGATTTTCCCCTGAACCTGAGTGTCCGGCCCAATGAGACTGTGGTTTTCTCAGCCTCTGGTGGTCCGAGGTCGTTCCCGCTGCACAGATTCATGCGCCAGGGCCTCCTACAGACAATGCACTTTGCTTTATTGCTCTATCTGTAATAGCACCCGAGATATCACCAGATATATATTGGATTTTTCACCGACCCTGAGTGTCCGGCCCCATGAGACGGTCGTTTTCTCGGCCCCTGGTGGTCCGAGGTCGTTCCCGCTGCACAGATTAATGCGCCAGGGAATCCTGCAGATCATTCACTTTGGTTTATTGCGCTATCTCTGATAGCACCCGAGATATCACCAGATATTTATTGGATTTTACCCTGACCCTGCGTATCCGGCCCCATGAGGCGGTCGTTTTCTCGTCCCCTGGTGGTACGAGGTCGTTCCCGTTGCGCAGATTCATGCGCCAGGGCCTCCTGCAGATAATTCACATTGGTTTATTGCGCTATCACTAATAGCACACGAGATATCACCAGATATATATTGGATTTTTCCCTGACCATGACAGTCCGGCCCCATGAGACGGTGGTTTTATCGGCCCCTGGTGGTCCGAGGTCGTTCCCGCTGCACAGATTCATGCCCCAGGGCCTCCTGCAGATAATTCACTTTGGTTTATTGCGCTATCTCTAATAGCACCCGAGATATCACCAGATATATATTGGATTTTCCCCTGACCCTGAGTGTCCGGCCCCATGAGACTGTGGTTTTCACGGCCCCTGGTGGTCCGAGGTCGTTCCCGCTGCACAGATTCATGCGCGAGGGCCTCCTACAGACAATGCACTTTGATCTATTGCGCTATCTGTAATAGCACCCGAGATATCACCAGATATATATGGGATTTTCCCCTGACCATGAGTGTCCGGCCCCATGAGACTGTGGTTTTCTCGGCCCCTGGTGGTCCTAGGTCGTTCCCGTTGCACAGATTCATGCGCCAGGGCCTCCTGCAGATAATTCACTTTGGTTTATTGCGCTATCTCTAATAGCACCCGAGATATCACCAGATATATATTGGATTTTGCCCTGACCCTGAGTGTCCGGCCCCATGAGACGGTGGTTTTCTCGGCCCCTGGTGGTCCGAGGTCGTTCCCGCTGCACAGATTCGTGCGCCAGGGCCTCTACAGACAATGCACTTTGATTTATTGCGCTATCTGTAATAGCACCCGAGATATCACCAGATATATGCTGGATTTTTACATGACCCTGAGAGACCGGCCCCATGTGTCGGTGGTTTTTTCGGCCCCTGGTGGTCCGAGGTCGTTGCCGCTGCACAGATTCATGCGCCAGGGCCTCCTGCAGATAATTCACTTTGGTTTATTGTGCTATCTCTAACAGCACCCGAGATATCACCAGATATATATTGGATTTTTCCCTGACCCTGAGTGTCCGGCCACATGAGACGGTGATTTTCTCTGCCCCTGGTTGTCCGAGGTCGTTGCCGCAGCACAGATTCATGCGCGAGGGCCTCCCGCAGACAATGCACTTTGCTTCATTGCGCTATCTGTAATAGCACCCGAGATATCACCAGATATATATTGGATTTTTCACTGACCCTGAGTGTCCGGCCCCATGAGACGGTCGTTTTCTCTGCCCCTGGTGGTCCGAGGTCGTTCCCGCTGCACAGATTGATGCGCCAGGGACTCCTGCAGGTAATTCACTTTGGTTTATTGCGCTTTCTCTAATAGCACCCAAGATATCACCAGATATATATTGGATTTTCCCCTGACCCTGAGTGTCAGGCCCAATGAGACTGTGGTTTTCTCGGCCCCTGGTGGTCCCAGGTCGTTCCCGCTGTACAGATTCATACGCCAGGGCCTCCTACAGACAATGCACTTTGATTTATTATGCTATCTGTAATAGCACCCGAGATATCACCAGATATATATTGGATTTTACCCTGACCCTGAGTGTCCGGCCCCATGAGACGGTGGTTGTCTCGGCCCCTGGAGGACCGAGGACGTTCCCGCTGCACAGATTCATGCGCCAGGGCCTCCTGCAGATAGATCACTTTGGTTTATTGCGCTATCTCTAATAGCACCCAAGATATCAAGAGATATATACTGGATTTTCCCCTGACACTGAGTGTCCGGCCCAATGAGACTGTGGTTTTCTCGGCCTCTGGTGGTCCGAGGTTGTTCCCGCTGCACAGATTCATGCGCCAGGGCCTCCTACAGACAATGCACTTTGCTTTATTGCGCTATCTGTAATAGCACCCGAGATATCACCAGATATATATTGGATTTTTCCCTGACCCTGAGTGTCCGGCCCCATGAGACGGTAGTTTTCTCGGCCCCTGGTGGTGCGAGGTCGTTCTGGCTGCACAGATTCATGCGCCAGGGCCTCCTGCAGAAAATTCGCTTTAGTTTATTGCGCTGTCTCTAACAGCACCCGAGATATCACCAGATATATATTGGATTTTACCTGACCCTGACAGTCCGGCCCCACGAGACGGTGGTTTTCTCGGCCCCTGGTGGTCCGAGGTCGTTCCCGCTGCACAGAATCATGCGCCAGGGCTTCCTGCAGACAATGCACTTTGGTTTATTGCGCTATCTCTAATAGCACCCGAGATATCACCAGATATATATTGGATTTTCCCCTGACCCTGAGTGTCCGGCCCCATGAGATGGTGGTTTTCTCGGCCCCTGGTGTTCCGAGGTGGTTCCCGCTGCACAGATTCATGCACCAGGGCCTCTTGCAGACAATTCACTTTGGTTTATTGCGCTATCACTAATAGTACCCGAGATATCACCAGATATATATTGGATTTTTACCTGCCCATGAGAGTCCGGCCCCATGTGTCGGTGGTTTTCTCGGCCCCTGGTAGTGCGAGGTCGTTGCCGCTGCACAGATTCATGCGCGAGGGCCTCCTGCAGACAACGCACTTTGGATTATTGCGCGATCTGTAATAGCACCCGAGATATCACCACATATATGCTGGATTTTTACATGATCTTGGGTCACGGATTCCGAATATCTGTAATTTTCTCGGCCCCTGGTTGTCCGAGGTCGTTCCGGCTGCACAGATTCATTCGCCAGTGCCTCCTACAGGCAATGCACTTTGATTTATTGCGCTATCTCTAATAGCACTCGCGACATCACCAGATATATATTGGGATTTTCCCTGACCCTGACAGTCCGGCCCCATGAGACGGTGACTTTCTCGGCCCCTGGTGGTCCGATGTCGTTCCCGCTGCACAGATTCATGCGCAAGGGCCTCCTGCAGATAATTCACTTTGGTTGATTGCGCTATCTCTGATAGCACCCGAGATATCACCAGATATATATTGGATTTTCCCCTGACCCTGAGTATCCGGCCCCATGAGACTGTGGTTTTCTCGGCCCCTGGTGGTCCGAGGTCGTTCCCGCTGCACAGATTCATGCGCCAGGGCCTCCTACAGACAATGCACTTTGATTTATTGCGCTATCGGTAATAGCACCCAAGATATCACCAGATATATATTGGATTTTTCACTGACCCTGAGTGTCCGGCCCCATGAGACTGTCGTTTTCTCGGCCCCTGGTGGTCCGAGGTCGTTTCCGCTGCACAGATTAATGTGCCAGGGACCCCTGCAGATAATTCACTTTGGTTTATTGCGCTATCTCTGATAGCACCCGAGATATCACCAGATATATATTGGATTTTCCCCTGACCCTGAGTGTCCGGCCCCATGAGACGGTGGTTGTCTCGGCCCCTGGAGGTCCGAGGACGTTCCTGCTGCACAGATTCATGCACCAGGGCCTCCTGCAGATAATTCACTTTGGTTTATTGCGCTTTCTCTAATAGCACCCGAGATATCAAGAGATATATACTGGATTTTCCCCTGACCCTGAGTGTCCGGCCCAATGAGACTGTGGTTTTCTCGGCCTCTGGTGGTCCGAGGTCGTTCCCGCTGCACAGATTCATGCGTCAGGGCCTCCTACAGACAATGCACTTTGATTTATTGCGCTATCTGTAATAGCACCCGAGATATCACCAGATATATATTGGATTTTACCCTGACCCTGAGTCTCCGGCCCCATTAGACTGTGGGTTTCTCGGCCCCTGGTCGTCCGAGGTCGTTCCCGCTGTACAGGTTCATGCGCCAGGGCCTCCTACAGACAATGCACTTTGATTTATTGCGCTATCTCTAATAGCAGCCGAGACATCACCAGATATATATTGGGATTTTCCCCTGACCCTGAGTGTCCGGCCCCATGAGACTGTGGTTTTCTCGGCCCCTGGTCGTCCGAGGTCGTTCCCGCTGCACAGATTCATGCGCCAGGGCCTCCTACAGACAATGCACTTTGATTTATTGCGCTATCTGTAATAGCAGCCGAGATATCACCAGATATATATTGGATTTTTCACTGACCCTGAGCGTCCGGCCCCATGAGACGGTCTTTTTCTCGGCCCCTGGAGGTCCGAGGTCGTTCCCGCTGCATAGGTTCATGCGCCAGGGTCTCCTACAGGCAATGCACTTTGATTTATTGCGCTATCTGTAATAGCACCCGAGATATCACCAGATATATATTGGATTTTTCCCTGACCCTGAGAGTCCGGCCCCATGAGACGGTGGTTTTCTCGGCCCCTGGTGATCCGAGGTCGTTCCCGCTGCACAGATTCATGCGCCAGGGCCTCCTGCAGACAATACACTTTGGTTTATTGCGCTATCTGTAATAGCACCCGAGATATCACCTGATATATATTGGATTGTTCCCTGACCCTGAGTGTCCGGCCCCATGAGACGGTAGTTTTCTCGGCCCCTGGTGGTGCGAGGTCGTTCTGGCTGCACAGATTCATGCGCCAGGGCCTCCTGCAGATAATTCGCTTTAGTTTATTGCGCTGTCTCTAACAGCACCCGAGATATCACCAGATATATATTGGATTTTCCCTGACCCTGACAGTCCGGCCCCACGAGGCGGTGATTTTCTCGGCCCCTGGTGGTCCGAGGTCGTTCCTGCTGCACAGATTCATTCGCCAGTGCCTCCTACAGACAATGCACTTTGATTTAATGCGCTATCTCTAATAGCACCCTAGATATCACCAGATATATATTGGATTTTCCCCTGACCCTGAGTGTCCGGCCCCATGAGATGGTGGTTTTCTCGGCCCCTGGTGTTCCGAGGTGGTTCCCGCTGCACAGATTCATGCACCAGGGCCTCTTGCAGACAATTCACTTTGGTTTATTGCGCTATCACTAATAGTACCCGAGATATCACCAGATATATATTGGATTTTTCCCTGACCCTGAGTGTCCGGCCCCATGAGATGGTGGTTTTCTCGGCCCCTGGTGATCCGAGGTCGTTCCCGCTGCACAGAATCATGCGCCACGGCTTCCTGCAGATATTTCACTTTGGTTTATTGCGCTATCTCTATTAGCACCCGAGATATCACCAGATATATATTGGATTTTTGCCTGACCCTGAGTTCTCGGCCCCATGAGACTGTGGTTTTCTCGGCCCCTGGTGGTCCGAGGTCGTTCCCGCTGCGCAGATTCATGCGTCAGGGCCTCCTGCAGACAATGCACTTTGATTTATCGCGCTATCTCTAATGGCACCCGATATATCACCGGATATATAATGGATTTTTCCCTGACCCTGAGTGTCCGGCCCCATGTGTCGGTGGTTTTTTCGGCCCCTGGTGGTCCGAGGTCGTTGCCGCTGCACAGATTCATGCGCCAGGGCCTCCCGCAGACAAAGTACTTTGATTTATTGCGCTATGTCTAATAGCACCCGAGATATCACCAGAAATATATTGGATTTTCCCCTGACCCTGAGTGTTCGGCCCCATGAGATGGTGGTTTTCTCGGCCCCTGGTGATCCGAGGTCGTTCCCGCTGCACAGATTCATGCGCCAGGGCCTCCTGCAGACAATTCACTTTGGTTTATTGCGCTATCTCTAATAGCACCCGAGATATCACCAGATATATATTGGATTTTTCCCCGACCCTGAGTGTCCGGCCCCATGAGACGGTTGTTTTCTCGGCCGCTGGTGGTCCGAGGTCGTTCCCGCTGGCCAGATTCATGAGCCAGGGCCTCCTGCAGATAATTCACTTTGGTTTATTGCGCTATCTCTAACAGCACCCGAGATATCACCAGATATATATTGGATTTTCCCTGACCCTGACAGTCCGGCCCCATGAGACGGTGATTTTCTCGGCCCCTGGTGGTCCGAGGTCGTTCCCGTTGCACAGAATCATGCGCCAGGGCCTCCTGCAGACAATTCACTTTGGTTTATTGCGCTATCTCTAATAGCACCCGAGATATCACCAGATATATATTGGATTTTTACCTGACCCTGAGAGTCCGGCCCCATGTGTCGGTGGTTTTCTCGGCCCCTGGTAGTGCGAGGTCGTTCCCGCTGCACAGATTCATGCGCCAGGGCCTCCTACAGACAATGCACTTTGATTTATTGCTCTATCTGTAATAGCACCCGAGATATCACCAGATATATATTGGATTTTTCCCTGACCATGAGAGTCCGGCCCCATGAGACGGTGGTTTTATCGGCCCCTGGTGGTCCGAGGTCGTTCCCGCTGCACAGATTCATGCGCCATGGCCTCCTACAGACAATGCGCGTTGGTTTATTGCGCTATCTGTAATAGCGCCCGTGATATCACCAGATATATATTGGATTTTTGCCTGACCCTGAGTTCTCGGCCCCTTGAGACTGTGGTTTTCTCGGACCCTGGTGGTCCGAGGTCGTTCCCGCTGCACAGATTCATGCGCCATGGCCTCCTACAGACAATGCGCGTTGGTTTATTGCGCTATCTGTAATAGCACCAGATATATAATGGATTTTTCCCTGACCCTGAGTGTCCTGCCCCATGAGACGGTGGTTTTCTCGGCCCCTGGTCGTCCGTGGTCGTTCCCGCTGCGCAGAATCATGCGCCACAGCTTCCTGCAGATAATTCACTTTGGTTTTTTGCGCTATCTCTAATAACACCCGAGATATCACCAGATGTATATTCGATTTTTCCCCGACCCTGAGTGTCCGGCCCCATGAGACGCTGGTTTTCTCGGCCGCTGGTGGTCCGAGGTCGTTCACGCTGGCCAGATTCATGCGCCAGGGCCTCCTACAGACAATGCACTTTGATTTATTGCGCTATCTGTAATAGCACCCGAGATATCACCAGATATATATTGGATTTTTCCCTGACCCTGAGTGTCCGGCCCCATGAGACTGTGGTTTTCTCGGCCCCTGGTGGTCCGAGGTCGTTCCCGCTGTACAGATTCATGCGCCAGGGCCTCCTACAGACAATGCACTTTGATTTATTGCGCTATCTGAAATAGCACCCGAGATATCACCAGATATATATTGGATTTTTCCCTGACCATGAGTGTCCGGCCCCATGAGACGGTGGTTTTCTCGGCCTCTGGTGATCCGAGGTCGTTCCCGCTGAACACATTCATTCGCAAGGGTCCCCTTCGTACAATGCACTTTGATTTATTGCGCTATCGGTAATAGCACCCGAGATATCACCAGATATATATTGGATTTTTCACTGACCCTGAGTGTGCGGCCCCATGAGACGGTGGTTTTCTCGGACCCTCGTGGTCCGAGGTCGTTCGCACTGCACAGATTCATGCGCCAGGGCCTCCTACAGATAATTCACTTTGGTTTATTGCGCTATCTCTAATAGCACCCGAGATATCAAGAGATATATCCTGGATTTTCCCCTGACACTGAGTGTCCGGCCCAATGAGACTGTGGTTTTCTCGGCCTCTGGTGGTCCGAGGTCGTTGCCGCTGCACAGATTCATGCGCCAGGGCCTCCTACAGACAATGCACTTTGCTTTATTGCGGAATCTGTAATAGCACCTGAGATATCACCAGATATATATTGGATTTTTCACTGACCCTGAGTGTCCGGCCCCATGAGACGGTCGTTTTCTCGGCCCCTGGTCGTCCGAGGTCGTTCCCGCAGCACAGATACATTCGCCAGGGCCTCCTGCAGACAATTCACTTTGGTTTATTGCGCTATCTCTAATAGCACCCGAGATATCACCAGATATATATTGGATTTTTCCACGACCCTGAGTGTCCGGCCCCATGAGACGGTTGTTTTCTCGGCCGCTGGTGGTCCGAGGTCGTTCCCGCTGGCCACATTCATGCGCCAGGGCCTCCTGCAGATAATTCACTTTGGTTTATTGCGCTATCTCTAATAGCACCCGAGATATCACCAGATATATATTGGATTTTTACCTGACCCTGAGAGTCCGGCCCCATGAGACGGTGATTTTCTCGGCCCCTGGTGGTCCGAGGTCGTTCCCGCTGCACAGAATCATGCGCCAGGGCCTGCTGCAGACAATTCACTTTGGTTTATTGCGCTATCTCTAATAGCACCCGAGATATCACCAGATATATATTGGATTTTTACCTGACCATGAGAGTCCGGCCCCATGTGTCGGTGGTTTTCTCGGCCCCTGGTAGTGCGAGGTCGTTGCCGCTGCACAGATTCATGCGCGAGGGCCTCCTGCAGACAACGCACTTTGATTTATCACGCTATCTCTAATGGCACCCGATATATCACCGGATATATAATGGATTTTTCCCTGACCCTGAGTGTCCGGCCCCATGAGACGGTGATTTTCTCGGCCCCTGGTGGTCCGAGATCGTTCCCGCTGCACAGAATCATGCGCCAGGGCCTGCTGCAGACAATTCACTTTGGTTTATTGCGCTATCTCTAATAGCACCCGAGATATCACCAGATATATATTGGATTTTTACCTGACCCTGAGAGTCCGGCCCCATGAGACGGTGATTTTCTCGGCCCCTGGTGGTCCGAGGTCGTTCCCGCTGCACAGAATCATGCGCCAGGGCCTCCTGCAGACAACGCACTTTGGTTTATTGCGCTATCTGTAATAGCACCCGAGGTATCACCAGATATATGCTGGATTTTTACATGACCTTGGTTGACGGATTCCAAATATCTGTAATTTTCTCGGCCCCTGGTGGTCCGAGGTCGTTCCTGCTGCACAGATACATTCGCCAGTGCCTCCTACAGGCAATGCACTTTGATTTATTGCGCTATCTGTAATAGCACCCGAGATATCACCAGATATATATTGGATTTTTCCCTGACCCTGAGTGTCCGGCCCCATGAGACGGTGGTTTTCTCGGCCCCTGGTGGTCCGAGGTCGTTCCCGCTGCACAGATTCATGCGCCAGGGCCTCCTGCAGATCATTCACTTTGGTTTATTGCGCTATCTCTGATAGCACCCGAGATATCACCAGATATATATTGGATTTTCCCCTGACCCTGAGTGTCCGGCCCCATGAGACTGTGGTTTTCTCGGCCCCTGGTGGTCCGAGGTCGTTCCCGCTGCACAGATTCATGCGCCAGGGCCTCCTACAGACAATGCACTTTGATTTATTGCGCTATCTGCAATAGCACCCGAGATATCACCGGATATATATTGGATTTTTCCCAGACCCTGAGTGTCCGGCCCCATGAGACGGTGGTTGTCTCGGCCCCTGGTTGTCCGAGGTCGTTCCCGCTGCACAGATTCATGCGCCAGGGCCTCCTACAGACAATGCACTTTGATTTATTGCGCTATCTGTAATAGCACCCGAGATATCACCAGATATATATTGGATTTTTCCCTGACCCTGAGTGTCCGGCCCCATGAGACGGTGGTTTTCTCGGCCTCTGGTGATCCGAGGTCGTTCCCGCTGAACAGATTCATTCGCAAGGGTCTCCTTCGGACAATGCACTTTGATTTATTGCGCTATCGGAAATAGCACCCAAGATATCACCAGATATATATTGGATTTTTCACTCACCCTGAGTGTCCGGCCCCATGAGACGGTGGTTTTCTCGGGCCCTGGTGGTCCGAGGTCGTTTCCGCTGCACAGATTAATGCGCCAGGGACTCCTGCAGATAATTCACTTTGGTTTATTGCGCTATCTCTGATAGCACCCGAGATATCACCAGATATATATTGGATTTTCCCCTGACCCTGAGTGTCCGGCCCAATGAGACTGTGGTTTTCTCGGCCCCTGGTGGTCCGAGGTCGTTCCCCCTGTACAGATTCATGCGCCAGGGCCTCTTACAGACAATGCACTTTGATTTATAGCGCTATCTGTAATAGCACCCGAGATATCACCAGATATATATTGGATTTTACCCTGACCCTGAGTGTCCGGCCCCATGAGACGGTGGTTGTCTCGGCCCCTGGAGGTCCGAGGACGTTCCTACTGCACAGATTTATGCGCCAGGGCCTCCTGCAGATAATTCACTTTGGTCTATTGCGCTTTCTCTAATAGCACCCGAGATATCAAGAGATATATACTGGATTTTCCCCTGACCCTGAGTGTCCGGCCCAATGAGACTGTGGTTTTCTCGGCCTCTGGTGGTCCGAGGTCGTTCCCGCTGCACAGATTCATGCGCCAGGGCCTCCTACAGACAATGCACTTTGCTTTATTGCGCTATCTCTAATAGCACCCGACATATCACCAGATATATGCTGGATTTTTACATGACCCTGAGTGTCCGGCCCCATGAGACGGTGGTTTTCTCGGCCCCTGGTGGTCCGAGGTCGTTCCCGCTGCCCAGATTCATGCGTCAGTGCCTCCTACAGACAATGCACTTTGATTTATTGCGCTATCTGTAATAGCACCCGAGATATCACCAGATATATATTGGATTTTACCCTGACCCTGAGTCTCCGGCCCCATTAGACTGTGGGTTTCTCGGCCCCTGGTCGTCCGAGGTCGTTCCCGCTGTACAGGTTCATGCGCCAGGGCCTCCTACAGACAATGCACTTTGATTTATTGCGCTATCTCTAATAGCAGCCGAGACATCACCAGATATATATTGGGATTTTCCCCTGACTCTGAGTGTCCGGCCCCATGAGACTGTGGTTTTCTCGGCCCCTGGTCGTCCGAGGTCGTTCCCGCTGCACAGATTCATGCGCCAGGGCCTCCTACAGACAATGCACTTTGATTTATTGCGCTATCTGTAATAGCAGCCGAGATATCACCAGATATATATTGGATTTTTCACTGACCCTGAGCGTCCGGCCCCATGAGACGGTCGTTTTCTCGGCCCCTGGAGGTCCCAGGTCGTTCCCGCTGCATAGGTTCATGCGCCAGGGTCTCCTACAGGCAATGCACTTTGATTTATTGCGCTATCTGTAATAGCACCCGAGATATCACCAGATATATATTGGATTTTTCCCTGACCCTGAGAGTCCGGCCCCATGAGACGGTGGTTTTCTCAGCCCCTGGTGATCCGAGGTCGTTCCCGCTACACAGATTCATGCGCCAGGGCCTCCTGCAGACAATACACTTTGGTTTATTGCGCTATCTGTAATAGCACCCGAGATATCACCAGATATATATTGGATTTTTCCCTGACCCTGAGTGTCCGGCCCCATGAGACGGTAGTTTTCTCGGCCCCTGGTGGTGCGAGGTCGTTCTGGCTGCACAGATTCATGCGCCAGGGCCTCCTGCAGAAAATTCGCTTTAGTTTATTGCGCTGTCTCTAACAGCACCCGAGATATCACCAGATATATATTGGATTTTCCCTGACCCTGACAGTCCGGCCCCACGAGACGGTGATTTTCTCGGCCCCTGGTGGTCCGAGGTCGTTCCTGCTGCACAGATTCATTCGCCAGTGCCTCCTACAGACAATGCACTTTGCTTTATTGCGCTATCTCTAATAGCACCCTAGATATCACCAGATATATATTGGGTTTTTCCCTGACCCTTACAGACCGGCCCCATGAGACGGTGGTTTTCTCGGCCCCTGGTGGTCCGAGGTCGTTCCCGCAGCACAGAATCATGCGCCAGGGCTTCCTGCAGACAATGCACTTTGGTTTATTGCGCTATCTCTAATAGCACCCGAGATATCACCAGATATATATTGGATTTTCCCCTGACCCTGAGTGTCCGGCCCCATGAGATGGTGGTTTTCTCGGCCCCTGGTGTTCCGAGGTGGTTCCCGCTGCACAGATTCATGCACCAGGGCCTCTTGCAGACAATTCACTTTGGTTTATTGCGCTATCACTAATAGTACCCGAGATATCACCAGATATATATTGGATTTTTACCTGACCATGAGAGTCCGGCCCCATGTGTCGGTGGTTTTCTCGGCCCCTGGTAGTGCGAGGTCGTTGCCGCTGCACAGATTCATGCGCGAGGGCCTCCTGCAGACAACGCACTTTGGATTATTGCGCGATCTGTAATAGCACCCGAGATATCACCACATATATGCTGGATTTTTACATGATCTTGGGTCACGGATTCCGAATATCTGTAATTTTCTCGGCCCCTGGTTGTCCGAGGTCGTTCCTGCTGCACAGATTCATTCGCCAGTGCCTCCTACAGGCAATGCACTTTGATTTATTGCGCTATCTCTAATAGCACTCGCGACATCACCAGATATATATTGGGATTTTCCCTGACACTGACAGTCCGGCCCCATGAGACGGTGACTTTCTCGGCCCCTGGTGGTCCGATGTCGTTCCCGCTGCACAGATTCATGCGCAAGGGCCTCCTGCAGATAATTCACTTTGGTTTATTGAGCTATCTCTAATAGCACCCGAGATATCACCAGATATATATTGGATTTTCCCCTGACCCTGAGTGTCCGCCCCATGAGACGGTAGTTTTCTCGGCCCCTGGTGGTGCGAGGTCGTTCTGGCTGCACAGATTCATGCGCCAGGGCCTCCTGCAGATAATTCGCTTTAGTTTATTGCGCTGTCTCTAACAGCACCCGAGATATAACCAGATATATATTGGATTTTTCACTGACGCTAACAGTCTGGCACCATGAGACGGTGATTTTCTCGGCCCCTGGTGGTCCGAGGTCGTTGCCGCTGCACAGATTCATGCGCCAGGGCCTCCTGCAGATCATTCACTTTGGTTGATTGCGCTATCTCTGATAGCACCCGAGATATCACCAGATATATATTGGATTTTCCCCTGACCCTGAGTATCCGGCCCCATGAGACTGTGGTTTTCTCGGCCCCTGGTGGTCCGAGGTCGTTCCCGCTGCACAGATTCATGCGCCAGGGCCTCCTACAGACAATGCACTTTGATTTATTGCGCTATCTGCAATAGCACCCGAGATATCACCGGATATATATTGGATTTTTCCCAGACCCTGAGTGTCCGGCCCCATGAGACGGTGGTTGTCTCGGCCCCTGGTTGTCCGAGGTCGTTCCCGCTGCACAGATTCATGCGCCAGGGCCTCCTACAGACAATGCACTTTGATTTACTGCGCTATCTGTAATAGCGCCCGAGATATCACCAGATCTATATTGGATTTTCCCCTGACCCTGAGTGTCCGGCCCCATGAGACTGTGGTTTTCTCGGCCCCTGGTGGTCCGATGTCGCTCCCGTTGCACAGATTCATGCGCCAGGGCCTCCTACAGACAATGCACTTTGATTTATTGCGCTATCTGTAATAGCACCCGAGATATCACCAGATATATATTGGATTTTTCCCTGACCCTGAGTGTCCGGCCCCATGAGACGGTGGTTTTCTCGGCCTCTGGTGATCCGAGGTCGTTCCCGCTGAACAGATTCATTCGCAAGGGTCTCCTTCGGACAATGCACTTTGATTTATTGCGCTATCGGTAATAGCACCCAAGATATCACCAGATATATATTGGATTTTTCACTGACCCTGAGTGTCCGGCCCCATGAGACTGTCGTTTTCTCGGCCCCTGGTGGTCCGAGGTCGTTTCCGCTGCACAGATTAATGTGCCAGGGACCCCTGCAGATAATTCACTTTGGTTTATTGCGCTATCTCTGATAGCACCCGAGATATCACCAGATATATATTGGATTTTCCCCTGACCCTGAGTGTCCGGCCCCATGAGACGGTGGTTGTCTCGGCCCCTGGAGGTCCGAGGACGTTCCTGCTGCACAGATTCATGCACCAGGGCCTCCTGCAGATAATTCACTTTGGTTTATTGCGCTTTCTCTAATAGCACCCGAGATATCAAGAGATATATACTGGATTTTCCCCTGACCCTGAGTGTCCGGCCCAATGAGACTGTGGTTTTCTCGGCCTCTGGTGGTCCGAGGTCGTTCCCGCTGCACAGATTCATGCGTCAGGGCCTCCTACAGACAATGCACTTTGATTTATTGCGCTATCTGTAATAGCACCCGAGATATCACCAGATATATATTGGATTTTACCCTGACCCTGAGTCTCCGGCCCCATTAGACTGTGGGTTTCTCGGCCCCTGGTCGTCCGAG
Source organism: Nomia melanderi (assembly GCF_051020985.1). Classification (NCBI taxonomy): domain Eukaryota; kingdom Metazoa; phylum Arthropoda; class Insecta; order Hymenoptera; family Halictidae; genus Nomia; species Nomia melanderi. Next base: position 9,395,806 of record NW_027475131.1, read on the forward strand.
GTCGTTCCCGCTGTACAGGTTCATGCGCCAGGGCCTCCTACAGACAATGCACTTTGATTTATTGCGCTATCTCTAATAGCAGCCGAGACATCACCAGATATATATTGGGATTTTCCCCTGACCCTGAGTGTCCGGCCCCATGAGACTGTGGTTTTCTCGGCCCCTGGTCGTCCGAGGTCGTTCCCGCTGCACAGATTCATGCGCCAGGGCCTCCTACAGACAATGCACTTTGACTTATTGCGCTATCTGTAATAGCAGCCGAGATATCACCAGATATATATTGGATTTTTCACTGACCCTGAGCGTCCGGCCCCATGAGACGGTCGTTTTCTCGGCCCCTGGAGGTCCGAGGTCGTTCCCGCTGCATAGGTTCATGCGCCAGGGTCTCCTACAGGCAATGCACTTTGATTTATTGCGCTATCTGTAATAGCACCCGAGATATCACCAGATATATATTGGATTTTTCCCTGACCCTGAGAGTCCGGCCCCATGAGACGGTGGTTTTCTCGGCCCCTGGTGATCCGAGGTCGTTCCCGCTGCACAGATTCATGCGCCAGGGCCTCCTGCAGACAATACACTTTGGTTTATTGCGCTATCTGTAATAGCACCCGAGATATCACCTGATATATATTGGATTTTTCCCTGACCCTGAGAGTCCGGCCCCATGAGACGGTGGTTTTCTCGGCCCCTGGTGATCCGAGGTCGTTCCCGCTGCACAGATTCATGCACCAGGGCCTCTTGCAGACAATTCACTTTGGTTTATTGCGCTATCACTAATAGTACCCGAGATATCACCAGATATATATTGGATTTTTCCCTGACCATGACAGTCCGGCCCCATGTGACGGTGGTTTTATCGGCCCCTGGTGATCCGAGGTCGTTCCCGCTGCACAGAATCATGCGCCAGGGCTTCCTGCAGACAATGCACTTTGGTTTATTGCGCTATCTCTAATAGCACCCGAGATATCACCAGATATATATTGGATTTTCCGCTGACCCTGAGTGTCCGGCCCCATGAGATGGTGGTTTTCTCGGCCCCTGGTGATCCGAGGTCGTTCCCGCTGCACAGAATCATGCGCCACGGCTTCCTGCAGATATTTCACTTTGGTTTATTGCGCTATCTCTATTAGCACCCGAGATATCACCAGATGTATATTGGATTTTTCCCCGGCCCTGAGTGTCCGGCCCCATGAGACGGTGGTTTTCTCGGTCGCTGGTGGTCCGAGGTCGTTCCCGCTGCGCAGAATCATGCGCCAGGGCCTCCTGCGGATAATTCACTTTGGTTTATTGCGCTATCTCTAATAGCACCCGAGATATCACCAGATATATATTGGATTTTCCCCTGACCCTGAGTGTTCGGCCCCATGAGACGGTGGTTTTCTCGGCCCTGGTGGTCCGAGGTCGTTCCCGCTGCCCAGATTCATGCGACAGGGCCTCCTACAGACAATGCACTTTGGTTTATTGCGCTATCTGTAATAGCACCCGAGATATCACCAGACATATGCTGGATTTTTACATGATCTTGGGTGACGGATTCCGAATATCTGTAATTTTCTCGGCCCCTGGTGGTCCGAGGTCGTTCCTGCTGCACAGATTCATTCGCCAGTGCCTCCTACAGACAATGCACTTTGATTTATTGCGCTATCTCTAATAGCACCCGAGACATCACCAGATATATATTGGAATTTTCCCTGACCCTGACAGTCCGGCCCCATGAGACGGCCGTTTTCTCGGCCCCTGGTGATCCGAGGTCGTTCCCGCTGCACAGATTCATGCGCCAGGGCCTCCTGCAGATAATTCACTTTGGTTTATTGCGCTATCTCTAATAGCACCCGAGATATCACCAGATATATATTGGATTTTTCACTGACCCTGAGTGTCCGGCCCCATGAGATGGTGGTTTTCTCGGCCCCTGGTGATCCGAGGTCGTTCCCGCTGAACAGATTCATTCGCGAGGGTCACCTTCGTACAATGCACTTTGATTTATTACGCTATCTCTAATAGCACCCGAGATATCACCAGATATATATTGGATTTTCCCTGACCCTGAGTGTCCGGCCCCATGAGACTGTGGTTTTCTCGGCCCCTGCTGGTCCGACTTTGTTCCCGCTGCACAGATTCATGCGCCAGGGCCTCCTACAGACCATGCACTTTGATTTAGTGCGCCATCTGTAATAGCACCCGAGATATCACCAGATATATATTGGATTTTCCCTGACCCTGAGTGTCCGGCCCCATGAGACTGTGGTTTTCTCGGCCCCTGGTGGTCCGACTTTGTTCCCGCTGCACAGATTCATGCGCCAGGGCCTCCTACAGACCATGCACCTTGATTTAGTGCGCTATCTGTAATAGCACCCGAGATATCACCAGATATATATTGGATTTTCCCTGACCCTGAGTGTTCGGCCCAATGAGACTGTGGTTTTCTCGGCCCCTGGTGGTCCGAGGTCGTTCCCGCTGTACAGATTCATGCGCCAGGGCCTCCTACAGACAATGCACTTTGATTTATTGCGCTATCTGTAATAGCACCCGTGATATCACCAGATATATATTGGATTTTTCACTGACCCTGAGTGTGCGGCCCCATGAGACGGTGGTTTTCTCGGACCCTGGTGGTCCGAGGTCGTTCCCGCTGCACAGATTCATGCGCCAGGGACTCCTACAGATAATTCACTTTGGTTTATTGCGCTATCTCTAATAGCACCCGAGATATCAAGAGATATATACTGGATTTTCCCCTGACACTGAGTGTCCGGCCCAATGAGACTGTGGTTTTCTCGGCCTGGGGTGGTCCGAGGTCGTTGCCGCTGCACAGATTCATGCGCCAGGGCCTCCTACAGACAATGCACTTTGCTTTATTGCGGAATCTGTAATAGCACCCGAGATATCACCAGATATATATTGGATTTTTCACTGACCCTGAGTGTCCGGCCCCATGAGACGGTCGTTTTCTCGGCCCCTGGTGGTCCGAGGTCGTTCCCGCTGCACAGATTCATGCGCCAGGGACTCCTGCAGATAATTCGCTTTGGTTTATTGCGCTATCTCTGATAGCACCCAAGACATCACCAGATATATATTGGATTTTCCCCTGACCCTGAGTGTCCGGCCCAATGAGACTGTGGTTTTCTCGGCCCCTGGTGGTCCGAGGTCGTTCCCGCTATACAGATTCATGCGCCAGGGCCTCCTACAGACAATGCACTTTGATTTATTGCGCTATCTGTAATAGCACCCGAGATATCACCAGATATATATTGGATTTTTCACTGACCCTGAGTGTGCGGCCCCATGAGACGGTGGTTGTCTCGGCCCCTGGAGGTCCGAGGACGTTCCCGCTGCACAGATTCATGCGCCAGGGCCTCCTGCAGATAATTCACTTTGGTTTATTGCGCTATCTCTAATAGCACCCGAGATATCAAGAGATATATACTGGATTTTCCCCTGACCCTGAGTGTCCGGCCCCATGAGACTGTGGTTTTCTCGGCCCCTGGTGGTCCGAGGTCGTTCCCGCTGGCCAGATTCATGCGCCAGGGCCTCCTACAGACAATGCACTTTGATTTATTGCGCCATCTCTAATAGCACCCTAGATATCACCAGATATATATTGGATTTTCCCCTGACCCTGAGTGTCCGGCCCCATGAGATGGTGGTTTTCTCGGCCTCTGGTGATCCGAGGTCGTTCCCGCTGTGCAGAATCATGCGCCAGGGCCTCCTACAGACAATGCACGTTGGTTTATTGCGCTATCTGTAATAGCACCCGAGATATCACCAGATATATATTGGATTTTTGCCTGACCCTGAGTTCTCGGCCCCATGAGACTGTGGTTTTCTCGGCCCCTGGTGGTCCGAGGTCGTTCCCGCTGCGCAGATTCATGCGTCAGGGCCTCCTGCAGACAATGCACTTTGATTTATCGCGCTATCTCTAATGGCACCCGATATATCACCGGATATATAATGGATTTTTCCCTGACCCTGAGTGTCCGGCCCCATGTGTCGGTGGTTTTTTCGGCCCCTGGTGGTCCGAGGTCGTTGCCGCTGCACAGATTCATGCGCCAGGGCCTCCCGCAGACAAAGTACTTTGATTTATTGCGCTATGTCTAATAGCACCCGAGATATCACCAGAAATATATTGGATTTTCCCCTGACCCTGAGTGTTCGGCCCCATGAGATGGTGGTTTTCTCGGCCCCTGGTGATCCGAGGTCGTTCCCGCTGCACAGATTCATGCGCCAGGGCCTCCTGCAGACAATTCGCTTTGGTTTATTGCGCTATCTCTAATAGCACCCGAGATATCACCAGATATATATTGGATTTTTCCCCGACCCTGAGTGTCCGGCCCCATGAGACGGTTGTTTTCTCGGCCGCTGGTGGTCCGAGGTCGTTCCCGCTGGCCAGATTCATGAGCCAGGGCCTCCTGCAGATAATTCACTTTGGTTTATTGCGCTATCTCTAACAGCACCCGAGATATCACCAGATATATATTGGATTTTCCCTGACCCTGACAGTCCGGCCCCATGAGACGGTGATTTTCTCGGCCCCTGGTGGTCCGAGGTCGTTCCCGTTGCACAGAATCATGCGCCAGGGCCTCCTGCAGACAATTCACTTTGGTTTATTGCGCTATCTCTAATAGCACCCGAGATATCACCAGATATATATTGGATTTTTCACTGACCCTGAGTGTCCGGCCCCATGAGACGGTCGTTTTCTCGGCCCCTGGTGGTCCGAGGTCGTTCCCGCTGCACAGATACATGCGCCAGGGACTCCTGCAGATAATTCACTTTGGTTTATTTTGCTATCTCTAATAGCACCCGAGATATCACCAGATATATTCTGGATTTTCCCCTGACCCTGAGTGTCCGGCCCAATGAGACTGTGGTTTTCTCGGCCCCTGGTGGTCCGAGGTCGTTCCCGCTGCACAGATTCATGCGCCAGGGCCTCCTGCAGATAATTCACTTTGGTTTATTGCGCTATCTCTAATAGCACCCGAGATATCACCAGATATATACTGGATTTTCCCCTGACCCTGAGTGTCCGGCCCAATGAGACTGTGGTTTTCTCGGCCTCTGGTGGTCCGAGGTCGTTCCCGCTGCACAGATTCATGCGCCAGGGCCTCCTACAGACAATGCACTTTGATTTATTGCGCTATCTGTAATAGCACCCGAGATATCACCAGATATATATTGGATTTTTCACTGTTCCTGAGTGTCCGGCCCCATGAGACGGTGGTTTTCTCGGCCCCTGGTGGTCCGAGGTCGTTCCCGCTGCACAGATTCATGCGCCAGGGCCTCCTACAGACAATGCACTTTGATTTATTGCGCTCTCTCTAATAGCAACCGAGATATCACCAGATATATATTGGATTTTTCCCTGACCCTGAGTGTCCGGCCCCATGAGAGGGTGGTTTTATCGGCCCCTGGTGGTCCGAGGGCGTTCCCGCTGCACAGATTCATGCGCCAGGGGCCTCCTGCAGATAATTCACTTTGGTTTATTGCGCTATCTCTAATAGCACCTGAGCTATCACCAGATATATATTGGATTTTCCCTTGACCCTGAGTGTCCGGCCCCATGAGACTGTGGTTTTCTCGGCCCCTGGTGGTCCTAGGTCGTTCCCGCTGCACAGATTCATGCGACAGGGCCTCCTACAGACAATGCACTTTGATTTATTGCGCTATCTGTAATAGCACCCGAGATATCACCAGATACATGCTGGATTTTTACATGACCTTTGGTGACGGATTCCAAATATCTGTAATTTTCTCGGCGCCTGGTTGTCCGAGGTCGTTCCTGCTGCACAGATTCATGCGCCAGGGCCTCCTGCTGACAATGCACTTTGATTTATTGCGCTATCTCTAATAGCACCCGAGATATCACCAGATATATATTGGATTTTTCCCTGACCCTGACAGTCCGACCCCATGAGACGGTGGTTTTCTCGGTCCCTCGTGGTCCGAGGTCCATCCCGCTGCACAGATTCATGCGCCAGGGCCCCCTGCAGACAATGCACTTTGATTTATTGCGCTATCTCTAATAGCACCCGAGATATCACCAGATATATATTGGATTTTTCCCTGACCCTGACAGTCCGACCCCATGAGACGGTGGTTTTCTCGGTCCCTCGTGGTCCGAGGTCCATCCCGCAGCACAGATTCATTCGCCAGGGCCCCCTGCAGACAATGCACTTTGATTTATTGCGCTATCTCTAATAGCACCCGAGATATCACCAGATATATATTGGATTTTTCCCTGACCCTGAGTGTCCGGCCCCATGAGAGGGTGGTTTTATCGGCCCCTGGTGGTCCGAGGGCGTTCCCGCTGCACAGATTCATGCGCCAGGGGCCTCCTGCAGATAATTCACTTTGGTTTATTGCGCTATCTCTAATAGCACCTGAGCTATCACCAGATATATATTGGATTTTCCCTTGACCCTGAGTGTCCGGCCCCATGAGACTGTGGTTTTCTCGGCCCCTGGTGGTCCTAGGTCGTTCCCGCTGCACAGATTCATGCGACAGGGCCTCCTACAGACAATGCACTTTGATTTATTGCGCTATCTGTAATAGCACCCGAGATATCACCAGATACATGCTGGATTTTTACATGACCTTTGGTGACGGATTCCAAATATCTGTAATTTTCTCGGCGCCTGGTTGTCCGAGGTCGTTCCTGCTGCACAGATTCATGCGCCAGGGCCTCCTGCTGACAATGCACTTTGATTTATTGCGCTATCTCTAATAGCACCCGAGATATCACCAGATATATATTGGATTTTTCCCTGACCCTGACAGTCCGACCCCATGAGACGGTGGTTTTCTCGGTCCCTCGTGGTCCGAGGTCCATCCCGCTGCACAGATTCATGCGCCAGGGCCCCCTGCAGACAATGCACTTTGATTTATTGCGCTATCTCTAATAGCACCCGAGATATCACCAGATATATATTGGATTTTTCCCTGACCCTGACAGTCCGACCCCATGAGACGGTGGTTTTCTCGGTCCCTCGTGGTCCGAGGTCCATCCCGCAGCACAGATTCATTCGCCAGGGCCCCCTGCAGACAATGCACTTTGATTTATTGCGCTATCTCTAATAGCACCCGAGATATCACCAGATATAAATTGGATTTTTCCCTGACCCTGAGTGTCCGGCCCCATGAGACGGTGGTTTTCTCGGCCCCTGGTGGTCCGAGGTCGATCGCGCTGCACAGATTCATGTGCTAGGGCCTCCTGCAGACAATGCACTTTGATTTATTGCGCTATCTCTAATAGCACCCGAGATATCACCAGATATATATTGGATTTTACCATGACCCTGAGTGTCCGGCCCCATGAGACGGTCGTTATCTCGGCCCCTGGAGGTCCGAGGACGTTCCCGCTGCACAGATTCATGCGCCAGGGCCTCCTACAGGTAATGTCCTTTGATTTATTGCGCTATCTGTAGTAGCACCCGAGATATCACCAGATATATATTGGATTTTTCCCTGACCCTGAGTGTCCGGCCCCATGAGAAGGTGGTTGTCTCGCCCCTGGTGGTCCGAGGTCGTTCCCGCTGCACAGATTCATGCGCCAGGGCCTCCTACAGACAATGCACTTTGATTTATTGCGCTATATGTAATAGCAGCCGAGATATCACCAGATATATATTGGATTTTCACCTGACCCTGAGTGTCCGGCCCCATGAGACTGTGGTTTTCTCGGCCCCTGGTGATCCGAGGTCGTTCCCGCTGCACAGATTCATGCGCCAGGGCCTCCTGCAGACAATTCGCTTTGGTTTATTGCGCTATCTCTAATAGCACCCGAGATATCACCAGATATATATTGGATTTTTCCCCGACCCTGAGTGTCCGGCCCCATGAGACGGTTGTTTTCTCGGCCGCTGGTGGTCCGAGGTCGTTCCCGCTGGCCAGATTCATGAGCCAGGGCCTCCTGCAGATAATTCACTTTGGTTTATTGCGCTATCTCTAACAGCACCCGAGATATCACCAGATATATATTGGATTTTCCCTGACCCTGACAGTCCGGCCCCATGAGACGGTGATTTTCTCGGCCCCTGGTGGTCCGAGGTCGTTCCCGTTGCACAGAATCATGCGCCAGGGCCTCCTGCAGACAATTCACTTTGGTTTATTGCGCTATCTCTAATAGCACCCGAGATATCACCAGATATATATTGATTTTTTCACTGTCCCTGAGTGTCCGGCCCCATGAGACGGTGGTTTTCTCGGCGCCTGGTGGTCCGAGGTCGTTCCTGATGCACAGATTCATGCGCCTGGGCCTCCTACAGACAATGCACTTTGATTTATTGCGCTATCTGTAATAGCACCCGAGATATCACCAGATATATATTGGATTTTACCATGACCCTGCGTGTCCGGCCCCATGAGACGGTCGTTATCTCGGCCCCTGGAGGTCTTAGGACGTTCCCGCTGCACAGATTCATGTGCCAGGGCCTCCTACAGGTAATGTCCTTTGATTTATTGCGCTATCTGTAGTAGCACCCGAGATATCACCAGATATATATTGGATTTTTCCCTGACCCTGAGTGTCCGGCCCAATGAGACTGTGGTTTTCTCGGCCTCTGGTGGTCCGAGGTCGTTCCCGCTGCACAGATTCATGCGCCAGGGCCTCCTACAGACAATGCACTTTGATTTATTGCGCTATCTGTAACAGCACCCGAGATATCACCAGATATATATTGGATTTTTCACTGTTCCTGAGTGTCCGGCCCCATGAGACGGTGGTTTTCTCGGCCCCTGGTGGTCCGAGGTCGTTCCCGCTGCACAGATTCATGCGCCAGGGCCTCCTACAGACAATGCACTTTGATTTATTGCGCTATCTCTAATAGCACCCGAGATATCACCAGATATATATTGGATTTTCCCCTGACCCTGACAGCCCGACCCCATGAGACGGTGGTTTTCTCGGCCCCTGGTGGTAAGAGGTCGTTTCCGCTGCACAGATTCATGCGCCAGGGCTTCCTACAGACAATGCACTTTGGTTTATTGCGCTATCTCTAATAGCACCCGAGATATCACCAGATATATATTGGATTTTTCCCTGACCCTGACAGACCGGCCCCATGAGACGGTGATTTTCTCGGCCCCTGGTGGTCCGAGGTCGATCCCGCTGCACAGATTCATGCCCCAGGGCCTCCTACAGACAATGCACTTTGATTTATTGCGCTCTCTCTAATAGCAACCGAGATATCACCAGATATATATTGGATTTTTCCCTGACCCTGAGTGTCCGGCCCCATGAGAGGGTGGTTTTATCGGCCCCTGGTGGTCCGAGGGCGTTCCCGCTGCACAGATTCATGCGCCAGGGGCCTCCTGCAGATAATTCACTTTGGTTTATTGCGCTATCTCCAATAGCACCTGAGCTATCACCAGATATATATTGGATTTTCCCTTGACCCTGAGTGTCCGGCCCCATGAGACTGTGGTTTTCTCGGCCCCTGGTGGTCCTAGGTCGTTCCCGCAGCACAGATTCATGCGACAGGGCCTCCTACAGACAATGCACTTTGATTTATTGCGCTATCTGTAATAGCACCCGAGATATCACCAGATACATGCTGGATTTTTACATGACCTTTGGTGACGGATTCCAAATATCTGTAATTTTCTCGGCGCCTGGTTGTCCGAGGTCGTTCCTGCTGCACAGATTCATGCGCCAGGGCCTCCTGCTGACAATGCACTTTGATTTATTGCGCTATCTCTAATAGCACCCGAGATATCACCAGATATATATTGGATTTTTCCCTGACCCTGACAGTCCGACCCCATGAGACGGTGGTTTTCTCGGTCCCTCGTGGTCCGAGGTCCATCCCGCTGCACAGATTCATGCGCCAGGGCCCCCTGCAGACAATGCACTTTGATTTATTGCGCTATCTCTAATAGCACCCGAGATATCACCAGATATATATTGGATTTTTCCCTGACCCTGACAGTCCGACCCCATGAGACGGTGGTTTTCTCGGTCCCTCGTGGTCCGAGGTCCATCCCGCAGCACAGATTCATTCGCCAGGGCCCCCTGCAGACAATGCACTTTGATTTATTGCGCTATCTCTAATAGCACCCGAGATATCACCAGATATATATTGGATTTTTCCCTGACCCTGAGTGTCCGGCCCCATGAGAGGGTGGTTTTATCGGCCCCTGGTGGTCCGAGGGCGTTCCCGCTGCACAGATTCATGCGCCAGGGGCCTCCTGCAGATAATTCACTTTGGTTTATTGCGCTATCTCTAATAGCACCTGAGCTATCACCAGATATATATTGGATTTTCCCTTGACCCTGAGTGTCCGGCCCCATGAGACTGTGGTTTTCTCGGCCCCTGGTGGTCCTAGGTCGTTCCCGCTGCACAGATTCATGCGACAGGGCCTCCTACAGACAATGCACTTTGATTTATTGCGCTATCTGTAATAGCACCCGAGATATCACCAGATACATGCTGGATTTTTACATGACCTTTGGTGACGGATTCCAAATATCTGTAATTTTCTCGGCGCCTGGTTGTCCGAGGTCGTTCCTGCTGCACAGATTCATGCGCCAGGGCCTCCTGCTGACAATGCACTTTGATTTATTGCGCTATCTCTAATAGCACCCGAGATATCACCAGATATATATTGGATTTTTCCCTGACCCTGACAGTCCGACCCCATGAGACGGTGGTTTTCTCGGTCCCTCGTGGTCCGAGGTCCATCCCGCTGCACAGATTCATGCGCCAGGGCCCCCTGCAGACAATGCACTTTGATTTATTGCGCTATCTCTAATAGCACCCGAGATATCACCAGATATATATTGGATTTTTCCCTGACCCTGACAGTCCGACCCCATGAGACGGTGGTTTTCTCGGTCCCTCGTGGTCCGAGGTCCATCCCGCAGCACAGATTCATTCGCCAGGGCCCCCTGCAGACAATGCACTTTGATTTATTGCGCTATCTCTAATAGCACCCGAGATATCACCAGATATAAATTGGATTTTTCCCTGACCCTGAGTGTCCGGCCCCATGAGACGGTGGTTTTCTCGACCCCTGGTGGTCCGAGGTCGATCGCGCTGCACAGATTCATGTGCTAGGGCCTCCTGCAGACAATGCACTTTGATTTATTGCGCTATCTCTAATAGCACCCGAGATATCACCAGATATATATTGGATTTTACCATGACCCTGAGTGTCCGGCCCCATGAGACGGTCGTTATCTCGGCCCCTGGAGGTCCGAGGACGTTCCCGCTGCACAGATTCATGCGCCAGGGCCTCCTACAGGTAATGTCCTTTGATTTATTGCGCTATCTGTAGTAGCACCCGAGATATCACCAGATATATATTGGATTTTTCCCTGACCCTGAGTGTCCGGCCCCATGAGAAGGTGGTTGTCTCGCCCCTGGTGGTCCGAGGTCGTTCCCGCTGCACAGATTCATGCGCCAGGGCCTCCTACAGACAATGCACTTTGATTTATTGCGCTATATGTAATAGCAGCCGAGATATCACCAGATATATATTGGATTTTCACCTGACCCTGAGTGTCCGGCCCCATGAGACTGTGGTTTTCTCGGCCCCTGGTGATCCGAGGTCGTTCCCGCTGCACAGATTCATGCGCCAGGGCCTCCTGCAGACAATTCGCTTTGGTTTATTGCGCTATCTCTAATAGCACCCGAGATATCACCAGATATATATTGGATTTTTCCCCGACCCTGAGTGTCCGGCCCCATGAGACGGTTGTTTTCTCGGCCGCTGGTGGTCCGAGGTCGTTCCCGCTGGCCAGATTCATGAGCCAGGGCCTCCTGCAGATAATTCACTTTGGTTTATTGCGCTATCTCTAACAGCACCCGAGATATCACCAGATATATATTGGATTTTCCCTGACCCTGACAGTCCGGCCCCATGAGACGGTGATTTTCTCGGCCCCTGGTGGTCCGAGGTCGTTCCCGTTGCACAGAATCATGCGCCAGGGCCTCCTGCAGACAATTCACTTTGGTTTATTGCGCTATCTCTAATAGCACCCGAGATATCACCAGATATATATTGGATTTTTCACTGACCCTGAGTGTCCGGCCCCATGAGACGGTCGTTTTCTCGGCCCCTGGTGGTCCGAGGTCGTTCCCGCTGCACAGATACATGCGCCAGGGACTCCTGCAGATAATTCACTTTGGTTTATTTTGCTATCTCTAATAGCACCCGAGATATCACCAGATATATACTGGATTTTCCCCTGACCCTGAGTGTCCGGCCCAATGAGACTGTGGTTTTCTCGGCCCCTGGTGGTCCGAGGTCGTTCCCGCTGCACAGATTCATGCGCCAGGGCCTCCTGCAGATAATTCACTTTGGTTTATTGCGCTATCTCTAATAGCACCCGAGATATCACCAGATATATACTGGATTTTCCCCTGACCCTGAGTGTCCGGCCCAATGAGACTGTGGTTTTCTCGGCCCCTGGTGGTAAGAGGTCGTTTCCGCTGCACAGATTCATGCGCCAGGGCTTCCTACAGACAATGCACTTTGGTTTATTGCGCTATCTCTAATAGCACCTGAGCTATCACCAGATATATATTGGATTTTCCCTTGACCCTGAGTGTCCGGCCCCATGAGACTGTGGTTTTCTCGGCCCCTGGTGGTCCTAGGTCGTTCCCGCTGCACAGATTCATGCGACAGGGCCTCCTACAGACAATGCACTTTGATTTATTGCGCTATCTGTAATAGCACCCGAGATATCACCAGATACATGCTGGATTTTTACATGACCTTTGGTGACGGATTCCAAATATCTGTAATTTTCTCGGCGCCTGGTTGTCCGAGGTCGTTCCTGCTGCACAGATTCATGCGCCAGGGCCTCCTGCTAACAATGCACTTTGATTTATTGCGCTATCTCTAATAGCACCCGAGATATCACCAGATATATATTGGATTTTCCCTTGACCCTGAGTGTCCGGCCCCATGAGACTGTGGTTTTCTCGGCCCCTGGTGGTCCTAGGTCGTTCCCGCTGCACAGATTCATGCGACAGGGCCTCCTACAGACAATGCACTTTGATTTATTGCGCTATCTGTAATAGCACCCGAGATATCACCAGATACATGCTGGATTTTTACATGACCTTTGGTGACGGATTCCAAATATCTGTAATTTTCTCGGCGCCTGGTTGTCCGAGGTCGTTCCTGCTGCACAGATTCATGCGCCAGGGCCTCCTGCTGACAATGCACTTTGATTTATTGCGCTATCTCTAATAGCACCCGAGATATCACCAGATATATATTGGATTTTTCCCTGACCCTGACAGTCCGACCCCATGAGACGGTGGTTTTCTCGGTCCCTCGTGGTCCGAGGTCCATCCCGCTGCACAGATTCATGCGCCAGGGCCCCCTGCAGACAATGCACTTTGATTTATTGCGCTATCTCTAATAGCACCCGAGATATCACCAGATATATATTGGATTTTTCCCTGACCCTGACAGTCCGACCCCATGAGACGGTGGTTTTCTCGGTCCCTCGTGGTCCGAGGTCCATCCCGCAGCACAGATTCATTCGCCAGGGCCCCCTGCAGACAATGCACTTTGATTTATTGCGCTATCTCTAATAGCACCCGAGATATCACCAGATATATATTGGATTTTTCCCTGACCCTGAGTGTCCGGCCCCATGAGAGGGTGGTTTTATCGGCCCCTGGTGGTCCGAGGGCGTTCCCGCTGCACAGATTCATGCGCCAGGGGCCTCCTGCAGATAATTCACTTTGGTTTATTGCGCTATCTCTAATAGCACCTGAGCTATCACCAGATATATATTGGATTTTCCCTTGACCCTGAGTGTCCGGCCCCATGAGACTGTGGTTTTCTCGGCCCCTGGTGGTCCTAGGTCGTTCCCGCTGCACAGATTCATGCGACAGGGCCTCCTACAGACAATGCACTTTGATTTATTGCGCTATCTGTAATAGCACCCGAGATATCACCAGATACATGCTGGATTTTTACATGACCTTTGGTGACGGATTCCAAATATCTGTAAGTTTCTCGGCGCCTGGTTGTCCGAGGTCGTTCCTGCTGCACAGATTCATGCGCCAGGGCCTCCTGCTGACAATGCACTTTGATTTATTGCGCTATCTCTAATAGCACCCGAGATATCACCAGATATATATTGGATTTTTCCCTGACCCTGACAGTCCGACCCCATGAGACGGTGGTTTTCTCGGTCCCTCGTGGTCCGAGGTCCATCCCGCTGCACAGATTCATGCGCCAGGGCCCCCTGCAGACAATGCACTTTGATTTATTGCGCTATCTCTAATAGCACCCGAGATATCACCAGATATATATTGGATTTTTCCCTGACCCTGACAGTCCGACCCCATGAGACGGTGGTTTTCTCGGCCCCTGGTGGTCCGAGGTCGATCGCGCTGCACAGATTCATGTGCTAGGGCCTCCTGCAGACAATGCACTTTGATTTATTGCGCTATCTCTAATAGCACCCGAGATATCACCAGATATATATTGGATTTTCCCCTGACCCTGAGTGTCCGGCCCAATGAGACTGTGGTTTTCTCGGCCCCTGGTGGTCCGAGGTCGTTCCCGCTGCACAGATTCATGCGCCAGGGCCTCCTGCAGATAATTCACTTTGGTTTATTGCGCTATCTCTAATAGCACCCGAGATATCACCAGATATATACTGGATTTTCCCCTGACCCTGAGTGTCCGGCCCAATGAGACTGTGGTTTTCTCGGCCTCTGGTGGTCCGAGGTCGTTCCCGCTGCACAGATTCATGCGCCAGGGCCTCCTACAGACAATGCACTTTGATTTATTGCGCTATCTGTAATAGCACCCGAGATAACACCAGATATATATTGGATTTTTCACTGTTCCTGAGTGTCCGGCCCCATGAGACGGTGGTTTTCTCGGCCCCTGGTGGTCCGAGGTCGTTCCCGATGCACAGATTCATGCGCCAGGGCCTCCTACAGACAATGCACTTTGATTTATTGCGCTATCTGTAATAGCACCCGAGATATCACCAGATATATATTGATTTTTTCACTGTCCCTGAGTGTCCGGCCCCATGAGACGGTGGTTTTCTCGGCGCCTGGTGGTCCGAGGTCGTTCCTGATGCACAGATTCATGCGCCTGGGCCTCCTACAGACAATGCACTTTGATTTATTGCGCTATCTGTAATAGCACCCGAGATATCACCAGATATATATTGGATTTTACCATGACCCTGAGTGTCCGGCCCCATGAGACGGTCGTTATCTCGGCCCCTGGAGGTCCGAGGACGTTCCCGCTGCACAGATTCATGCGCCAGGGCCTCCTACAGGTAATGTCCTTTGATTTATTGCGCTATCTGTAGTAGCACCCGAGATATCACCAGATATATATTGGATTTTTCCCTGACCCTGAGTGTCCGGTCCCATGAGAAGGTGGTTGTCTCGCCCCTGGTGGTCCGAGGTCGTTCCCGCTGCACAGATTCATGCGCCAGGGCCTCCTACAGACAATGCACTTTGATTTATTGCGCTATATGTAATAGCAGCCGAGATATCACCAGATATATATTGGATTTTCACCTGACCCTGAGTGTCCGGCCCCATGAGACTGTGGTTTTCTCGGCCCCTGGTGGTCCGAGGTCGTTCCCGCTGCACAGATTCATGCGCCAGGGCTTCCTACAGACAATGCACTTTGATTTATTGCGCTATCTCTAATAGCTCCCGAGATATCACCAGATATATATTGGATTTTCCCCTGACCCTGACAGCCCGACCCCATGAGACGGTGGTTTTCTCGGCCCCTGGTGGTCCGAGGTCGTTCCCGCTGCACAGATTCATGCGCCAGGGCCTCCTGCAGACAATGCTCTTTGGTTTATTGCGCTATCTCTAATAGCACCCGAGATATCACCAGAGATATATTGGATTTTCCCTTGACCCTGAGTGTCCGGCCCCATGAGACTGTGGTTTTCTCGGCCCCTGGTGGTCCGAGGTCGTTCCCGCTGCACAGATTCATGCGCCAGGGCCTCCTACAGACAATGCACTTTGATTTATTGCGCTATCTCTAATAGCACCCGAGATATCACCAGATATATATTGGATTTTCCCCTGACCCTGACAGCCCGACCCCATGAGACGGTGGTTTTCTCGGCCCCTGGTGGTAAGAGGTCGTTTCCGCTGCACAGATTCATGCGCCAGGGCTTCCTACAGACAATGCACTTTGGTTTATTGCGCTATCTCTAATAGCACCCGAGATAACACCAGATATATATTGATTTTTTCACTGTCCCTGAGTGTCCGGCCCCATGAGACGGTGGTTTTCTCGGCGCCTGGTGGTCCGAGGTCGTTCCTGATGCACAGATTCATGCGCCTGGGCCTCCTACAGACAATGCACTTTGATTTATTGCGCTATCTGTAATAGCACCCGAGATATCACCAGATATATATTGGATTTTACCATGACCCTGAGTGTCCGGCCCCATGAGACGGTCGTTATCTCGGCCCCTGGAGGTCCGAGGACGTTCCCGCTGCACAGATTCATGCGCCAGGGCCTCCTACAGGTAATGTCCTTTGATTTATTGCGCTATCTGTAGTAGCACCCGAGATATCACCAGATATATATTGGATTTTTCCCTGACCCTGAGTGTCCGGTCCCATGAGAAGGTGGTTGTCTCGCCCCTGGTGGTCCGAGGTCGTTCCCGCTGCACAGATTCATGCGCCAGGGCCTCCTACAGACAATGCACTTTGATTTATTGCGCTATATGTAATAGCAGCCGAGATATCACCAGATATATATTGGATTTTCACCTGACCCTGAGTGTCCGGCCCCATGAGACTGTGGTTTTCTCGGCCCCTGGTGGTCCGAGGTCGTTCCCGCTGCACAGATTCATGCGCCAGGGCCTCCTACAGACAATGCACTTTGATTTATTGCGCTATCTCTAATAGCTCCCGAGATATCACCAGATATATATTGGATTTTCCCCTGACCCTGACAGCCCGACCCCATGAGACGGTGGTTTTCTCGGCCCCTGGTGGTCCGAGGTCGTTCCCGCTGCACAGATTCATGCGCCAGGGCCTCCTGCAGACAATGCTCTTTGGTTTATTGCGCTATCTCTAATAGCACCCGAGATATCACCAGAGATATATTGGATTTTCCCTTGACCCTGAGTGTCCGGCCCCATGAGACTGTGGTTTTCTCGGCCCCTGGTGGTCCGAGGTCGTTCCCGCTGCACAGATTCATGCGCCAGGGCCTCCTACAGACAATGCACTTTGATTTATTGCGCTATCTCTAATAGCACCCGAGATATCACCAGATATATATTGGATTTTCCCCTGACCCTGACAGCCCGACCCCATGAGACGGTGGTTTTCTCGGCCCCTGGTGGTAAGAGGTCGTTTCCGCTGCACAGATTCATGCGCCAGGGCTTCCTACAGACAATGCACTTTGGTTTATTGCGCTATCTCTAATAGCACCCGAGATATCACCAGATATATATTGGATTTTTCCCTGACCCTGACAGACCGGCCCCATGAGACGGTGATTTTCTCGGCCCCTGGAGGTCCGAGGTCGATCCCGCTGCACAGATTCATGCCCCAGGGCCTCCTACAGACAATGCACTTTGATTTATTGCGCTCTCTCTAATAGCAACCGAGATATCACCAGATATATATTGGATTTTTCCCTGACCCTGAGTGTCCGGCCCCATGAGAGGGTGGTTTTATCGGCCCCTGGTGGTCCGAGGGCGTTCCCGCTGCACAGATTCATGCGCCAGGGGCCTCCTGCAGATAATTCACTTTGGTTTAATGCGCTATCTCTAATAGCACCTGAGCTGTCACCAGATATATATTGGATTTTCCCTTGACCCTGAGTGTCCGGCCCCATGAGACTGTGGTTTTCTCGGCCCCTGGTGGTCCTAGGTCGTTCCCGCTGCACAGATTCATGCGACAGGGCCTCCTACAGACAATGCACTTTGATTTATTGCGCTATCTGTAATAGCACCCGAGATATCACCAGATACATGCTGGATTTTTACATGACCTTTGGTGACGGATTCCAAATATCTGTAATTTTCTCGGCGCCTGGTTGTCCGAGGTCGTTCCTGCTGCACAGATTCATGCGCCAGGGCCTCCTGCTGACAATGCACTTTGATTTATTGCGCTATCTGTAATAGCACCCGAGATATCGCCAGATATATATTGGATTTTTCCCTGACCCTGAGTGTCCGGCCCCATGAGACGGTGGTTTTCTCGGCCCCTGGTGGTCCGAGGACGATCGCGCTGCACAGATTCATTCGCCAGGGCCCCCTGCAGACAATGCACTTTGATTTATTGCGCTATCTCTAATAGCACCCGAGATATCACCAGATATATATTGGATTTTTCCCTGACCCTGAGTGTCCGGCCCCATGAGACGGTGGTTTTCTCGGCCCCTGGTGGTCCGAGGTCGATCGCGCTGCACAGATTCATGTGCTAGGGCCTCCTGCAGACAATGCACTTTGATTTATTGCGCTATCTCTAATAGCAACCGAGATATCACCAGATATATATTGGATTTTTCCGTGACCCTGCGTGTCCGGCCCCATGAGACGGTGGTTTTCTCGGCCCCTGGTGGTCCGAGGTCGATCGCGCTGCACAGATTCATGTGCTAGGGCCTCCTGCAGACAATGCACTTTGATTTATTGCGCTATCTCTAATAGCACCCGAGATATCACCAGATATATATTGGATTTTCCCCTGACCCTGAGTGTCCGGCCCAATGAGACTGTGGTTTTCTCGGCCCCTGGTGGTCCGAGGTCGTTCCCGCTGCACAGATTCATGCGCCAGGGCCTCCTGCAGATAATTCACTTTGGTTTATTGCGCTATCTCTAATAGCACCCGAGATATCACCAGATATATACTGGATTTTCCCCTGACCCTGAGTGTCCGGCCCAATGAGACTGTGGTTTTCTCGGCCTCTGGTGGTCCGAGGTCGTTCCCGCTGCACAGATTCATGCGCCAGGGCCTCCTACAGACAATGCACTTTGATTTATTGCGCTATCTGTAATAGCACCCGAGATATCACCAGATATATATTGGATTTTTCACTGTTCCTGAGTGTCCGGCCCCATGAGACGGTGGTTTTCTCGGCCCCTGGTGGTCCGAGGTCGTTCCCGATGCACAGATTCATGCGCCAGGGCCTCCTACAGACAATGCACTTTGATTTATTGCGCTATCTGTAATAGCACCCGAGATATCACCAGATATATATTGATTTTTTCACTGTCCCTGAGTGTCCGGCCCCATGAGACGGTGGTTTTCTCGGCGCCTGGTGGTCCGAGGTCGTTCCTGATGCACAGATTCATGCGCCTGGGCCTCCTACAGACAATGCACTTTGATTTATTGCGCTATCTGTAATAGCACCCGAGATATCACCAGATATATATTGGATTTTACCATGACCCTGAGTGTCCGGCCCCATGAGACGGTCGTTATCTCGGCCCCTGGAGGTCCGAGGACGTTCCCGCTGCACAGATTCATGCGCCAGGGCCTCCTACAGGTAATGTCCTTTGATTTATTGCGCTATCTGTAGTAGCACCCGAGATATCACCAGATATATATTGGATTTTTCCCTGACCCTGAGTGTCCGGCCCCATGAGAAGGTGGTTGTCTCGCCCCTGGTGGTCCGAGGTCGTTCCCGCTGCACAGATTCATGCGCCAGGGCCTCCTACAGACAATGCACTTTGATTTATTGCGCTATATGTAATAGCAGCCGAGATATCACCAGATATATATTGGATTTTCACCTGACCCTGAGTGTCCGGCCCCATGAGACTGTGGTTTTCTCGGCCCCTGGTGGTCCGAGGTCGTTCCCGCTGCACAGATTCATGCGCCAGGGCCTCCTACAGACAATGCACTTTGATTTATTGCGCTATCTCTAATAGCTCCCGAGATATCACCAGATATATATTGGATTTTCCCCTGACCCTGACAGCCCGACCCCATGAGACGGTGGTTTTCTCGGCCCCTGGTGGTCCGAGGTCGTTCCCGCTGCACAGATTCATGCGCCAGGGCCTCCTGCAGACAATGCTCTTTGGTTTATTGCGCTATCTCTAATAGCACCCGAGATATCACCAGAGATATATTGGATTTTCCCTTGACCCTGAGTGTCCGGCCCCATGAGACTGTGGTTTTCTCGGCCCCTGGTGGTCCGAGGTCGTTCCCGCTGCACAGATTCATGCGACAGGGCCTCCTACAGACAATGCACTTTGATTTATTGCGCTATCTCTAATAGCACCCGAGATATCACCAGATATATATTGGATTTTCCCCTGACCCTGACAGCCCGACCCCATGAGACGGTGGTTTTCTCGGCCCCTGGTGGTAAGAGGTCGTTTCCGCTGCACAGATTCATGCGCCAGGGCTTCCTACAGACAATGCACTTTGGTTTGTTGCGCTATCTCTAATAGCACCCGAGATATCACCAGATATATATTGGATTTTTCCCTGACCCTGACAGACCGGCCCCATGAGACGGTGATTTTCTCGGCCCCTGGAGGTCCGAGGTCGATCCCGCTGCACAGATTCATGCCCCAGGGCCTCCTACAGACAATGCACTTTGATTTATTGCGCTCTCTCTAATAGCAACCGAGATATCACCAGATATATATTGGATTTTTCCCTGACCCTGAGTGTCCGGCCCCATGAGAGGGTGGTTTTATCGGCCCCTGGTGGTCCGAGGGCGTTCCCGCTGCACAGATTCATGCGCCAGGGGCCTCCTGCAGATAATTCACTTTGGTTTATTGCGCTATCTCTAATAGCACCTGAGCTATCACCAGATATATATTGGATTTTCCCTTGACCCTGAGTGTCCGGCCCCATGAGACTGTGGTTTTCTCGGCCCCTGGTGGTCCTAGGTCGTTCCCGCTGCACAGATTCATGCGACAGGGCCTCCTACAGACAATGCACTTTGATTTATTGCGCTATCTGTAATAGCACCCGAGATATCACCAGATACATGCTGGATTTTTACATGACCTTTGGTGACGGATTCCAAATATCTGTAATTTTCTCGGCGCCTGGTTGTCCGGGGTCGTTCCTGCTGCACAGATTCATGCGCCAGGGCCTCCTGCTGACAATGCACTTTGATTTATTGCGCTATCTGTAATAGCACCCGAGATATCGCCAGATATATATTGGATTTTTCCCTGACCCTGAGTGTCCGGCCCCATGAGACGGTGGTTTTCTCGGCCCCTGGTTGTCCGAGGACGATCGCGCTGCACAGATTCATTCGCCAGGGCCCCCTGCAGACAATGCACTTTGATTTATTGCGCTATCTCTAATAGCACCCGAGATATCACCAGATATATATTGGATTTTTCCCTGACCCTGAGTGTCCGGCCCCATGAGACGGTGGTTTTCTCGGCCCCTGGTGGTCCGAGGTCGATCGCGCTGCACAGATTCATGTGCTAGGGCCTCCTGCAGACAATGCACTTTGATTTATTGCGCTATCTCTAATAGCAACCGAGATATCACCAGATATATATTGGATTTTTCCGTGACCCTGCGTGTCCGGCCCCATGAGACGGTGGTTTTCTCGGCCCCTGGTGGTCCGAGGTCGATCGCGCTGCACAGATTCATGTGCTAGGGCCTCCTGCAGACAATGCACTTTGATTTATTGCGCTATCTCTAATAGCACCCGAGATATCACCAGATATATATTGGATTTTCCCCTGACCCTGAGTGTCCGGCCCAATGAGACTGTGGTTTTCTCGGCCCCTGGTGGTCCGAGGTCGTTCCCGCTGCACAGATTCATGCGCCAGGGCCTCCTGCAGATAATTCACTTTGGTTTATTGCGCTATCTCTAATAGCACCCGAGATATCACCAGATATATACTGGATTTTCCCCTGACCCTGAGTGTCCGGCCCAATGTGACTGTGGTTTTCTCGGCCTCTGGTGGTCCGAGGTCGTTCCCGCTGCACAGATTCATGCGCCAGGGCCTCCTACAGACAATGCACTTTGATTTATTGCGCTATCTGTAATAGCACCCGAGATATCACCAGATATATATTGGATTTTTCACTGTTCCTGAGTGTCCGGCCCCATGAGACGGTGGTTTTCTCGGCCCCTGGTGGTCCGAGGTCGTTCCCGATGCACAGATTCATGCGCCAGGGCCTCCTACAGACAATGCACTTTGATTTATTGCGCTATCTGTAATAGCACCCGAGATATCACCAGATATATATTGATTTTTTCACTGTCCCTGAGTGTCCGGCCCCATGAGACGGTGGTTTTCTCGGCGCCTGGTGGTCCGAGGTCGTTCCTGATGCACAGATTCATGCGCCTGGGCCTCCTACAGACAATGCACTTTGATTTATTGCGCTATCTGTAATAGCACCCGAGATATCACCAGATATATATTGGATTTTACCATGACCCTGAGTGTCCGGCCCCATGAGACGGTCGTTATCTCGGCCCCTGGAGGTCCGAGGACGTTCCCGCTGCACAGATTCATGCGCCAGGGCCTCCTACAGGTAATGTCCTTTGATTTATTGCGCTATCTGTAGTAGCACCCGAGATATCACCAGATATATATTGGATTTTTCCCTGACCCTGAGTGTCCGGCCCCATGAGAAGGTGGTTGTCTCGCCCCTGGTGGTCCGAGGTCGTTCCCGCTGCACAGATTCATGCGCCAGGGCCTCCTACAGACAATGCACTTTGATTTATTGCGCTATCTGTAATAGCAGCCGAGATATCACCAGATATATATTGGATTTTCACCTGACCCTGAGTTTCCGGCCCCATGAGACTGTGGTTTTCTCGGCCCCTGGTGGTCCGAGGTCGTTCCCGCTGCACAGATTCATGCGCCAGGGCCTCCTACAGACAATGCACTTTGATTTATTGCGCTATCTCTAATAGCACGCGAGATATCACCAGATATATATTGGATTTTCCCCTGACCCTGACAGCCCGACCCCATGAGACGGTGGTTTTCTCGGCCCCTGGTGGTCCGAGGTCGTTCCCGCTGCACAGATTCATGCGCCAGGGCCTCCTGCAGACAATGCTCTTTGGTTTATTGCGCTATCTCTAATAGCACCCGAGATATCACCAGAGATATATTGGATTTTCCCTTGACCCTGAGTGTCCGGCCCCATGAGACTGTGGTTTTCTCGGCCCCTGGTGGTCCGAGGTCGTTCCCGCTGCACAGATTCATGCGACAGGGCCTCCTACAGACAATGCACTTTGATTTATTGCGCTATCTGTAATAGCACCCGAGATATCACCAGATACATGCTGGATTTTTACATGACCTTTGGTGACGGATTCCAAATATCTGTAATTTTCTCGGCGCCTGGTTGTCCGAGGTCGTTCCTGCTGCACAGATTCATGCGCCAGGGCCTCCTGCTGACAATGCACTTTGATTTATTGCGCTATCTCTAATAGCACCCGAGATATCACCAGATATATATTGGATTTTTCCCTGACCCTGACAGTCCGACCCCATGAGACGGTGGTTTTCTCGGTCCCTCGTGGTCCGAGGTCCATCCCGCTGCACAGATTCATGCGCCAGGGCCCCCTGCAGACAATGCACTTTGATTTATTGCGCTATCTCTAATAGCACCCGAGATATCACCAGATATATATTGGATTTTTCCCTGACCCTGACAGTCCGACCCCATGAGACGGTGGTTTTCTCGGTCCCTGGTGGTCCGAGGTCGTTCCCGCTGCACAGATTCATGCGCCAGGGCCTCCTACAGACAATGCACTTTGATTTATTGCGCTATCTCTAATAGCACCCGAGATATCACCAGATATATATTGGATTTTCCCCTGACCCTGACAGCCCGACCCCATGAGACGGTGGTTTTCTCGGCCCCTGGTGGTAAGAGGTCGTTTCCGCTGCACGGATTCATGCGCCAGGGCTTCCTACAGACAATGCACTTTGGTTTATTGCGCTATCTCTAATAGCACCCGAGATATCACCAGATATATATTGGATTTTTCCCTGACCCTGACAGACCGGCCCCATGAGACGGTGATTTTCTCGGCCCCTGGTGGTCCGAGGTCGATCCCGCTGCACAGATTCATGCCCCAGGGCCTCCTACAGACAATGCACTTTGATTTATTGCGCTCTCTCTAATAGCAACCGAGATATCACCAGATATATATTGGATTTTTCCCTGACCCTGAGTGTCCGGCCCCATGAGAGGGTGGTTTTATCGGCCCCTGGTGGTCCGAGGGCGTTCCCGCTGCACAGATTCATGCGCCAGGGGCCTCCTGCAGATAATTCACTTTGGTTTATTGCGCTATCTCTAATAGCACCTGAGCTATCACCAGATATATATTGGATTTTCCCTTGACCCTGAGTGTCCGGCCCCATGAGACTGTGGTTTTCTCGGCCCCTGGTGGTCCTAGGTCGTTCCCGCTGCACAGATTCATGCGACAGGGCCTCCTACAGACAATGCACTTTGATTTATTGCGCTATCTGTAATAGCACCCGAGATATCACCAGATACATGCTGGATTTTTACATGACCTTTGGTGACGGATTCCAAATATCTGTAATTTTCTCGGCGCCTGGTTGTCCGAGGTCGTTCCTGCTGCACAGATTCATTCGCCAGGGCCCCCTGCAGACAATGCACTTTGATTTATTGCGCTATCTCTAATAGCACCCGAGATATCACCAGATATATATTGGATTTTTCCCTGACCCTGAGTGTCCGGCCCCATGAGACGGTGGTTTTCTCGGCCCCTGGTGGTCCGAGGTCGATCGCGCTGCACAGATTCATGTGCTAGGGCCTCCTGCAGACAATGCACTTTGATTTATTGCGCTATCTCTAATAGCAACCGAGATATCACCAGATATATATTGGATTTTTCCGTGACCCTGCGTGTCCGGCCCTATGAGACGGTGGTTTTCTCGGCCCCTGGTGGTCCGAGGCCGTTCCCGCTGCACAGATTCATGCGCCAGGGCCTCCTGCAGACAATGCACTTTGATTTATTTCGCTATCTGTAATAGCACCCGAGATATCACCATAAATATATTGGATTTTCCCCTGACCCTGAGTGTCCGGCCCCATGAGACGGTGGTTTTCTCGGCGCCTGGTGGTCCGAGGTCGTTCCTGCGCCACAGATTCATTCGCCAGTGCCTCCTACAGACAATGCACTTTGATTTATTGCGCTATCTCTAATAGCACCCGAGATATCACCAGATATATATTGGATTTTTCCCTGTCCCTGACAGCCCGGTCCCATGTGTCGGTGATTTTCTCGGCCCCTGGTGGACCGAGGTCGAACCCGCTACACAGATTCATGCGCAAGGGCCCCCTGCAGATAATTCACTTTGATTTATTGCGCTATCTCTAATAGCACCCGAGATATCACCAGATATATATTGGATTTTTCCCTGACCCTGACAGTCCGGCCCCATGAGACGGTGATTTTCTCGGCCCCTGGTGGTCCAGGGTCGATCCCGCTGCACAGATTCATACCACAGGGCCTCCTACAGACAATGCACTTTGATTTATTGCGCTATCTGTAATAGCACCCGTGATATCACCATATATATATTGGATTTTCCCCTGACCATGAGTGTCTGGCCCCATGAGACGGTTGTTTTCTCGGCCCCTGGTGGTCGGAGGTCGTTCCCGCTGCACAGATTCATGCGACAGGGCCTCCTACAGACAATGCACTTTGATTTATTGCGCTATCTGCAATAGCACCCGTGATATCACCATATATATATTGGATTTTCCCCTGACCATGAGTGTCTGGCCCCATGAGACGGTTGTTTTCTCGGCCCCTGGTGGTCCGAGGTCGTTCCCGCTGCACAGATTCATGCGACAGGGCCTCCTACAGACAATGCACTTTGATTTATTGCGCTATCTGTAATAGCACCCGAGATATCACCAGATATAAATTGGATTTTTCCCTGACCCGGAGTGT
Source organism: Nomia melanderi (assembly GCF_051020985.1). Taxonomy (NCBI): domain Eukaryota; kingdom Metazoa; phylum Arthropoda; class Insecta; order Hymenoptera; family Halictidae; genus Nomia; species Nomia melanderi. The sequence goes on from NW_027475131.1 coordinate 9,421,657, forward strand.
CCGGCCCCATGAGACGGTGGTTTTCTCGGCCCCTGGTGGTCCGAGGTCGTTCCCGCTGGCCAAATTCATGCGCCAGGACCTCCTACAGACAATGCACTATGACTTATTGCGCTATCTGTAATAGCACCCGAGATATCACCAGATATATATTAGATTTTTCCCTGACCCTGAGTGTCCGGCCCCATGAGGCGGTGATTTTCTCGGCCCCTGGTGGACCGAGGACGTTCCCGCTGCACAGATTCATGCGCCAGGGGCCTCCTGCAGATAATTCACTTTGGTTTATTGCGCTATCTCTAATAGCACCCGGGATATCACCAGATATATATTGGATTTTCCCTTGACCCTGAGTGTCCGGCCCAATGTGACTGTGGTTTTCTCGGCCCCTGGTGGTCCTAGGTCGTTCCCGCTGCACAGATTCATGCGACAGGGCCTCCTACAGACAATGCACTTTGGTTTAGTGCGCTATCTGTAATAGCACCCAAGATATCACCAGATATATATTGGATTTTCCCCTGACCCTGAGTGTCCGGCCCCATGTGACGGTGGTTTTCTCGGCCCCTGGTGGTCCGAGGTCGTTCCCGCTGCCCAGATTCATGCGCCAGGGTCTCTTACAAACAGTGCACTTTGATTTATTGCGCTATCTGTAATAGCACCCGAGATATCGCCAGATATATATTGGATTTTTCCCTGACCCTGAGTGTCCGGCCCCATGAGACGGTGGTTTTCTCGGCCCCTGGTGGTCCGAGGACGTTCCCGCTGCACAGATTCATGCGCCAGGGGCCTCCTGCAGATAATTCACTTTGGTTTATTGCGCTATCTCTAATAGCACCCGAGATATCACCAGATATATATTGGATTTTCCCTTGACCCTGAGTGTCCGGCTCCATGAGACTGTGGTTTTCTCGGCCCCTGGGGGTCCGAGGTCGTTCCCGCTGCACAGATTCATGCGACAGGGCCTCCTACAGACAATGCACTTTGATTTATTGCGCTATCTGTAATAGCACCCGAGATATCACCAGATATAAATTGGATTTTTCCCTGACCCGGAGTGTCCGGCCCCATGAGACGGTGGTTTTCTCGGCCCCTGGTGGTCCGAGGTCGTTCCCGCTGGCCAGATTCATGCGCCAGGACCTCCTACAGACAATGCACTATGACTTATTGCGCTATCTGTAATAGCACCCGAGATATCGCCAGATATATATTGGATTTTTCCCTGACCCTGAGTGTCCGGCCCCATGAGACGGTGGTTTTCTCGGCCCCTGGTGGTCCGAGGACGTTCCCGCTGCACAGATTCATGCGCCAGGGGCCTCCTGCAGATAATTCACTTTGGTTTATTGCGCTATCTCTAATAGCACCCGAGATATCACCAGATATATATTGGATTTTCCCTTGACCCTGAGTGTCCGGCTCCATGAGACTGTGGTTTTCTCGGCCCCTGGTGGTCCGAGGTCGTTGCCGCTGCACAGATGCATGCGCCAGGGCCTCCAACAGACAATGCACGTTCATTTATTGGGCTATCTGTAACAGCACCCGAGATATCACCAGATATATATTGGATTTTTGCCTGACCCTGAGTGTCCGGCCCCATGAGACGGTGGTTTTCTCGGCCCCTGGAGGCCCGAGGTCGTTCCCTTTGCACAGATTCATTCGCCAGGGCCTCCTGCAGGTAATTCACTTTGGTTTAGTGCGCTATCTCTAATAGCACCCGAGATATCACCAGATTTATTTTGGATTTTTCCCTGACCCTGAGTGTCCGGCCCCATGAGACGGTGGTTTTCTCAGCCACTGGTCGTCCGTGGTCGTTCCCGCTGCACAGATGCATGCGCCAGTGCCTCTTGCAGATAATTCTCTTTGGTTTATTGCGCTATCTCTAATAGCACCCGAGATATCACCAGATATATATTGGATTTTCCCTTGACCCTGAGTGTCAGGCCCCATGAGACTGTGGTTTTCTCGGCCCCTGGTGGTCCTCGGTCGATCCCGCTGCACAGTTTCATGCCACAGGGCATCCTAAAGACAATGCACTTTGATTTATTGCGCTATCTGTAATAGCACCCGAGATATCACCAGATATATATTGGATTTTTCCCTGACCCTGACAGTCCGGCCCCATGAGACGGTGGTTTTCTCGGCCCCTGGTGGTCCGAGGTCGTTCCCGCTGGCCAGATTCATGCGCCAGGACCTGCTACAGACAATGCACTTTGGTTTATTGCGCTATCTCTAATAGCACCCGGGATATCACCAGATATATATTGGATTTTCCCTTGACCCTGAGTGTCCGGCCCCATGAGACTGTGGTTTTCTCGGCCCCTGGTGGTCCTCTGTCGTTCCCGCTGCACAGATTCATGCGACAGGGCCTCCTACAGACAATGCACTTTGATTTATTGCGCTATTTGTAATAGCACCCGAGATATCACCAGATATATGCTGGATTTTTACATGACCTTGGGTGACGGATTCCAAACATCTGTAATTTTCTCGGCGCCTGGTTGTCCGAGGTCGTTCCTGCTGAACAGATTCATGCGCCAGGGCCTCCTGCTGACAATGCACTTTGATTTATTGCGCTATCTCTAATAGCACCCGAGATATCACCAGATATATGCTGGATTTTTACATGACCTTGGGTGACGGATTCCAAATATCTGTAATTTTCTCGGCGCCTGGTGGTCCGAGGTCGTTCCTGCGCTACAGATTCATTCGCCAGTGCCTCCTACAGACAATGCACTTTGATTTATTGCGCTATCTCTAATAGCACTCGAGATATCACCAGATATATATTGGATTTTTCCCTGACCCTGACAGTGCGGCCCCATGAGACGGTGATTTTCTCGGCCCCTGGTGGTCCGAGGTCGATCCCGCAGCACAGGTTCATGCGCCAGGGCCTCCTACAGACAATGCACTTTGATTTATTGCCCTTTCTGTAATAGCACCCGTGATATCACCAGATATATATTGGATTTCTCCCTGACCCTGAGTGTCCGGCCCCATGAGACGGTGGTCTTCTCGGCCCCTGGTGGTCCGAGGTCGTTCCCGCTGCACAGATTCATGCGCCAGGGGCCTCCTGCAGATAATTCACTTTGGTTTAGTGCGCTATCTCTAATAGCACCCGAGATATCACCAGATATATGTTGGATTTTTCCCTTGACCCTGAGTGTCCGGCCCCATGAGACTGTGGTTTTCTCGGCCCCTGGTGGTCCGAGGCCGTTCCCGCTGCGCAGATCCATGCGCCAGGTCCTCCAACAGACAATGCATGTTAATTTATTGGGCTATCAGTAACAGCACCAGAGATATCACCAGATATATATTGGATTTTTCGCTGACCCTGAGTGTCCGGCCCCATGAGACGGTGGTTTTCTCGGCCCCTGGAGGCCCGAGGTCGTTCCCGCTGCACAGATTCATGCGCCAGGGCCTCCTGCTGACAATGCACTTTGATTTATTGCGCTATCTCTAATAGCAACCGAGATATCACCAGATATATATTGGATTTTTCCCTGACCTTGGGTGACGGATTCCAAATATCTGTAATTTTCTCGGCGCCTGGTGGTCCGAGGTCGTTCCTGCTGCACAGATTCATGCGCCAGGGCCTCCTGCTGACAATGCACTTTGATTTATTGCGCTATCTCTAATAGCACCCGAGATATCACCAGATATATATTGGATTTTTCCCTGACCCTGACAGTCCGGCCCCATGAGACTGTGATTTTCTCGGCCCCTGGTGGTCCGAGGTCGTTCCGGCTGCACAGATTCATGCGCCAGGGCCCCCTGCACATAACTCACTTTGATTTATTGCGCTATCTCTAATAGCACCCGAGATATCACCAGATATATATTGGATTTTTCCCTGACCCTGACAGTCCGGCCCCATGAGACGGTGATTTTCTCGGCCCCTGGTGGTCCGAGGTCGATCCCGCTGCCCAGATTCATGCCCCAGGGCCTCCTACAGACAATGCACTTTGATTTATTGCGCTCTCTCTAATAGCAACCGAGATATCACCAGATATATATTGGATTTTTCCCTGACCCTGTGTGTCCGGCCCCATGAGACGGTGGTTTTCTCGGCCCCTGGTGTTCCGAGGACGTTCCCGCTGCACAGATTCATGTGCTGGGGCCTCCTGCAGACAATGCACTTCGATTTATTGCGCTATCTCTAATAGCACCCGAGATATCACCAGATATATATTGGATTTTTCCCTGACCCTGACAGTCCGGCCCCATGAGACGGTGATTTTCTCGGCCCCTGGTGGTCCGAGGTCGTTCCGGCTACACAGATTCATGCGCCAGGGCCCCCTGCAGATAACTCACTTTGATTTATTGCGCTATCTCTAATAGCACCAGAGAGATCACCAGACATATATTGGATTTTTCCCTGACCCTGACAGACCGGCCCCATGAGACGGTGATTTTCTCGACCCCTGGTGGTCCTAGGTCGTTCCCGCTGCACAGATTCATGCGCCAGGGCCCCCTGCAGATAACTCACTTTGATTTATTGCGCTATCTCTAATAGCACCCGAGATATCACCAGATATATATTGGATTTTTCCCTGACCCTGACAGACCGGCCCCATGAGACGGTGATTTTCTCGGCCCCTGGTGGTCCGAGGTCGATCCCGCTGCCCAGATTCATGTGCTAGGGCCTCCTGCAGACAATGCACTTTCATTTATTGCGCTATCTCTAATAGCACCCGAGATATCACCAGATATATATTGGATTTTTCCCTGACCCTGACAGTCCGGCCCCATGAGACGGTGATTTTCTCGGCCCCTGGTGGTCCGAGGTCGTTCCGGCTGCACAGATTCATGCGCCAGGGCCCCCTGCAGATAACTCACTTTGATTTATTGCGCTATCTCTAATAGCACCCGAGATATCACCAGATATATATTGGATTTTTCCCTGACCCTGACAGTCCGGCCCCATGAGACGGTGATTTTCTCGGCCCCTGGTGGACCGAGGTCGTTCCCGCTGCACAGATTCATGCGCCAGGGCCTCTTGCAGACAATGCTCTTTGGTTTATTGCGCTATCTCTAATAGCACCCGAGATATCACCAGATATATATTGGATTTTTCCCTGACCCTGACAGTCCGGCCCCATGAGACGGTGATTTTCTCGGCCCCTGGTGGTCCGAGGTCGTTCCGGCTACACAGATTCATGCGCCAGGGCCCCCTGCAAATAACTCACTTTGATTTATTGCGCTATCTCTAATAGCACCCGAGATATCACCAGATATATATTGGATTTTTCCCTGACCCTGACAGTCCGGCCCCATGAGACGGTGATTTTCTCGGCCCCTGGTGGTCCGAGGTCGTTCCTGCGCCACAGATTCATTCGCCTGTGCCTCCTACAGACAATGCACTTTGATTTATTGCGCTATCTCTAATAGTACCCGAGATATCACCAGATATATATTGGATTTTTCCCTGACCCTGACAGTCCGGCCGCATGGGACGGTGATTTTCTCGGCCCCTGGTGGTCCGAGGTCGTTCCCGCTGCACAGATTCATGCACCAGGGCCTCCTGCAGACAATGCACTTTGATTTATTGGGCTATCTGTAATAGCACCCGAGATATCACCAGATATATGCTGGATTTTTACATGACCTTGGGTGACGGATTCCAAATATCTGTAATTTTCTCGGCACCTGGTGGTCCGAGGTCGTTCCTGCTCCACAGATTTATTCGCCAGTGCCTCCTACAGACAATGCACTTTGATATATTGTGCTATCTCTAATAGCACCCGAGATATCTCCAGATATATATTGGATTTTTCCCTGACACTGAGTGTCCGGCCCCATGTGACGGTGATTTTCTCTGCCCCTGGTGGTCCGAGGTCGCTCCCGCTGCGCAGATTCATGCGCCAGGGCCTCCTGCAGACAATGCACTTTGGTTAATTGCGCTATCTCTAATAGCAACCGAGATATCACCAGATATATATTGGATTTTTCCGTGACCATGAGTGTCCAGCCCTATGAGAGGGTAGTTTCCTCGGCCCCTGGAGGTCCGAGGTCGTTCCCACTGCACAGATTCAGGCGCCAGGGCCTCCTGCAGACAATGCACTTTGATTTATTGGGCTATCTGTAATAGCACCCGAGATATTACCATACATATATTGGATTTTCCCCTGACCCTGAGTGTCCGGCCCCATGAGACGGTGGTTTTCTCGGCCCCTGGTGGTCCGAGGTAGTTCCCGCTGCACAGATTCATGCGCCAGGGCCTCCTACAGACAATGCACTATGATTTATTGCGCTATCTGTAATAGCACCCGAGATATCACCAGATATATGCTGGATTTTTACATGACCTTGGGTGACGGATTCCAAATATCTGTAATGTTCTCGGCGCCTGGTGGTCCGAGGTCGTTCCTGCTCCACAGATTCATTCGCCAGTGCCTCCTACAGACAATGCACTTTGATTTATTGCGCTATCTATAATAGCACCCGAGATATCATCAGATATATATTGGATTTTTCCCTCACCCTGAAAGCCCGACCCCATGGGACGGTGGTTTTCTCGGCCCCTGGTGGTCCGATGTCGTTCCCGCTGCACAGATTCATGCGCCAGGGCCTCCTGCAGACAATGCACTTTGATTTATTGCGCTATCTGTAATAACACCCGAGATATCACCAGAATTATATGGGATTTTTCCCTGACTCTGAGTGTCCGACCCCATGAGACGGTGGTTTTCTCGGCCCCTGGTGGACCGAGGTCGTTCCCGCTGCACAGATTCATGCGCCAGGGCCTCCTGCAGACAATGCTCTTTGGTTTATTGCGCTATCTCTAATAGCACCCGAGATATCACCAGATATATATTGGATTTTTCCCTGACCCTGGCTGTCCGGCCCCATGAGACGGTGGTTTTCTCGGCCCCTGGTGTTCCGAGGTCGTTCCCGCTGCACAGATACATGCGCTAGGGTCCCCTGCAGATAATTCACTTTGATTTATTGAGCTATCTCTAATAGCACCCGAGAAATCACCAGATATATATTGGATTTTTCCCTGACCCTGACAGTCCGGCCCCATGAGACGGTGATTTTCTCGGCCCCTGGTGGTCCGAGGTTGTTCCTGCGCCACAGATTCATTCGCCAGTGCCTCCTACAGACAATGCACTTTGATTTATTGCGCTATCTCTAATAGCACCCGAGATATCACCAGATATATATTGGATTTTTCCCTGACCCTGACAGTCCGGCCGCATGGGACGGTGATTTTCTCGGCCCCTGGTGGTCCGAGGTCGATTCCGCTGCCCAGATTCATGCCCCAGGGCCTCCTGCAGACAATGCACTTTGATTTATTGGGCTATCTGTAATAGCACCCGAGATATCACCATATATATATTGGATTTTCCCCTGACCCTGAGTTTCCGGCCCCATGAGACGGTGGTTTTCTCGGCCCCTGGTGGTCCGAGGTCGTTCCCGCTGCACAGATTCATGCGCCAGGGCCTCCTACAGACAATACACTTTGATTTATTGCGCTATCTGTAATAGCACCCGAGATATCACCAGATATATGCTGGATTTTTACATGACCTTGGGTGACGGATTCCAAATATCTGTAATTTTCTCGGCACCTGGTGGTCCGAGGTCGTTCCTGCTCCACAGATTTATTCGCCAGTGCCTCCTACAGACAATGCACTTTGATATATTGTGCTATCTCTAATAGCACCCGAGATATCTCCAGATATATATTGGATTTTTCCCTGACACTGAGTGTCCGGCCCCATGAGACGGTGATTTTCTCTGCCCCTGGTGGTCCGAGGTCGCTCCCGCTGCGCAGATTCATGCGCCAGGGCCTCCTGCAGACAATGCACTTTGGTTAATTGCGCTATCTCTAATAGCAACCGAGATATCACCAGATATATATTGGATTTTTCCGTGACCATGACTGTCCAGCCCTATGAGACGGTAGTTTCCTCGGCCCCTGGAGGTCCGAGGTCGTTCCCACTGCACAGATTCAGGCGCCAGGGCCTCCTGCAGACAATGCACTTTGATTTATTGGGCTATCTGTAATAGCACCCGAGATATTACCATATATATATTGGATTTTCCCCTGACCCTGAGTGTCCGGCCCCATGAGACGGTGGTTTTCTCGGCCCCTGGTGGTCCGAGGTAGTTCCCGCTGCACAGATTCATGCGCCAGGGCCTCCTACAGACAATGCACTATGATTTATTGCGCTATCTGTAATAGCACCCGAGATATCACCAGATATATGCTGGATTTTTACATGACCTTGGGTGACGGATTCCAAATATCTGTAATGTTCTCGGCGCCTGGTGGTCCGAGGTCGTTCCTGCTCCACAGATTCATTCGCCAGTGCCTCCTACAGACAATGCACTTTGTTTTATTGCGCTATCTATAATAGCACCCGAGATATCATCAGATATATATTGGATTTTTCCCTCACCCTGAAAGCCCGACCCCATGGGACGGTGGTTTTCTCGGCCCCTGGTGGTCCGAGGTCGTTCCCGCTGCACAGATTCATGCGCCAGGGCCTCCTGCAGACAATGCACTTTGATTTATTGCGCTATCTGTAATAACACCCGAGATATCACCAGATTTATATGGGATTTTTCCCTGACTCTGAGTGTCCGACACCATGAGACGGTGGTTTTCTCGGCCCCTGGTGGACCGAGGTCGTTCCCGCTGCACAGATTCATGCGCCAGGGCCTCCTGCAGACAATGCTCTTTGGTTTATTGCGCTATCTCTAATAGCACCCGAGATATCACCAGATATATATTGGATTTTTCCCTGACCCTGAGTGTCCGGCCCCATGAGACGGTGGTTTTCTCGGCCCCTGGTGTTCCGAGGTCGTTCCCGCTGCACAGATACATGCGCCAGGGTCCCCTGCAGATAATTCACTTTGATTTATTGAGCTATCTCTAATAGCACCCGAGAAATCACCAGATATATATTGGATTTTTCCCTGACCCTGACAGTCCGGCCCCATGAGACGGTGATTTTCTCGGCCCCTGGTGGTCCGAGGTCGTTCCTGCGCCACAGATTCATTCGCCAGTGCCTCCTACAGACAATGCACTTTGATTTATTGCGCTATCTCTAATAGCACCCGAGATATCACCAGATATATATTGGATTTTTCCCTGACCCTGACAGTCCGGCCGCATGGGACGGTGATTTTCTCGGCCCCTGGTGGTCCGAGGTCGTTCCCGCTGCACAGATTCATGCACCAGGGCCTCCTGCAGACAATGCACTTTGATTTATTGGGCTATCTGTAATAGCACCCGAGATATCACCATATATATATTGGATTTTCCCCTGACCCTGAGTGTCCGGCCCCATGAGACGGTGGTTTTCTCAGCCGCTGGTGGTCCGAGGTCGTTCCCGCTGCACAGATTCATGCGCCAGGGCCTCCTACAGACAATGCACTTTGGTTTATTGCGCTATCTGTAATAGCACCCGAGATATGACCAGATATATGCTGGATTTTTACATGACCTTGGTTGACGGATTCCAAATATCTGTAATTTTCTCGGCACCTGGTGGTCCGAGGTCGATCGCGCTGCACACATTCATGTGCTAGGGCCTCCTGCAGACAATGCACTTTCATTTATTGCGCTATCTCTAATAGCACCCGAGATATCACCAGATATATATTGGATTTTTCCCTGACCCTGACAGTCCGGCCCCATGAGACGGTGATTTTCTCGGCCCCTGGTGGTCCGAGGTCGATCCCGCTGCCCAGATTCATGCCCCAGGGCCTCCTACAGACAATGCACTTTGATTTATTGCGCTCTCTCTAATAGCACCCGAGATATCACCAGATATATATTGGTTTTTTCCCTGACCCTGACAGTCCGGCCCCATGAGACGGTGATTTTCTCGGCCCCTGGTGGTCCGAGGTCGTTCCCGCTGCACAGATTCATGCGCCAGGGCCCCCTGCAGATAACTCACTTTGATTTATTGCGCTATCTCTAATAGCACCCGAGATATCACCAGACATATATTGGATTTTTCCCTGACCCTGACAGACCGGCCCCATGAGACGGTGATTTTCTCGACCCCTGGTGGTCCTAGGTCGTTCCCGCTGCACAGATTCATGCGCCAGGGCCCCCTGCAGATAACTCACTTTGATTTATTGCGCTATCTCTAATAGCACCCGAGATATCACCAGATATATATTGGATTTTTCCCTGACCCTGACAGTCCGGCCCCATGAGACGGTGATTTTCTCGGCCCCTGGTGGTCCGAGGTCGATTCCGCTGCCCAGATTCATGCCCCAGGGCCTCCTACAGACAGTGCTCTTTGATTTATTGCGCTCTCTCTAATAGCAACCGAGATATCACCAGATATATATTGGATTTTCCCTTGACCCTGAGTGTCCGGCCCCATGAGACTGTGGTTTTCTCGGCCCCTGGTGGTCCGAGGTCGTTCCCGCTGCACAGATCCATGCGCCAGGGCCTCCAACAGACAATGCACGTTAATTTATTGGGCTATCTGTAACAGCACCCAAGATATCACCAGATATATATTGGATTTTTCCCTGACCCTGAGTGTCCGGCCCAATGCGACGGTGGTTTTCTCGGCCCCTGGTGGTCCTAGGTCGTTCCCGCTGCACAGATTCATGCGACAGGGCCTCCTCCAGACAATGCACTTTGATTTATTGCGCTATCTGTAATAGCACCCGAGATATCACCAGATATATGCTGGATTTTTACATGACCTTGGGTGACGGATTCCAAATATCTGTAATTTTCTCGGCGCCTGGTGGTCCGAGGTCGTTCCTGCTGCACAGATTCATGCGCCAGGGCCTCCTGCTGACAATGCACTTTGATTTATTGCGCTATCTCTAATAGCACCCGAGATATCACCAGACATATATTGGATTTTTCCCTGACCCTGACAGACCGGCCCCATGAGACGGTGATTTTCTCGACCCCTGGTGGTCCTAGGTCGTTCCCGCTGCACAGATTCATGCGCCAGGGCCCCCTGCAGATACCTCACTTTGATTTATTGCGCTATCTCTAATAGCACCCGAGATATCACCAGATATATATTGGATTTTTCCCTGACCCTGACAGACCGGCCCCATGAGACGGTGATTTTCTCGGCCCCTGGTGGTCCGAGGTCGATCCCGCTGCACAGATTCATGCCCCAGGGCCTCCTACAGACAATGCACTTTGATTTATTGCGCTCTCTCTAATAGCAACCGAGATATCACCAGATATATATTGGATTTTTCCCTGACCCTGAGTGTCCGGCCCCATGAGACGGTGGTTTTCTCGGCCCCTGGTGTTCCGAGGACGTTCCCGCTGCACAGATTCATGCGCCAGGGCCTCTTGCAGACAATGCTCTTTGGTTTATTGCGCTATCTCTAATAGCACCCGAGATATCACCAGATATATATTGGATTTTTCCCTGACCCTGACAGTCCGGCCCCATGAGACGGTGATTTTCTCGGCCCCTGGTGGTCCGAGGTCGTTCCGGCTACACAGATTCATGCGCCAGGGCCCCCTGCAAATAACTCACTTTGATTTATTGCGCTATCTCTAATAGCACCCGAGATATCACCAGATATATATTGGATTTTTCCCTGACCCTGACAGACCGGCCCCATGATACGGTGATTTTCTCGGCCCCTGGTGGTCCGAGGTCGATCCCGCAGCACAGATTCATGCGCCAGGGCCTCCTACAGACAATGCACTTTGATTTATTGCGCTTTCTGTAATAGCACCCGTGATATCACCGGATATATATTGGATTTTTCCCTGAACCTGAGTGTCCGGCCCCATGAGACGGTGATTTTCTCGGCCCCTGGTGGTCCGAGGTCGTTCCCGCTGCACAGATTCATGCGACAGGGCCTCCTGCAGACAATGCACGTTAATTTATTGGGCTATCTGTAACAGCACCCAAGATATCACGAGATATATATTGGATTTTTCCCTGACCCTGAGTGTCCGGCCCAATGCGACGGTGGTTTTCTCGGCCCCTGGTGGTCCTAGGTCGTTCCCGCTGCACAGATTCATGCGACAGGGCCTCCTCCACACAATGCACTTTGATTTATTGCGCTATCTGTAATAGCACCCGAGATATCACCAGATATATATTGGATTTTTCCATGACCCTGACAGTCCGGCCCCATGAGACGGTAGTTTCCTCGGCCCCTGGTGGTCCGAGGTCGTTCCCGCTGCACAGATTCATGCGCCAGGGCCTCCCGCAGACAATGCTCTTTGGTTTATTGCGCTATCTCCAATAGCACCCGAGATATCACCAGATATATATTGGATTTTTCCTTGAACCTGAGTGTCCGGCCCTATGTGTCGATGGTTTTCTCGGTCCCGCGTGGTCCGAGGTCGATCCTGCTCCACAGATTCATTCGCCAGTGCCTCCTACAGACAATGCACTTTGATTTATTGCGCTATCTCTAATAGCACCCGAGATATCATGAGATATATATTGGATTTTTCCCTGACCCTGACAGTCCGGCCCCATGATACGGTGATTTTCTCGGCCCCTGGTGGTCCGAGGTCGATCCCGCAGCACAGATTCATGCGCCAGGGCCTCCTACAGACAATGCACTTTGATTTATTGCGCTTTCTGTAATAGCACCCGTGATATCACCGGATATATATTGGATTTTTCCCTGAACCTGAGTGTCCGGCCCCATGAGACGGTGATTTTCTCGGCCCCTGGTGGTCCGAGGTCGTTCCCGCTGCACAGATTCATGCGCCAGGGCCTCCTGCAGACAATGCACTTTGATTTATTGCGCTATCTGTAATAACACCCGAGATAATACCAGATATATATTGGATTTTTCCCTGAGCCTGAGTGTCCGGCCCCATGAGACGGTGATTTTCTCGGCCCCTGGTGGTCCGAGGTCGTTCCCGCTGCACAGATTCATGCCCCAGGGCCTCCTGCAGACAATGCACTTTGGTTTATTGCGCTATCTCTAATAGCAACCGAGATATCACCAGATATATATTGGATTTTTCCGTGACCATGAGTGTCCGGCCCTATGAGACGGTAGTTTCCTCGGCCCCTGGAGGTCCGAGGTCGTTCCCGCTGCAAAGACTCAGGCGCCAGGGCCTCCTGCGGACAATGCACTTTGATTTATTGCGCTTTCTGTAATAGCACCCGTGATATCACCATATGTATATATTGGATTTTCCCCTGACCCTGAGTGTCCGGCCCCGTGAGATGGTGGTTTTCTCGGCCCCTGGTGCTCCGAGGTCGTTCCCGCTGCACAGATTCATGCGCCAGGGTCCCCAGCAGATAATTCGCTTTGATTTATTGAGCTATCTCTAATAGCACCCGAGAAATCACCAGATATATGTTGGATTTTTCCCTGACCCTGACAGTCCGGCCCCATTAGACGGAGATTTTCTCGGCCCCTGCTGGTCCGAGGTCGTTCCTGCGCCACAGATTCATTCGCCAGTGCCTCCTACAGACAATGCACTTTGATTTATTGCGCTATCTCTAATAGCACCCGAGATATCACCAGATATATATTGGATTTTTCCCTGACCCTGACAGTCCGACCCCATGAGACGGTGGTTTTCTCGGCCCCTGGTGGTCCGGTGTCGTTCCCGTTGCACAGATTCATGCGCCAGGGCCTCCTGCAGACAATGCACTTTGATTTATTGCGCTATCTGTAATAACACCCGAGATATCACCAGATATATATTGGATTTTTCCCTGACCCTGATTGTCCGATACCATGAAACGGTAGTTTCCTCGGCCCCTGGTAGTCCGAGATCGTTCCCGCTGCACAGATTCATGCGCCAGGGCCTCCTGCAGACAATGATCTTTGGTTTATTGCGCTATCTCTAATAACACCCGAGATATCACCAGATTTATATGGGATTTTTCCCTGACTCTGAGTGCCCGACACCATGAGACGGTGGTTTTCTCGGCCCCTGGTGGTCCGAGGTCGTTCCCGCTGCACAGATTCATGCGCCAGGGCCACCAGCAGACAATGCACCTTGATTTATTTCGCTATCTCTAATAGCACCCTAGATATCACCAGATATATATTGGATTTTTCCTTGAACCTGAGTGTCCGGCCCCATGTGTCGATGGTTTTCTCGGTCCCTCGTGGTCCGAGGTCGATCCCGCTGCACAGGTTCATGCGCCAGGGCCCCCTGCAGACAATGCACTTTGATTTATTGCGCTATCTCCAATAGCACCCGAGATATCACCAGATATATATTGGATTTTACCCTGACCCTGACAGTCCGGCCCCATGAGACGGTGATTTTCTCGGCCCCTGGTGGTCCGAGGTCGTTCCTGCGCCACAGAGTCATTCGCCAGTGCATCCTATAGACAATGCACTTTGATTTATTGTGCTATCTCTAATAGCACCCGAGATATCACCAGATATATATTGGATTTTTCCTTCACCCTGACAGCCCGACCCCATGAGACGGTGGTTTTCTCGGCCCCTGGTGGTCCGAGGTCGTTCCCGCTGCACAGATTCATGCGCCAGGGCCTCCTGCAGACAATGCACTTTGATTTATTGCGCAATCTGTAATAACACCCGAGATATCACCAAATTTATATGGGATTTTTTCCTGACTCTGAGTGTCCGACCCCATGAGACGGTGGTTTTCTCGGCCCCTGGTGGTCCGAGGTCGTTCCCGCTGCACAGATTCATGCGCCAGGCCCTCCTGCAGACAATGCTCTTTGGTTTATTGCGCTATCTCTAATAGCACCCGAGATATCACCAGATATATATTGGATTTTTCCTTGAACCTGAGTGTCCGGCCCCATCTGTCGATGGTTTTCTCGGTCCCTCGTGGTCCGAGGTCGATCCCGCTGCACAGATTCATGCGCCAGGGCCTCCTACAGACAATGCACTTTGATTTATTGCGCTATCTCTAATAGCACCCGAGATATCACCATATATATATTGGATTTTTCCGTGACCCTGAGTGTCCGGCCCTATGAGACGGTAGTTTCCTCGGCCCCTGGAGGTCCGAGGTCGTTCCCGCTGCACAGATTCATGCGCCAGGGCCTCCTGCAGACAATGCACTTTGATTTATTGGGCTATCTGTAATAGCACCCGAGATATAACCATATATATATTGGATTTTCCCCTGACCCTGAGTGTCCGGCCCCATCAGACGGTGGTTTTCTCGGCCGCTGGTGGTCCGAGGTCGTTCCCGCTGCACAGATTCATGCGCCAGGGCCTCCTACAGACAATGCACTTTGATTTATTGCGCTATCTGTAATAGCACCCGAGATATCACCAGATATATATTGGATTTTTCCCTGACCCTGACAGTCCGACCCCATGAGACGGTGGTTTTCTCGGCCCCTGGTGGTCCGAGGTCGTTCCCGCTGCACAGATTCATGCGCCAGGGCCTCCTGCAGACAATGCACTTTGATTTATTGCGCCATCTGTAATAACACCCGAGATATCACCACATTTATATGGGATTTTTTCCTGACTCTCAGTGTCCGACCCCATGAGACGGTGGTTTTCTCGGCCCCTGGTGGTCCGAGGTCGTTCCCGCTGCACAGATTCATGCGCCAGGGCCTCCTGCAGACAATGCTCTTTGGTTTATTGCGCTATCTCTAATAGCACCCGAGATATCACCAGATATATATTGGATTTTTCCTTGCACCTGAGTGTCCGGCCCCATCTGTCGATGGTTTTCTCGGTCCCTCGTGGTCCGAGGTCGATCCCGCTGCACAGATTCATGCGCCAGGTCCTCCTACAGACAATGCACTTTGATTTATTGCGCTATCTCTAATAGCACCCGAGATATCACCATATATATATTCGATTTTCCCATGACCCTGAGTGTCCGGCCCCATGAGATGGTGGTTTTCTCGGCCGCTGGTGGTCCGAGGTCGTTCCCGCTGCACAGATTCATGCGCCAGGGCCTCCTGCAGACAATGCTCTTTGGTTTATTGCGCTATCTCTAATAACACCCGAGATATCACCAGATATATATTGGATTATTCCCTGACCCTGATTGTCCGGCCCCATGAGACGGTGATTTTCTCGGCCCCTGGTGGTCCGAGGACGTTCCTGCGCCACAGATTCATTCGCCAGTGCCTCCTACAGACAATGCACTTTGATTTATTGTGCTATCTCTAATAGCACCCGAGATATCACCAGATATATATTGGATTTTTCCCTGTCCCTGACAGTCCGGCCCCATGAGACGGTGATTTTCTCGGCCCCTGGTGGTCTGAGGTCGATCCCGCAGCACAGATTCATGCGCCAGGGCCTCCTACAGACAATGCACTTTGATTTATTGCGCTTTCTGTAATAGCACCCGAGATATCACCGGATATATATTGGATTTTTCCCTGACCCTGACAGTCCGGCCCCATGAGACGGTGATTTTCTCGGCCCCTGGTGGTCCGAGGTCGTTCCCGCTGCACAGATTCATACGCCAGGGCCTCCTGCAGACAATGCTCTTTGGTTTATTGCGCTATCTCTAATAACACCCGAGATATCACCAGATATATATTGGATTATTCCCTGACCCTGATTGTCCGGCCCCATGAAACGGTAGTTTCCGCGGCCCCTGGTGGTCCGAGGTCGTTCCCGCTGCACAGATTCATGCGCCAGGTCCTCCTGCAGACAATGCACTTTGATTTATTGTGCTATCTCTAATAGCACCCGAGATATCACCAGATATATATTGGATTTTTGCTTGACCCTGACAGTCCGGCCCCATGTGTCGATGGTTTTCTCGGTCCCTCGTGGTCCGAGGTCGATCCCGCTGCACAGGTTCATGCGCCAGGGCCCCCTGCAGGTAATTAACTTTGATTTATTGCGCTATCTCTAATAGCACCCGAGATATCACCAGATATATATTGGATTTTTCCCTGACCCTGACAGTCCGACCCCATGAGGCGGTTGTTTTCTCGGCCCCTGCTGGTCCGAGGTCGTTCCCGCTGCACAGATTCATGCGCCAGGGCCTCCTGCAGACAATGCACTTTGATTTATTGCGCTATCTGTAATAGCACCCGAGATATCACCATATATATATTGGATTTTCCCCTGACCCTGAGTGTCCGGCCGAATGACACGGTGGTTTTCTCGGCCCCTGGTGGTCCTAGGTCGTTCCCGCTGCACAGATTCATGCGCCAGGGTCCCCTGCAGATTATTCACTTTGGTTTATTGAGCTATCTCTAATAGCACCCGAGATATCACCAGATACATATTGGATTTTTCCCTGACCCTGACAGTCCGGCCCAATGAGACGGTGGTTTTCTCGGCCCCTGGTGGTCCGAGTTCGTTCCCACTGCACAGATTCATGCGCCAGGGCCACCTACAGACAATGCACTTTGATTTATTGCGCTATCTCTAACAGCACCCGAGATATCACCATATATATATTGGATTTTCCACTGACCCTGAGTGACCGGCCCAATGACACGGTGGTTTTCTCGGCCCCTGGTGGTCCTAGGTCGTTCCCGCTGCACAGATTCATGCGCCAGGGTCCCCTGCAGATTATTCACTTTGGTTTATTGAGCTATCTCTAATAGCACCCGAGATATCACCAGATACATATTGGATTTTTCCCTGACCCTGACAGTCCGACCCAATGAGACGGTGGTTTTCTCGGCCCCTGGTGGTCCGAGGTCGTTCCCGCTGCACAGATTCATGCGCCAGGGCCACCTACAGACAATGCACTTTGATTTATTGCGCTATCTCTAACAGCACCCGAGATATCACCAGATATATATTGGATTTTTCCCTGACCCTGACAGTCCGAACCCATGAGACGGTGGTTTTCTCGGCCCCTGGTGGTCCGAGGTCGTTCCAGCTGCACAGATTCATGCGCCAGGGCCTCCTGCAGACAATGCACTTTGATTTATTGCGCTATCTGTAATAGCACCCGAGATATCACCATATATATATTGGATTTTCCCCTGACCCTGAGTGTCCGGCCCAATGACACGGTGGTTTTCTCGGCCCCTGGTGGTCCTAGGTCGTTCCCGCTGCACAGATTCATGCGCCAGGGTCCCCTGCAGATTATTCACTTTGGTTTATTGAGCTATCTCTAATAGCACCCGAGATATCACCAGATACATATTGGATTTTTCCCTGACCCTGACAGTCCGACCCAATGAGACGGTGGTTTTCTCGGCCCCTGGTGGTCCGAGGTCGTTCCCGCTGCACAGATTCATGCGCCAGGGCCTCCTACAGACAATGTACTTTGATTTATTGCGCTATCTCTAACAGCACCCGAGATATCACCAGATATATATTGGATTTTTCCCTGACCCTGACAGTCCGACCCCATGAGACGGTGGTTTTCTCGGCCCCTGGTGGTCCGAGGTCGTTCCAGCTGCACAGATTCATGCGCCAGGGCCTCCTGCAGACAATGCACTTTGATTTATTGCGCTATCTGTAATAACACCCGAGATATCACCAGATTTATATGGGATTTTTCCCTGACCCTGAGTGTCCGACCCCATAAGGCGGTGGTTTTCTCGGCCCCTGGTGGTCCGAGGTCGATCCCGCAGCACAGATTCATGCACCAGGGCCTCCTACAGACAATGCACTTTGATTTATTGCGCTATCTGTAATAGCACCCGAGATATCACCAGATATATATTGGATTTTTCCCTGACCCTGACAGCCCGACCCCATGAGACGGTGGTTTTCTCGGCCCCTGGTGGTCCGAGGTCGTTCCCGCTGCACAGATTCATGCGCCAGGGCCTCCTGCAGACAATGCACTTTGATTTATTGCGCTATCTGTAATAACACCCGAGATATCACCAGATTTATATGGGATTTTTTCCTGACTCTCAGTGTCCGACCCCATGAGACGGTGGTTTTCTCGGCCCCTGGTGGTCCGAGGTCGCTCCCGCTGCACAGATTCATGCGCCAGGGCCTCCTGCAGACAATGCTCTTTGGTTTATTGCGCTATCTCTAATAGCACCCGAGATATCACCATATATATATTGGATTTTTCCTTGAACCTGAGTGTCCGGCCCCATCTGTCGATGGTTTTCTCGGTCCCTCGTGGTCCGAGGTCGATCCCGCTGCACAGAATCATGCGCCAGGGCCTCCTACAGACAATGCACTTTGATTTATTGCGCTATCTCTAACAGCACCCGAGAAATCACCAGATATATATTGGATTTTTCCCTGACCCTGACAGTCCGACCCCATGAGACGGTGGTTTTCTCGGCCCCTGGTGGTCCGAGGTCGTTCCAGCTGCACAGATTCATGCGCCAGGGCCTCCTGCAGACAATGCACTTTGATTTATTGCGCTATCTGTAATAACACCCGAGATATCACCAGATTTATATGGGATTTTTCCCTGACCCTGAGTGTCCGACCCCATGAGGCGGTGGTTTTCTCGGCCCCTGGTGGTCCGAGGTCGATCCCGCTGCACAGAATCATGCGCCAGGGCCTCCTACAGACAATGCACTTTGATTTATTGCGCTATCTCCAATAGCACCCGAGATATCACCAGATATATATTGGATTTTTCCCTGACCCTGACAGTCCGGCCCCAAGAGACGGTGATTTTCTCGGCCCCTGGTGGTCCGAGGTCTTTCCTGCGCCACAGATTCATGCGCCAGGGCCTCCTACAGACAATGCACTTTGATTTATTGCGCTATCTGTAATAGCACCCGAGATATCACCAGATATATATTGGATTTTTCCCTGACCCTGACAGCCCGACCCCATGAGACGGTGGTTTTCTCGGCCCCTGGTGGTCCGAGGTCGTTCCCGCTGCACAGATTCATGCGCCAGGGCCTCCTGCAGACAATGCTCTTTGGTTTATTGCGCTATCTCTAATAGCACCCGAGATATCACCAGATATATATTGGATTTTTCCTTGAACCTGAGTGTCCGGCCCCATCTGTCGATGGTTTTCTCGGTCCCTCGTGGTCCGAGGTCGATCCCGCTGCACAGATTCATGGGCCAGGGCCTCCTGCAGACAATGCACTGTGGTTAATTGCGCTATCTCTAATAGCAACCGAGATATCACCAGATATATTTTGGATTTTCCCCTGACCCTGATTGTCCGGCCCCATGAGACGGTGGTTTTCTCGGCCGCTGGTGGTCCGAGGTCGTTCCCGCTGCACAGATTCATGCGCCAGGGCCTCCTACAGACAATGCACTTTGATTTATTGCGCTATCTCTAACAGCACCCGTGATATCACCATATATATATATTGGATTTTCCCCTGACCCTGAGTGTCCGGCCCCATGAGATGGTGGTTTTCTCGGCCCCTGGTGCTCCGAGGTCGTTCCCGCTGCACAGATTCATTCGCCAGTGCCTCCTACAGACAATGCAATTTCATTTATTGCGCTATCTCTAATAGCTCCCGAGATATCACCAGATATATATTGGATTTTTCCCTGACCCTGACAGTCCGACCCCATGAGACGGTGGTTTTCTCGGCCCCTGGTGGTCCGAGGTCGTTCCCGCTGCACAGATTCATGCGCCAGGGCCTCCTGCAGACAATGCTCTTTGGTTTATTGCGCTATCTCTAATAGCACCCGAGATATCACCAGATATATATTGGATTTTTCCCTGACCCTGATTGTCCGGCCCCATGAAACGGTAGTTTCCTCGGCCCCTGGTGGTCCGAGGTCGTTCCCGCTGCACAGATTCATGCGCCAGGGCCTCCTGCAGACAATGCACTTTGATTTATTTCGCTATCTCTAATAGCACCCGAGATATCACCAGATATATATCGTATTTTTCCTTAAACCTGAGTGTCCGGCCCCATCTGTCGATGGTTTTCTCGGTCCCTCGTGGTCCGAGGTCGACCCCGCTGCACAGATTCATGCGCCAGGGCCTCCTACAGACAATGCACTTTGATTTATTGCGCTATCTGTAATAGCACTCGAGATATCACCAGATATATGCTGGATTTTTACTTGACCTTGGGTGACGGATTCCAAATATCTGTAATTTTCTCGGCACCTGGTGGTCCGAGGTCGTTCCTGATCCACAGATTCATTCGCCAATGCCTCCTATAGACAATGCACTTTGATTTATTGCGCTATCTCTAATAGCACCCGAGATATCACCATACATATATTGGATTTTCCCCTGACCCTGAGTGTCCGGCCCAATGAGACGGTGGTTTTCTCGGCCCCTGGTGGTCCGAGGTCGTCCCCGCTGCACAGATTCATGCGCCAGGGTCCCCTGCAGATAATTCACTTTGATTTATTGAGCTATCTCTAATAGCACCGGAGATATCATCAGATATATATTGGATTTTTCCCTGACCCTGACAGTCCGACCCAATGAGACGGTGGTTTTCTCGGCCCCTGGTGGTCCGAGGTCGTTCTCGCTGCACAGATTCATGCGCCAGGGCCTCCTACTGACAATGCACTTTGATTTATTGCGCTATCTCTAATAGCACCCGAGATATCACCAGATATATATTGGATTTTTCCCTGACCCTGACAGTCCGACCCCATGAGACGGTGGTTTTCTCGGCCCCTGGTGGTCCGAGGTCGTTCCCGCTGCACAGATTCATGCGCCAGGGCCTCCTGCAGACAATGCACTTTGATTTATTGCGCTATCTGTAATAGCACCCGAGATATCACCATATATATATTGGATTTTTCCCTGACCCTGTGTGTCCGACCCAATGAGGCGGTGGTTTTCTCGGCCCCTGGTGGTCCGAGGTCGTTCCCGCTGCACAGATTCATGCGCCAGGGCCTCCTGCAGACAATGCACTTTGATTTATTGCGCTATCTATAATAGCACCCGAGATATCACCATATATATATTGGATTTTCCCCTGACCCTGAGTGTCCGGCCCAATGAGACGGTGGTTTTCTCGGCCCCTGGTGGTCCGAGGTCGTTCCCGCTGCACAGATTCATGCGCCAGGGTCCCCTGCAGATAATTCACACTGATTTATTTCGCTATCTCTAATAGCACCCGAGATATCACCAGATATATATTAGATTTTTCCTTGAACCTGAGTGTCCGGCCCCATGTGTCGATGGTTTTCTGGGTCCCTCGTGGTCCGAGGTCGATCCCGCTGCACAGATTCATGCGCCAGGGCCTCCTGCAGACAATGCACTTTGATTTATTGCGCTATCTGTAATAGCACCCGAGATATCACCATATATATATTGGATTTTCCCCTGACCCTGAGTGACCGGCCCCATGAGACGGAGGTTTTCTCGGCGCCTGGTGGTCCGAGGTCGTTCCCGCTGCACAGATTCATGCGCCAGGGTTCCCTGCAGATAATTCACTTTGATTTATTGAGCTATCTCTAATAGCACCCGAGATATCACCAGATATATATTGGATTTTTCCCCGACCCTGACAGTCCGACACAATGAGACGGTGGTTTTCTCGGCCCCTGGTGGTCCGAGGTCGTTCCCGCTGCACAGACTCATGCGCCAGGGCCTCCTACAGACAATGCACTTTGATTTATTGCGCTATCTGTAATAACACCCGAGATATCACCAGATTTATATGGGATTTTTCCCTGACCCTGAGTGTCCGACCCCATGAGGCGGTGGTTTTCTCGGCCCCTGGTGGTCCGAGGTCGTTCCCGCTGCACAGATGCATGCGCCAGGGCCTCCTGCAGGCCATGCTCTGTGGTTTATTGCGCTATCTCTAATAGAACCCGAGATATCACCAGATATATATTGGATTTTTCCCTGACCCTGATTGTCCGGCCCCATGAAACGGTAGTTCCCTCGGCCCCTGGTGGTCCGAGGTCGTTCCCGCGGCACAGATTCATGCGCCAGGGCCTCCTGCAGACAATGCACTTTGATTTATTTCGCTATCTCTAATAGCACCCGAGATATCACCAGATATATATCGTATTTTTCCTTAAACCTGAGTGTCCGGCCCCATCTGTCGATGGTTTTCTCGGTCCCTCGTGGTCCGAGGTCGACCCCGCTGCACAGATTCATGCGCCAGGGCCTCCTACAGACAATGCACTTTGATTTATTGCGCTATCTGTAATAGCACTCGAGATATCACCAGATATATGCTGGATTTTTACTTGACCTTGGGTGACGGATTCCAAATATCTGTAATTTTCTCGGCACCTGGTGGTCCGAGGTCGTTCCTGATCCACAGATTCATTCGCCAATGCCTCCTATAGACAATGCACTTTGATTTATTGCGCTATCTCTAATAGCACCCGTGATATCACCATACATATATTGGATTTTCCCCTGACCCTGAGTGTCCGGCGCAATGAGACGGTGGTTTTCTCGGCCCCTGGTGGTCCGAGGTCGTCCCCGCTGCACAGATTCATGCGCCAGGGTCCCCTGCAGATAATTCACTTTGATTTATTGAGCTATCTCTAATAGCACCGGAGATATCATCAGATATATATTGGATTTTTCCCTGACCCTGACAGTCCGACCCAATGAGACGGTGGTTTTCTCGGCCCCTGGTGGTCCGAGATCGTTCCCGCTGCACAGATTCATGCGCCAGGGCCTCCTACTGACAATGCACTTTGATTTATTGCGCTATCTCTAATAGCACCCGAGATATCACCAGATATATATTGGATTTTTCCCTGACCCTGACAGTCCGACCCCATGAGACGGTGGTTTTCTCGGCCCCTGGTGGTCCGAGGTCGTTCCCGCTGCACAGATTCATGCGCCAGGGCCTCCTGCAGACAATGCACTTTGATTTATTGCGCTATCTGTAATAGCACCCGAGATATCACCATATATATATTGGATTTTTCCCTGACCCTGATTGTCCGGCCCCATGAAACGGTAGTTCCCTCGGCCCCTGGTGGTCCGAGGTCGTTCCCGCGGCACAGATTCATGCGCTAGGGCCTCCTGCAGACAATGCACTTTGATTTATTGCGCAATCTCTAATAGCACCCGTGATATCACCAGATATATATTGAATTTTTCCCTGACCCTGACAGTCCGGCCCCATGTGTCGATGGTTTTCTCGGTCCCTCGTGGTCCGAGCTCGATCCCGCTGCACAGATTCATGCGCCAGGGCCCCCTGCAGACAATGCTCTTTGGTTTATTTCGCTATCTCTAATAACACCCGTGTTATCACCAGCTTTATATGGGATTTTTCCCTGACCCTGAGTTTCCGACCCCATGAGACGGTGGTTTTCTCGGCCCCTGGTGGTCCAAGGTCGTTCCCGCTGCACAGATTCATGCGCCAGGGCCTCCTGCAGACAATGCTCTTTGGTTTATTGCGCTATCTCTAATAGCATCCGAGATATCACCAGATATATATTGGATTTTTCCCTGACCCTGATTGTTCGGCCCCATGAAACGGTAGTTTTCTCGGCCCCTGGTGGTCCGAGGTCGTTCCTGCTGCACAGATTCATGCGCCAGGGCCTCCAGCAGACAATGCACTTTGATTTATTTCGCTATCTCTAATAGCACCCGAGATATCACCAGATATATATTGGATTTTTCCTTGACCCTGACAGTCCGGCCCCATGAGACGGTGATTTTCTCGCCCCCTGGTGGTCCGAGGTCGATCCCGCCGCTCAGATTCATGCCACAGGGCCTCCTGCAGACAATGCACTTTGGTTTATTGCGTTACCTCTAATAGCACCCGAGATATCACCAGATATATATTGGATTTTTCCCTGACCCTGACAGTCCGACCCCATGAGACGGTGGTTTCCTCGGCCCCTGGTGGTCCAAGGCCGTTCCCGCTGCACAGATTCATGCGCCAGGGCCTCCTGCAGACAATGCACTTTGATTTATTGCGCTATCTGTAATAACACCCGAGATATCACCAGATATATATTTTATTTTTCCCTGACCCTGATTGTCCGGCCCCATGAAACGGTAGTTCCCTCGGCCCCTGGTGGTCCGAGGTCGTTCCCGCTGCACAGATTCATGCCACAGGGCCTCCTGCAGACAATGCTCTTTGGTTCATTACGCTATCTCTAATAGCACCAGAGATATCACCAGATATATATTGGATTTTTCCCTGACCCTGATTGTCCGGCACCATGAAACGGTAGTTTCCTCGGCCCCTGGTAGTCCGAGGTCGTTCCCGCTGCACAGATTGATGCGGCAGGGTCCCCTGCAGATAATTCACTTTGATTTATTGAGCTATCTCTAATAGCACCCGAGATATCACCAGATATATATTGGATTTTTCCCTGACCCTGACAGTCCGACCCAATGAGACGGTGGTTTTCTCGGCCCCTGGTGGTCCGAGGTCGTTCCCGTTGCACAGACTGATGCGCCAGGGCCTCCTACAGACAATGCACTTTGATTTATTGCGCTATCTCTAATAGCACCCGAGATATCACCAGATATATATTGGATTTTTCCCTGACCCTGACAGTCCGACCCCATGAGACGGTGGTTTCCTCGGCCCCTGGTGGTCCGAGGCCGTTCCCGCTGCACAGATTCATGCGCCAGGGCCTCCTGCAGACAATGCACTTTGATTTATTGCGCTATCTGTAATAACACCCGAGATATCACCAGATATATATTAGATTTTTCCCTGACCCTGATTGTCCGGCCCCATGAAACGGTAGTTTTCTCGGCCCCTGGTGGTCCGAGGTCGTTCCCGCTGCACAGATTCATCCGCCAGGGCCTCCTGCAGACAATGCTCTTTGGTTTATTGCGCTATCTCTAATAGCACCCGAGATATCACCAGATATATATTGGATTTTTCCCTGACCCTGACAGTCCGACCCCATGAGACGATGGTTTCCTCGGCCCCTGGTGGTCCGAGGCCGTTCCCGCTGCACAGATTCATGCGCTAGGGCCTCCTGCAGACAATGCACTTTGATTTATTGCGCAATCTCTAATAGCACCCGTGATATCACCAGATATATATTGAATTTTTCCCTGACGCTGACAGTCCGGCCCCATGTGTCGATGGTTTTCTCGGTCCCTCGTGGTCCGAGCTCGATCCCGCTGCACAGATTCATGCGCCAGGGCCCCCTGCAGACAATGCTCTTTGGTTTATTTCGCTATCTCTAATAACACCCGTGTTATCACCAGCTTTATATGGGATTTTTCCCTGACCCTGAGTTTCCGACCCCATGAGACGGTGGTTTTCTCGGCCCCTGGTGGTCCAAGGTCGTTCCCGCTGCACAGATTCATGCGCCAGGGCCTCCTGCAGACAATGCTCTTTGGTTTATTGCGCTATCTCTAATAGCACCCGAGATATCACCAGATATATATTGGATTTTTCCCTGACCCTGATTGTTCGGCCCCATGAAACGGTAGTTTTCTCGGCCCCTGGTGGTCCGAGGTCGTTCCTGCTGCACAGATTCATGCGCCAGGGCCTCCAGCAGACAATGCACTTTGATTTATTTCGCTATCTCTAATAGCACCCGAGATATCACCAGATATATATTGGATTTTTCCTTGACCCTGACAGTCCGGCCCCATGAGACGGTGATTTTCTCGCCCCCTGGTGGTCCGAGGTCGATCCCGCCGCTCAGATTCATGCCACAGGGCCTCCTGCAGACAATGCACTTTGGTTTATTGCGTTACCTCTAATAGCACCCGAGATATCACCAGATATATATTGGATTTTTCCTTGACCCTGACAGTCCGGCCCCATGAGACGGTGATTTTCTCGCCCCCTGGTGGTCCGAGGTCGATCCCGCTGCACAGATTCATGCCACAGGGCCTCCTGCAGACAATGCACTTTGATTTATTGCGCTATCTGTAATAACACCCGAGATATCACCAGATTTATATGGGACTTTTCCCTGACTCTGAGTGCCCGACCCCATGAGACGGTGGTTTTCTCGGCCCCTGGTGGTCCGAGGTCGTTCCCGCAGCACAGATTCATGCGCCAGGGCCTCTTGCAGACAATGCACTTTGATTTATTGCGCTATCTGTAATAACACCCGAGATATCACCAGATATATATTGGATTTTTCCCTGACCCTGACAGTCCGACCCCATGAGACGGTGGTTTCCTCGGCCCCTGGTGGTCCAAGGCCGTTCCCGCTGCACAGATTCATGCGCCAGGGCCTCCTGCAGACAATGCACTTTGATTTATTGCGCTATCTGTAATAACACCCGAGATATCACCAGATATATATTTTATTTTTCCCTGACCCTGATTGTCCGGCCCCATGAAACGGTAGTTCCCTCGGCCCCTGGTGGTCCGAGGTCGTTCCCGCTGCACAGATTCATGCCAGAGGGCCTCCTGCAGACAATGCTCTTTGGTTCATCACGCTATCTCTAATAGCACCAGAGATATCACCAGATATATATTGGATTTTTCCCTGACCCTGATTGTCCGGCACCATGAAACGGTAGTTTCCTCGGCCCCTGGTAGTCCGAGGTCGTTCCCGCTGCACAGATTGATGCGCCAGGGTCCCCTGCAGATAATTCACTTTGATTTATTGAGCTATCTCTAATAGCACCCGAGATATCACCAGATATATATTGGATTTTTCCCTGACCCTGACAGTCCGACCCAATGAGACGGTGGTTTTCTCGGCCCCTGGTGGTCCGAGGTCGTTCCCGTTGCACAGACTGATGCGCCAGGGCCTCCTACAGACAATGCACTTTGATTTATTGCGCTATCTCTAATAGCACCCGAGATATCACCAGATATATATTGGATTTTTCCCTGACCCTGACAGTCCGACCCCATGAGACGGTGGTTTCCTCGGCCCCTGGTGGTCCGAGGCCGTTCCCGCTGCACAGATTCATGCGCCAGGGCCTCCTGCAGACAATGCACTTTGATTTATTGCGCTATCTGTAATAACACCCGAGATATCACCAGATATATATTGGATTTTTCCCTGACCCTGATTGTCCGGCCCCATGAAACGGTAGTTCCCTCGGCCCCTGGTGGTCCGAGGTCGTTCCCGCTGCACAGATTCATGCGCCAGGGCCTCCTGCAGACAATGCTCTTTGGTTTATTGCGCTATCTCTAATAGCACCCGAGATATCACCAGATATATATTGGATTTTTCCCTGACCCTGATTGTTCGGCCCCATGAAACGGTAGTTTTCTCGGCCCCTGGTGGTCCGAGGTCGATCCCGCTGCACAGATTCATCCGCCAGGGCCTCCTGCAGACAATGCTCTTTGGTTTATTGCGCTATCTCTAATAGCACCCGAGATATCACCAGATATATATTGGATTTTTCCCTGACCCTGACAGTCCGACCCCATGAGACGGTGGTTTCCTCGGCCCCTGGTGGTCCGAGGCCGTTCCCGCTGCACAGATTCATGCGCCAGGGCCTCCTGCAGACAATGCACTTTGATTTATTGCGCTATCTCTAATAGCACCCGAGATATCACCAGATATATATTGGATTTTTCCCTGACCCTGACAGTCCGGCCCCATGAGACGGTGGTTTTCTCGGCCCCTGGTGGTCCGAGGTCGTTCCCGCTGCACAGATTCATGCGCCAGGGCCTCCTGCAGACAATGCACTTTGATTTATTGGGCTATCTGTAATAGCACCCGAGATATCACCATATATATATTGGATTTTCCCCTGACCCTGAGTGTCCGGCCCCATGAGACGGTGGTTTTCTCGGCCCCTGGTGGTCCGACGGCGTTCCCGCTGCACAGATTCATGCGCCAGGGCCTCCTACAGACAATGCACTTTGATTTATTGCGCTATCTGTAATAGCACCCGAGATATCACCAGATATATGCTGGATTTTTACATGACCTTGGGTGACGGATTCCAAATATCTGTAATTTTCTCGGCGCCTGGTGGTCCGAGGTCATTCCTGCTCCACAGATCCATTCGCCAGTGCCTCCTACAGACAATGCAGTTTGATTTATTGCCCTATCTCTAATAGCACCCGAGATATCACCAGATATATATTGGATTTTTCCTTCACCCTGACAGCCCGACCCCATGAGACGGTGGTTTTCTCGGCCCCTGGTGGTTCGAGGTCGTTCCCGCTGCACAGATTCATGCGCCAGGGCCTCCTGCAGACAATGCACTTTGATTTATTGCGCTATCTGTAATAACACCCGAGATATCACCAGATTTATATGGGATTTTTTCCTGACTCTGAGGGTCCGACCCCATGAGACGGTGGTTTTCTCGGCCCCTGGTGGTCCGAGGTCGTTCCCGCTGCACAGATTCATGCCCCAGGGCCTCCTACAGACAATGCACTTTGATTTATTGCGCTATCTCTAATAGCACCCGAGATATCACCATATATATATTGGATTTTTCCGTGACCCTGAGTGTCCGGCCCTATGAGACGGTAGTTTCCTCGGCCCCTGGAGGTCCGAGGTCGTTCCCGCTGCACAGATTCATCCGCCAGGGCCTCCCGCAGACAATGCACTTTGGTTTATTTCGCTATCTCTAATAACACCCGTGTTATCACCAGCTTTATATGGGATTTTTCCCTGACCCTGAGTTTCCGACCCCATGAGACGGTGGTTTTCTCAGCCCCTGGTGGTCCAAGGTCGTTCCCGCTGCACAGATTCATGCGCCCGGGCCTCCTGCAGACAATGCTCTTTGGTTTATTGCGCTATCTCTAATAGCATCCGAGATATCACCAGATATATATTGGATTTTTCCCTGACCCTGATTGTTCGGCCCCATGAAACGGTAGTTTTCTCGGCCCCTGGTGGTCCGAGGTCGTTCCTGCTGCACAGATTCATGCGCCAGGGCCTCCAGCAGACAATGCACTTTGATTTATTTCGCTATCTCTAATAGCACCCGAGATATCACCAGATATATATTGGATTTTTCCTTGACCCTGACAGTCCGGCCCCATGAGACGGTGATTTTCTCGCCCCCTGGTGGTCCGAGGTCGATCCCGCCGCTCAGATTCATGCCACAGGGCCTCCTGCAGACAATGCACTTTGGTTTATTGCGTTACCTCTAATAGCACCCGAGATATCACCAGATATATATTGGATTTTTCCCTGACCCTGACAGTCCGACCCCATGAGACGGTGGTTTCCTCGGCCCCTGGTGGTCCAAGGCCGTTCCCGCTGCACAGATTCATGCGCCAGGGCCTCCTGCAGACAATGCACTTTGATTTATTGCGCTATCTGTAATAACACCCGAGATATCACCAGATATATATTTTATTTTTCCCTGACCCTGATTGTCCGGCCCCATGAAACGGTAGTTCCCTCGGCCCCTGGTGGTCCGAGGTCGTTCCCGCTGCACAGATTCATGCCACAGGGCCTCCTGCAGACAATGCTCTTTGGTTCATTACGCTATCTCTAATAGCACCAGAGATATCACCAGATATATATTGGATTTTTCCCTGACCCTGATTGTCCGGCACCATGAAACGGTAGTTTCCTCGGCCCCTGGTAGTCCGAGGTCGTTCCCGCTGCACAGATTGATGCGGCAGGGTCCCCTGCAGATAATTCACTTTGATTTATTGAGCTATCTCTAATAGCACCCGAGATATCACCAGATATATATTGGATTTTTCCCTGACCCTGACAGTCCGACCCAATGAGACGGTGGTTTTCTCGGCCCCTGGTGGTCCGAGGTCGTTCCCGTTGCACAGACTGATGCGCCAGGGCCTCCTACAGACAATGCACTTTGATTTATTGCGCTATCTCTAATAGCACCCGAGATATCACCAGATATATATTGGATTTTTCCCTGACCCTGACAGTCCGACCCCATGAGACGGTGGTTTCCTCGGCCCCTGGTGGTCCGAGGCCGTTCCCGCTGCACAGATTCATGCGCCAGGGCCTCCTGCAGACAATGCACTTTGATTTATTGCGCTATCTGTAATAACACCCGAGATATCACCAGATATATATTAGATTTTTCCCTGACCCTGATTGTCCGGCCCCATGAAACGGTAGTTTTCTCGGCCCCTGGTGGTCCGAGGTCGTTCCCGCTGCACAGATTCATCCGCCAGGGCCTCCTGCAGACAATGCTCTTTGGTTTATTGCGCTATCTCTAATAGCACCCGAGATATCACCAGATATATATTGGATTTTTCCCTGACCCTGACAGTCCGACCCCATGAGACGATGGTTTCCTCGGCCCCTGGTGGTCCGAGGCCGTTCCCGCTGCACAGATTCATGCGCTAGGGCCTCCTGCAGACAATGCACTTTGATTTATTGCGCAATCTCTAATAGCACCCGTGATATCACCAGATATATATTGAATTTTTCCCTGACGCTGACAGTCCGGCCCCATGTGTCGATGGTTTTCTCGGTCCCTCGTGGTCCGAGCTCGATCCCGCTGCACAGATTCATGCGCCAGGGCCCCCTGCAGACAATGCTCTTTGGTTTATTTCGCTATCTCTAATAACACCCGTGTTATCACCAGCTTTATATGGGATTTTTCCCTGACCCTGAGTTTCCGACCCCATGAGACGGTGGTTTTCTCGGCCCCTGGTGGTCCAAGGTCGTTCCCGCTGCACAGATTCATGCGCCAGGGCCTCCTGCAGACAATGCTCTTTGGTTTATTGCGCTATCTCTAATAGCACCCGAGATATCACCAGATATATATTGGATTTTTCCCTGACCCTGATTGTTCGGCCCCATGAAACGGTAGTTTTCTCGGCCCCTGGTGGTCCGAGGTCGTTCCTGCTGCACAGATTCATGCGCCAGGGCCTCCAGCAGACAATGCACTTTGATTTATTTCGCTATCTCTAATAGCACCCGAGATATCACCAGATATATATTGGATTTTTCCTTGACCCTGACAGTCCGGCCCCATGAGACGGTGATTTTCTCGCCCCCTGGTGGTCCGAGGTCGATCCCGCCGCTCAGATTCATGCCACAGGGCCTCCTGCAGACAATGCACTTTGGTTTATTGCGTTACCTCTAATAGCACCCGAGATATCACCAGATATATATTGGATTTTTCCTTGACCCTGACAGTCCGGCCCCATGAGACGGTGATTTTCTCGCCCCCTGGTGGTCCGAGGTCGATCCCGCTGCACAGATTCATGCCACAGGGCCTCCTGCAGACAATGCACTTTGATTTATTGCGCTATCTGTAATAACACCCGAGATATCACCAGATTTATATGGGACTTTTCCCTGACTCTGAGTGCCCGACCCCATGAGACGGTGGTTTTCTCGGCCCCTGGTGGTCCGAGGTCGTTCCCGCAGCACAGATTCATGCGCCAGGGCCTCTTGCAGACAATGCACTTTGATTTATTGCGCTATCTGTAATAACACCCGAGATATCACCAGATATATATTGGATTTTTCCCTGACCCTGACAGTCCGACCCCATGAGACGGTGGTTTCCTCGGCCCCTGGTGGTCCAAGGCCGTTCCCGCTGCACAGATTCATGCGCCAGGGCCTCCTGCAGACAATGCACTTTGATTTATTGCGCTATCTGTAATAACACCCGAGATATCACCAGATATATATTTTATTTTTCCCTGACCCTGATTGTCCGGCCCCATGAAACGGTAGTTCCCTCGGCCCCTGGTGGTCCGAGGTCGTTC
This sequence comes from Nomia melanderi, assembly GCF_051020985.1. Lineage (NCBI taxonomy): Eukaryota > Metazoa > Arthropoda > Insecta > Hymenoptera > Halictidae > Nomia > Nomia melanderi. Next base: position 9,453,918 of record NW_027475131.1, read on the forward strand.
CCGCTGCACAGATTCATGCCAGAGGGCCTCCTGCAGACAATGCTCTTTGGTTCATTACGCTATCTCTAATAGCACCAGAGATATCACCAGATATATATTGGATTTTTCCCTGACCCTGATTGTCCGGCACCATGAAACGGTAGTTTCCTCGGCCCCTGGTAGTCCGAGGTCGTTCCCGCTGCACAGATTGATGCGCCAGGGTCCCCTGCAGATAATTCACTTTGATTTATTGAGCTATCTCTAATAGCACCCGAGATATCACCAGATATATATTGGATTTTTCCCTGACCCTGACAGTCCGACCCAATGAGACGGTGGTTTTCTCGGCCCCTGGTGGTCCGAGGTCGTTCCCGTTGCACAGACTGATGCGCCAGGGCCTCCTACAGACAATGCACTTTGATTTATTGCGCTATCTCTAATAGCACCCGAGATATCACCAGATATATATTGGATTTTTCCCTGACCCTGACAGTCCGACCCCATGAGACGGTGGTTTCCTCGGCCCCTGGTGGTCCGAGGCCGTTCCCGCTGCACAGATTCATGCGCCAGGGCCTCCTGCAGACAATGCACTTTGATTTATTGCGCTATCTGTAATAACACCCGAGATATCACCAGATATATATTGGATTTTTCCCTGACCCTGATTGTCCGGCCCCATGAAACGGTAGTTCCCTCGGCCCCTGGTGGTCCGAGGTCGTTCCCGCTGCACAGATTCATGCGCCAGGGCCTCCTGCAGACAATGCTCTTTGGTTTATTGCGCTATCTCTAATAGCACCCGAGATATCACCAGATATATATTGGATTTTTCCCTGACCCTGATTGTTCGGCCCCATGAAACGGTAGTTTTCTCGGCCCCTGGTGGTCCGAGGTCGATCCCGCTGCACAGATTCATCCGCCAGGGCCTCCTGCAGACAATGCTCTTTGGTTTATTGCGCTATCTCTAATAGCACCCGAGATATCACCAGATATATATTGGATTTTTCCCTGACCCTGACAGTCCGACCCCATGAGACGGTGGTTTCCTCGGCCCCTGGTGGTCCGAGGCCGTTCCCGCTGCACAGATTCATGCGCCAGGGCCTCCTGCAGACAATGCACTTTGATTTATTGCGCTATCTCTAATAGCACCCGAGATATCACCAGATATATATTGGATTTTTCCCTGACCCTGACAGTCCGGCCCCATGAGACGGTGGTTTTCTCGGCCCCTGGTGGTCCGAGGTCGTTCCCGCTGCACAGATTCATGCGCCAGGGCCTCCTGCAGACAATGCACTTTGATTTATTGGGCTATCTGTAATAGCACCCGAGATATCACCATATATATATTGGATTTTCCCCTGACCCTGAGTGTCCGGCCCCATGAGACGGTGGTTTTCTCGGCCCCTGGTGGTCCGACGGCGTTCCCGCTGCACAGATTCATGCGCCAGGGCCTCCTACAGACAATGCACTTTGATTTATTGCGCTATCTGTAATAGCACCCGAGATATCACCAGATATATGCTGGATTTTTACATGACCTTGGGTGACGGATTCCAAATATCTGTAATTTTCTCGGCGCCTGGTGGTCCGAGGTCATTCCTGCTCCACAGATCCATTCGCCAGTGCCTCCTACAGACAATGCAGTTTGATTTATTGCCCTATCTCTAATAGCACCCGAGATATCACCAGATATATATTGGATTTTTCCTTCACCCTGACAGCCCGACCCCATGAGACGGTGGTTTTCTCGGCCCCTGGTGGTTCGAGGTCGTTCCCGCTGCACAGATTCATGCGCCAGGGCCTCCTGCAGACAATGCACTTTGATTTATTGCGCTATCTGTAATAACACCCGAGATATCACCAGATTTATATGGGATTTTTTCCTGACTCTGAGGGTCCGACCCCATGAGACGGTGGTTTTCTCGGCCCCTGGTGGTCCGAGGTCGTTCCCGCTGCACAGATTCATGCCTCAGGGCCTCCTACAGACAATGCACTTTGATTTATTGCGCTATCTCTAATAGCACCCGAGATATCACCATATATATATTGGATTTTTCCGTGACCCTGAGTGTCCGGCCCTATGAGACGGTAGTTTCCTCGGCCCCTGGAGGTCCGAGGTCGTTCCCGCTGCACAGATTCATCCGCCAGGGCCTCCCGCAGACAATGCACTTTGATTTATTGTGCTATCTGTAATAACACCCGAGATATCACCAGATTTATATGGGATTTTCCCCTGACCCTGAGTGTCCGGCCCCATGAGATGGTGGTTTTCTCGGCCCCTGGTGGTCCGAGGTCGTTCCCGCTGCACAGATTCATTCGCCAAGGTCCGCTGCAGATAATTCACTTTGATTTATTGAGCTATCTCTAATAGCACCCGAGAAATCACCAGATATATGTTGGATTTTTCCCTGACCCCGACAGTCCCTCCCCATTAGACGGAGATTTTCTCGGCCCCTGGTGGTCCGAGGTCGTTCCTGCGCCACAGATTCATTCGCCAGTGCCTCCTACAGACAATGCACTTTGATTTATTGCGCTATCTCCAATAGCACCCGAGATATCACCAGATATATATTGGATTTTTCCCTGACCCTGAGAGTCCGGCCCCATGAGACGGTGATTTTCTCGGCCCCTGGTGGTCCGAGGTCGTTCCTGCGCCACAGATTCATTCGCCAGTGCCTCCTACAGACAATGCACTTTGATTTATTGTGCTATCTCTAATTGCACGCGAGATATCACCAGATATATATTGGATTTTTCCGTGACCCTGAGTGTCCGGCCCTATGAGACGGTAGTTTCCTCGGCCCCTGGAGGTCCGAGGTCGTTCCCGCTGCACAGATTCATGCGCCAGGGCCTCCTGCAGACAATGCACTTTGATTTATTGGGCTATCTGTAATAGCACACGAGATATCACCATATATATATTGGATTTTCCCCTGACCCTGAGTGTCCGGCCCCATGAGACGGTGGTTTTCTCGGCCGCTGGTGGTCCGAGGTCGTTCCCGCTGCACAGATTCATGCGCCAGGGCCTCTTGCATACAATGCACTTTGATTTATTGCGCTATCTGTAATAACACCCGAGATATCACCAGATATATATTGGATTTTTCCCTGACCCTGACAGTCCGACCCCATGAGGCGGTGGTTTTCTCGGCCCCTGGTGGTCCGAGGTCGATCCCGCAGCACAGATTCATGCACCAGGGCCTCCTACAGACAATGCACTTTGATTTATTGCGCTATCTCTAATAGCACCAGAGATATCACCAGATATATATTGGATTTTCCCTGACCCTGATTGTCCGGCACCATGAAACGGTAGTTTCCTCGGCCCCTGGTAGTCCGAGGTCGTTCCCGCTGCACAGATTCATGCGCCAGGGTCCCCTGCAGATAATTCACTTTGATTTATTGAGCTATCTCTAATAGCACCCGAGATATCACCAGATATATATTGGATTTTTCCCTGACCCTGACAGTCCGACCCAATGAGACGGTGGTTTTCTCGGCCCCTGGTTGTCCGAGGTCGTTCCCGTTGCACAGACTCATGCGCCAGGGCCTCCTACAGACAATGCACTTTGATTTATTGCGCTATCTCTAATAGCACCCGAGATATCACCAGATATATATTGGATTTTTCCCTGACCCTGACAGTCCGACCCCATGAGACGGTGGTTTCCTCGGCCCCTGGTGGTCCGCGGCCGTTCCCGCTGCACAGATTCATGCGCCAGGGCCTCCTGCAGACAATGCTCTTTGGTTTATTGCGCTATCTCTAATAGCACCCGAGATATCACCAGATATATATTGGATTTTTCCCTGACCCTGATTGTTCGGCCCCATGAAACGGTAGTTTTCTCGGCCCCTGGTGGTCCCAGGTCGTTCCTGCTGCACAGATTCATGCGCCAGGGCCTCCAGCAGACAATGCACTTTGATTTATTTCGCTATCTCTAATAGCACCCGAGATATCACCAGATATATATTAGATTTTTCCTTGACCCTGACAGTCCGTCCCCATGAGACGGTGATTTTCTCGCCCCCTGGTGGTCCGAGGTCGATCCCGCAGCACAGATTCATGCACCAGGGCCTCCTACAGACAATGCACTTTGATTTATTGCGCTATCTCTAATAGCACCAGAGATATCACCAGATATATATTGGATTTTTCCCTGACCCTGATTGTCCGGCACCATGAAACGGTAGTTTCCTCGGCCCCTGGTAGTCCGAGGTCGTTCCCGCTGCACAGATTCATGCGCCAGGGTCCCCTGCAGATAATTCACTTTGATTTATTGAGCTATCTCTAATAGCACCCGAGATATCACCAGATATATATTGGATTTTTCCCTGACCCTGACAGTCCGACCCAATGAGACGGTGGTTTTCTCGGCCCCTGGTGGTCCGAGGTCGTTCCCGTTGCACAGACTCATGCGCCAGGGCCTCCTACAGACAATGCACTTTGATTTATTGCGCTATCTCTAATAGCACCCGAGATACCACCAGATATATATTGGATTTTTCCCTGACCCTGACAGTCCGACCCCATGAGACGGTGGTTTCCTCGGCCCCTGGTGGTCCGAGGCCGTTCCCGCTGCACAGATTCATGCGCCAGGGCCTCCTGCAGACAATGCTCTTTGGTTTATTGCGCTATCTCTAATAGCACCCGAGATATCACCAGATATATATTGGATTTTTCCCTGACCCTGATTGTTCGGCCCCATGAAACGGTAGTTTTCTCGGCCCCTGGTGGTCCCAGGTCGTTCCTGCTGCACAGATTCATGCGCCAGGGCCTCCAGCAGACAATGCACTTTGATTTATTTCGCTATCTCTAATAGCACCCGAGATATCACCAGATATATATTAGATTTTTCCTTGACCCTGACAGTCCGTCCCCATGAGACGGTGATTTTCTCGCCCCCTGGTGGTCCGAGGTCGATCCCGCTGCACAGATTCATGCCACAGGGCCTCCTGCAGACAATGCACTTTGATTTATTGCGCTATCTGTAATAACACCCGAGATATCACCAGATTTATATGGGATTTTTCCCTGACTCTGAGTGTCCGACCCCATGAGACGGTGGTTTTCTCGGCCCCTGGTGGTCCGAGGTCGTTCCCGCTGCACAGATTCATGCGCCAGGGCCACCTGCAGACAATGCTCCTTGGTTTATTACGCTATCTCTAATAGCACCAGAGATATCACCAGATATATATTGGATTTTTCCCTGACCCTGATTGTCCGATACCATGAAACGGTAGTTTCCTCGGCCCCTGGTAGTCCGAGGTCGTTCCCGCTGCACAGATTCATGCGCCAGGGCCTCCTGCAGACAATGATCTTTGGTTTATTGCGCTATCTCTAATAACACCAGAGATATCACCAGATTTATATGGGATTTTTCCCTGACTCTGAGTGCCCGACACCATGAGACGGTGGTTTTCTCGGCCCCTGGTGGTCCGAGGTCGTTCCCGCTGCACAGATTCATGCGCCAGGGCCTCCTATAGACAATGCACTTTGATTTATTGTGCTATCTCTAATAGCCCCCGAGATATCACCAGATATATATTGGATTTTTCCCTGACCCTGACAGTACGGCCCCATGAGACGGTGATTTTCTCGGCCCCTGGTGGTCCCAGGTCGATCCCGCAGCACAGATTAGTGCGCCAGGGCCTCCTACAGACAATGCACTTTGATTTATTGCGCTTTTTGTAACAGCACCCGAGATATCACCGGATATATATTGGATATTTCCCTGACCCTGACAGTCCGGACCCATCAGACGGTGATTTTCTCGGCCCCTGGTGGTCCGAGGTCGTTCCCGCTGCACAGATTCATGCGCCAGGGCCTCCTGCAGACAATGCTCTTTGGTTTATTGCGCTATCTCTAATAGCACCCGAGATATCACCAGATATATATTGGATTTTTCCCTGACCCTGATTGTCCGGCCCCAAGAAACGGTAGTTTCCTCGGCCCCTGGTGGTCCGAGGTCGTTCCCGCTGCACAGATTCATGCGCCAGGGCCTCCTGCCGACAATGCACTTTGATTTTTTGCGCTATCTGTAATAACACCCGAGATATCACCAGATTTATATGGGATTTTTCCCTGACCCTGAGTGTCCGACCCCATGAGGCGGTGGTTTTCTCGGCCCCTGGTGGTCCGAGGTCGATCCCGAAGCACAGATTCATGCACCAGGGCCTCCTACAGACAATGCACTTTGATTTATTGCGCTATCTCCAATAGCACCCGAGATATCACCAGATATATATTCGATTTTTCCCTGACCCTGACAGTCCGGCCCCATGAGACGGTGATTTTCTCGGCCCCTGGTGGCCCGAGGTCGTTCCTGCGCCGCAGATTCATGCGCCAGGGCCTCCTACAGACAATGCACTTTGATTTATTGCGCTATCTGTAATAGCACCCGAGATATCACCAGATATATGCTGGATTTTTACATGACCTTTGGTGACGGATTCCAAATATCTGTAATTTTCTCGGCGCCTGGTGGTCCGAGGTCGTTCCTGATGCACAGATTCATGCGACAGGGTCCCCTGCAGATAATTCACCTTGATTTATTGAGCTATCTCTAATAGCACCCGAGATATCACCAGATATATATTGGATTTTTCTCTGACCCTGACAGTCCGACCCAATGAGACGGTGGTTTTCTCGGCCCCTGGTTGTCCGAGGTCGTTCCCGCTGCACAGATTCATGCGACAGGGCCTCCTACAGACAATGCACTTTGATTTATTGCGCTATCTCTAATAGCACCCGAGATATCACCAGATATATATTGGATTTTTCCCTGACCCTGACAGTCCGACCCCATGAGACGGTGGTTTTCTCGGCCCCTGGTGGTCCGAGGTCGTTCCAGCTGCACAGACTCATGCGCCAGGGCCTCCTGCAGACAATGCACTTTGAGTTATTGCGCTATCTGGAATAACACCCGAGATATCACCAGATTTATATGGGATTTTTCCCTGACCCTGAGTGTCCGACCCCATGAGGCGGTCGTTTTCTCGGCCCCTGGTGGTCCGAGGTCGATCCCGCAGCACAGATTCATGCACCAGGGCCTCCTACAGACAATGCACTTTGATTTATTGCGCTATCTCCAATAGCACCCGAGATATCACCAGATATATATTGGATTTTTCCCTGACCCTGACAGTCCGGCCCCATGAGACGGTGATTTTCTCGGCCCCTGGTGGTCCGAGGTCGTTCCTGCGCCACAGATTCATTCGCCAGTGCCTCCTACAGACAATGCACTTTGATTTATTGTGCTATCTCTAATTGCACCCGAGATATCACCAGATATATATTGGATTTTCCCCTGACCCTGAGTGTCCGGCCCCATGAGACGGTGGTTTTCTCGGCCCCTGGTGGTCCGAGGTAGTTCCTGCTGCACAGATTCATGCGCCAGGGCCTCCTGCAGACAATGCACTTTGGTTTATTGCGCTATCTCTAATAGCACCCGAGATATCACCAGATATATATTGGATTTTTGCCTGACCCTGAGTTCTCGGCCCCATGAGACGGTGGTTTTCTCGGACCCTGGAGATCCGAGGTCGTTCCCGCTGCAGAGATTCATGCGTCAGGGCCTCCTACAGACAATGCACTTTGCTTTATTGCGCTATCTGTAATAGCACCCGAGATATCACCAGATATATATTGGATTTCACCCTGACCCTGAGTGTCCGGCCCCATTAGACGGTGGTTGTCTCGGCCCCTGGAGGTCCGAGAACGTTCCCGCTACACAGATTCATGCGCCAGGGCCTCCTGCAGATAATTCACTTTGGTTTATTGGGCTATCTCTAATAGCAGCCGAGATATCAAGAGATATATACTGGATTTTCCCCTGACCCTGAGTGTCCGGCTCCATGAGACTGTGGTTTTCTCGGCCTCTGGTGGTCCGAGGTCGTTCCCGCTGCACAGATTCAAGCGCCAGGGCCTCCTACAGACAATGCACTTTGATTTATTGCGCTATCTGTAATAGCACCCGAGATATCACCAGATATAAGCTGGATTTTTACATAACCTTGGGTGACGGATTCCGAATATCTGTAATTTTCTCGGCCCCTGGTGGTCCGAGGTCGTTCCTGCTGCACAGACTCATTCGCCAGTGCCTCCTACAGACAATGCACTTTGATTTATTGCGCTATCTGTAATAGCACCCGAGATATTACCAGATATATATTGGATTTTTCCCTGACCCTGAGTGTCCGGCCCCATGAGACGGTGGTTTTCTCGGCCCCTGGTGGTCCGAGGTCGTTCCCGCTGCACAGATTCATGCGCCAGGGCCTCCTGCAGATAATTAACATTGGTTTATTGCGCTATCTGTAATAGCACCCGAGATATCACCAGATATATATTGGATTTTTCCCTGACCCTGAGTGTCCGGCCCCATGAGACTGTGGTTTTCTTGGCCCCTGGTGGTCCGAGGTCGTTCCCCCTGCACAGATTCATGCGCCAGGGCCTCCTGCAGATAATTCACTCTGGTTTATTGCGCTATCTCTAATAGCACCCGAGATATCACCAGATATATATTGGATTTTTCCCTGAACCTGAGTGTCCGGCCCCATGAGACGGTGGTTTTCTGGGCCCCTGGTGGTCCGAGGTCGTTCCCGCTGCGCAGATTCATGCGCGAGGGCCTCCTACAGACAATGCCCTTTCATTTATTGCGCTATCTGTAATAGCACCCGAGATATCACCAGATATATATTGAATTTTTCCCTGTCCCTGAGTGTCCGGTCCCATCAGACTGTGGTTTTCTCGGCCCCTGGTGGTCCGAGGTCGTTCCCGCTGCACAGATTCATGCGCCAGGGCCTCCTGCAGATAATTCGCTCTGGTTTATTGCGCTATCTCTAATAGCACCCGAGATATCACCAGATATATATTGGATTTTTGCCTGACCCTGAGTGTCCGGCCCCATGAGGCGGTGGTTTTCTCGGCCCCTGGTGGTCCGAGGTCGTTCCCGCTGCACAGATTCCTGCGCCAGGGCCTCAGTACAGACAATGCACTTTGATTTATGGCGCTATCTGTAATAGCACCCGAGATATCACCAGATTTATATTGGATTTTTCGCTGACCCTGAGTGTCCGGCCCCATGAGTCTGTGGTTTTCTCGGCCCCTGGTGGTCCGAGGTCGTTCCCGTTGCACAGATTCATGCGCCAAGGCCTCCTCCAGATATTTCACTTTGGTTTATTGCGCTATCCCTAATAGCACCCGAGATATCACCAGATATATATTGGATTTTCCCCTGACCCTGAGCGTCCGGCCTCATGAGACGGTGGTTTTCACGGCCCCTGTTGGTCCGAGGTCGTTCCGGCTGCACAGATTCCTGCGCCAGGGCCTCTTACAGACAATGCACTTTGATTTATTGCGCTATCCGTAATAGCACCCAAGATATCACCAGATATATATTGGATTTTTCACTGACCCTGAGTGTCCGGCCCCATGAGACGGTGGTTTTCTCGGACCCTTGTGGTCCGAGGTCGTTCCCGCTGCTCAGATTCATGCGCCAGGGCCTCCTACAGACAATGCACTTTGGTTTATTGCGCTATCTGTAATAGCACCCGAGATATCACCAGATATATATTGGATTTTTCACTGACCCTGAGTGTGCGGCCCCATGAGACGGTGGTTTTCTCGGACCCTGGTGGTCCGAGGTCGTTCCCGCTGCACAGATTCATGCGCCAGGGCCTCCTACAGACAATGCACTTTGCTTTATTGCGCAATCTCTAATGGCACCCGAGATATCACCAGATATATATTGGATTTTTCACTGACCCTGAGTGTCCGGCCCCATGAGACGGTCGTTTTCTCGGCCGCTGGTGGTCCGAGGTCGTTCCCGCTGGCCAGATTCATGCGCCAGGGCCTCCTACAGACCATGCACTTTGATTTAGTGCGCTATTTGCAATAGCACCCGAGATATCACCAGATATATATTGGATTTTCCCTGACCCTGAGAGTCCGGCCAAATGAGACTGTGGTTTTCTCGGCCCCTGGTGGTCCGAGGTCGTTCCCGCTGTACAAATTCATGCGCCAGGGCCTCCTACAGACAATGCACTTTGATTTATTGCGCTATCTGTAATAGCACCCGAGATATCACCAGATATATATTGGATGTTTCACTGACCCTGAGTGTCCGGCCCCATTAGACGGTGGTTGTCTCGGCCGCTGGAGGTCCGAGGACGTTCCCGCTGCACAGATTCATGCGCCAGGGCCTCCTGCAGATAATTCACTTTGGTTTATTGCGCTATCTCTAAAAGCAGCCGAGATATCAAGAGATATATACTGCATTTTCCCCTGACCCTGAGTGTCCGGCCCAATGAGACGGTCGTTTTCTCGGCCCCTGGTGGTCCGAGGTCGTTCCCGCTGCACAGATTGATGCGCCAGGGACTCCTGCAGATAATTCACTTTGGTTTATTGCGCTATCTCTGATAGCACCCGTGATATCACCAGATATATATTGGATTTTCCCCTGACCCTGAGTGTCCGGCCAAATGAGACTGTGGTTTTCTCGGCCCCTGGTGGTCCGAGGTCGTTCCCGCTGTACAGATTCATGCGCCAGGGCCTCCTACAGACAATGCACTTTGATTTATTGCGCTATCTGTAATAGCACCCGAGATATCACCAGATATATATTGGATTTTTCACTGACCCTGAGTGTGCGGCCCCATGAGACGGTGGTTTTCTCGGACCCTGGTGGTCCGAGGTCGTTCCCGCTGCACAGATTCATGCGCTAGGGCCTCCTACAGACAATGCACTTTGATTTATTGCGCAATCTGTAATAGCACCCGAGATATCACCAGATATATATTGGATTTTACCCTGACCCTGTGTGTGCGGGCCAATGAGACGGTGGTTGTCTCGGCCCCTGGAGGTCCGAGGACGTTCCCGCTGCACGGATTCATGCGCCAGGGCCTCCTGCAGATAATTCACTTTGGTTTATTGCGCTATCTCTAATAGCAGCCGAGATATCAAGAGATATATACTGGATCTTCCCCTGACCCTGAGTGTCCGGCCCAATGAGACTGTGGTTTTCTCGGCCCCTGGTGGTCCGAGGTCGTTCCCGCTGCGAAGATTCACGCGCCAGGGCCTGCTACAGACAATGCACTTTGCTTTATTGCGCTATCTGTAATAGCACCCGAGATATCACCAGATATATATTGGATTTTTCACTGACCCTGAGTGTCCGGCCCCATGAGACGGTCGTTTTCTCGGCCCCTGGGGGTCCGAGGTCGTTCCCGCTGCACAGATTGATGCGCCAGGGACTCCTGCAGATAATTCACTTTGGTTTATTGCGCTATCTCTGATAGCACCCGAGATATCACCAGATATATATTGGATTTTCCCCTGACCCTGAGTGTCCCGCCCAATGAGACTGTGGTTTTCTCGGCCTCTGGTGGTCCGAGGTCGTTCCCGCTGTACAGATTCATGCGCCAGGGCCTCCTACAGACAATGCACTTTGATTTATTGCGCTATCTGTAATAGCATCCGAGATATCACCAGATATATATTGGATTTTTCACCGACCCTGAGTGTCCGGCCCCATGAGACGGTGGTTGTCTCGGCCCCTGGTGGCCCGAGGTCGTTCCCGTTGCACAGATTCATGCGCCAGGGCCTCCTGCAGATAATTCACTTTGGTTTATTGCGCTATCTCTAATAGAACCCGAGATATCACCAGATATATATTGGATTTTCCCCTGACCCTGAGTGTCCGGCCCCATGGGACTGTGGTTTTCTCGGCCCCTGGTGGTCCGAGGTCGTTCCCGTTGCACAGATTCATGCGCCAGGGCCTCCTGCAGATAATTCACTTTGGTTTATTGCGCTATCTCTAATAGCACCCGAGATATCACCAGATATATATTGGATTTTCCCCTGACCCTGAGTGACCGGCCCCATGAGACTGTGGTTTTCTCGGCCCCTGGTGGTCCGAGGTCGTTCCCGCTGCACAGAATCATGCGCCACGGCCTCCTACAGACAATGCACTTTGATTTATTGCGCTATCTGTAATAGCACCCGAGATATCACCAGATATATATTGGATTTTCCCCTGACCCTGAGTGTCCGGCCCGATGAGACTGTGGATTACTCGGCCTCTGGTGGTCCGAGGTCGTTCCCGCTGCACAGATTCATGCGCCAGGGCCTCCTACAGACAATGCACTTTGATTTATTGCGCTATCTGTAATAGCATCCGAGATATCACCAGATATATATTGGATTTTTCCCTGACCCTGAGTGTCCGGCCCCATGAGACGGTGGTTTTCTCCGCCTCTGGTGATCCGAGGTCGTTCCCGCTGAACAGATTCATTCGCAAGGGTCTCCTTCGGACAATGCACTTTGATTTATTGCGCTATCTGTAATAGCACTCAAGATATCACCAGATATATATTGGATTTTTCACTGACCCTGAGTGTCCGGCCCCATGAGACGGTGGTTTTCTCGGCCCCTGGTGCTCCGAGGTCGTTCCTGCTGCACAGATTCATGCGCCAGGGCCTCCTACAGACAATGCACTATGATTTATTGCGCTATCTGTAATAGCACCCGAGATATCACCAGATATATATTGGATTTTTCCCTGACCCTGAGTGTCCGGCCCCATGAGACTGTGGTTTTTTCGGCCCCTGGTGGTCCGAGGTCGGTCCCGCTGCACAGATTCATGCGCCAGGGCCTCCTACAGACAATGCACCTTGATTTATTGCGCTATCTGTAATAGCACCCGTGATATCACCAGATATATATTGGATTTTTCACTGACCCTGAGTGTCCGGCCCCATGAGACGGTGGTTTTCTCGGCCCCTGGTGGTCCGAGGTCGTTCCCGCTGCTCAGATTCATGCGCCAGGGCCTCCTACAGACAATGCACTTTGATTTATTGCGCTATCTGTAATAGCACCCGAGATATCACCAGATATATATTGGATATTCCCCTGACCCTGAGTGTCCGGCCCCATGAGACTGTGGTATACTCGGCCCCTGGTGGTCCGAGGTCGTTCCCGTTGCACAGATCCATGCGCCAGGGCCTCCTGCAGATAATTCACTTTGGTTTATTGCGCTATCTCTAATAGCACCCGAGATATCACCAGATATGTATTGGATTTTCATCTGACCCTGAGTGTCCGGCTCCATGAGACTGTGGTTTTTTCGGCCCCTGGTGGTCCGAGGACGTTCCCGCTGCACAGATTCATGCGCCAGGGCCTCCTGCAGATAATTAACATTGGTTTATTGCGCTATCTGTAATAGCACCCGAGATATCACCAGATATATGCTGGATTTTTACATAACCTTGGGTGACGGATTCCGAATATCTGTAATTTTCTCGGCCCCTGGTGGTCCGAGGTCGTTCCTGCTGCACAGACTCATTCTCCAGTGCCTCCTACAGACAATGCACTTTGATTTATTACGCTATCTGTAATAGCACCCAAGATATTACCAGATATATATTGGATTTTTCCCTGACCCTGAGTGTCCGGCCCCATGAGACGGTGGTTTTCTCGGCCCCTGGTGGTCCGAGGTCGTTCCCGCTGCACAGATTCATGCGCCAGGGCCTCCTGCAGATAATTCACTTTGGTTTATTGCGCTATCTCTAATAGCAGCCGAGATATCAAGAGATATATACTGGATTTTCCCCTGACCATGAGTGTCCGGCCCCATGATACTGTGGTTTTCTCGGCCCCTGGTGGTCCGAGGTCGTTCCCGTTGCACAGATTCATGCGCCAGGGCCTCCTGCAGATAATTCACTTTGGATTATTGCGCTATCTCTAATAGCACCCGAGATATCACCAGATATATATTGGATTTTCCCCTGACCCTGAGTGTCCGGCCCCATGTGACTGTGGTTTTCTCGGCCCCTGGTGGTCCGAGGTCGTTCCCGCTGCACAGAATCATGCGCCAGGGCCTCCTACAGACAATGCACTTTGATTTATTGCGCTATCTGTAATAGCACCCGAGATATCACCAGATATATATTGGATTTTCCCCTGACCCTGAGTGTCCGGCCCCATGAGACGGTGGTTTTCTCGGCCCCTGGTGGTCCGAGGTAGTTCCTGCTGCACAGATTCATGCGCCAGGGCCTCCTGCAGACAATGCACTTTGGTTTATTGCGCTATCTCTAATAGCACCCGAGATATCACCAGATATATATTGGATTTTTGCCTGACCCTGAGTTCTCGGCCCCATGAGACGGTGGTCTTCTCGGACCCTGGAGATCCGAGGTCGTTCCCGCTGCAGAGATTCATGCGTCAGGGCCTCCTACAGACAATGCACTTTGCTTTATTGCGCTATCTGTAATAGCACCCGAGATATCACCAGATATATATTGGATTTCACCCTGACCCTGAGTGTCCGGCCCCATTAGACGGTGGTTGTCTCGGCCCCTGGAGGTCCGAGAACGTTCCCGCTGCACAGATTCATGCGCCAGGGCCTCCTGCAGATAATTCACTTTGGTTTATTGGGCTATCTCTAATAGCAGCCGAGATATCAAGAGATATATACTGGATTTTCCCCTGACCCTGAGTGTCCGGCTCCATGAGACTGTGGTTTTCTCGGCCTCTGGTGGTCCGAGGTCGTTCCCGCTGCACAGATTCAAGCGCCAGGGCCTCCTACAGACAATGCACTTTGATTTATTGCGCTATCTGTAATAGCACCCGAGATATCACCAGATATAAGCTGGATTTTTACATAACCTTGGGTGACGGATTCCGAATATCTGTAATTTTCTCGGCCCCTGGTGGTCCGAGGTCGTTCCTGCTGCACAGACTCATTCGCCAGTGCCTCCTACAGACAATGCACTTTGATTTATTGCGCTATCTGTAATAGCACCCGAGATATTACCAGATATATATTGGATTTTTCCCTGACCCTGAGTGTCCGGCCCCATGAGACGGTGGTTTTCTCGGCCCCTGGTGGTCCGAGGTCGTTCCCGCTGCACAGATTCATGCGCCAGGGCCTCCTTCAGATAATTAACATTGGTTTATTGCGCTATCTGTAATAGCACCCGAGATATCACCAGATATATATTGGATTTTTCCCTGATCCTGAGTGTGCGGCCCCATGAGACGGTGGTTTTCTCGGCCCCTGGTGGTCCGAGATCCTTCCCGCTGCACAGATTCATTCGCCAGGGCCTCCTGCATCTAATTCACGTTGGATTATTGCGCTATCTCTAATAGCACCCGAGATATCACCAGATATATATTGGATTTTCCCCTGACCCTGAGTGTCCGGCCCCATGAGACTGTGGTTTTCTCGGCCCCTGGTGGTCCGAGGTCGTTCCCCCTGCACAGATTCATGCGCCAGGGCCTCCTGCAGATAATTCACTCTGGTTTATTGCGCTATCTCTAATAGCACCCGAGATATCACCAGATATATATTGGATTTTTCCCTGAACCTGAGTGTCCGGCCCCATGAGACGGTGGTTTTCTGGGCCCCTGGTGGTCCGAGGTCGTTCCCGCTGCGCAGATTCATGCGCGAGGGCCTCCTACAGACAATGCCCTTTCATTTATTGCGCTATCTGTAATAGCACCCGAGATATCACCAGATATATATTGAATTTTTCCCTGTCCCTGAGTGTCCGGTCCCATGAGACTGTGGTTTTCTCGGCCCCTGGTGGTCCGAGGTCGTTCCCGCTGCACAGATTCATGCGCCAGGGCCTCCTGCAGATAATTCGCTCTGGTTTATTGCGCTATCTCTAATAGCACCCGAGATATCACCAGATATATATTGGATTTTTGCCTGACCCTGAGTGTCCGGCCCCATGAGGCGGTGGTTTTCTCGGCCCCTGGTGGTCCGAGGTCGTTCCCGCTGCACAGATTCCTGCGCCAGGGCCTCAGTACAGACAATGCACTTTGATTTATGGCGCTATCTGTAATAGCACCCGAGATATCACCAGATTTATATTGGATTTTTCGCTGACCCTGAGTGTCCGGCCCCATGAGTCTGTGGTTTTCTCGGCCCCTGGTGGTCCGAGGTCGTTCCCGTTGCACAGATTCATGCGCCAAGGCCTCCTCCAGATATTTCACTTTGGTTTATTGCGCTATCCCTAATAGCACCCGAGATATCACCAGATATATATTGGATTTTCCCCTGACCCTGAGCGTCCGGCCTCATGAGACGGTGGTTTTCACGGCCCCTGTTGGTCCGAGGTCGTTCCGGCTGCACAGATTCCTGCGCCAGGGCCTCTTACAGACAATGCACTTTGATTTATTGCGCTATCCGTAATAGCACCCAAGATATCACCAGATATATATTGGATTTTTCACTGACCCTGAGTGTCCGGCCCCATGAGACTGTGGTTTACTCGGCCCCTGGTCGACCGAGGTAGGTTCCCGCTGCACAGATTCATGCGCCAGGGCCTCCTACAGACAATGCACTTTGATTTATAGCGCTATCTGTAATAGCACCCAAGATATCACCCGATATATATTGGATTTTGCCCTGACCCTGAGTGTCCGGCCCCATGAGACTGTGGTTTTCTCGGACCCTGGTGGTCCGAGGTCGTTCCCGCTGCACTGATTCCTGCGCCAGGGCCTCCTACAGACAATGCACTTTGATTTATTGCGCTATCTGTAATAGCACCCGAGATATCACCAGATATATATTGGATTTTTCCCTGACCCTGAGTGTCCGGCCCCATGAGACGGTGGATGTCTCGGCCCCTGATGGTCCGAGATCGTTCCCGCTGCACAGATTCATGCGCCAGGGCCTCCTGCAGGTAATTCACTTTGGTTTATTGCGCTATCTCTAATAGCACCCAAGATATCACCAGATATATATTGGATTTTCCCCTGACCCTGAGTGTCCGGCCCCATGAGACTGTGGTTTTCTCGGACCCTGGTGGTCCGAGGTCGTTCCCGCTGCACTGATTCCTGCGCCAGGGCCTCCTACAGACAATGCACTTTGATTTATAGCGCTATCTGTAATAGCACCCAAGATATCACCCGATATATATTGGATTTTGCCCTGACCCTGAGTGTCCGGCCCCATGAGACTGTGGTTTTCTCGGACCCTGGTGGTCCGAGGTCGTTCCCGCTGCACTGATTCCTGCGCCAGGGCCTCCTACAGACAATGCACTTTGATTTATTGCGCTATCTGTAATAGCACCCAAGATATCACCAGATATATATTGGATTTTTCCCTGATCCTGAGTGTGCGGCCCCATGAGACGGTGGTTTTCTCGGCCCCTGGTGGTCCGAGATCCTTCCCGCTGCACAGATTCATTCGCCAGGGCCTCCTGCATCTAATTCACGTTGGATTATTGCGCTATCTCTAATAGCACCCGAGATATCACCAGATATATATTGGATTTTCCCCTGACCCTGAGTGTCCGGCCCCATGAGACTGTGGTTTTCTCGGCCCCTGGTGGTCCGAGGTCGTTCCCCCTGCACAGATTCATGCGCCAGGGCCTCCTGCAGATAATTCACTCTGGTTTATTGCGCTATCTCTAATAGCACCCGAGATATCACCAGATATATATTGGATTTTTCCCTGAACCTGAGTGTCCGGCCCCATGAGACGGTGGTTTTCTGGGCCCCTGGTGGTCCGAGGTCGTTCCCGCTGCGCAGATTCATGCGCGAGGGCCTCCTACAGACAATGCCCTTTCATTTATTGCGCTATCTGTAATAGCACCCGAGATATCACCAGATATATATTGAATTTTTCCCTGTCCCTGAGTGTCCGGTCCCATGAGACTGTGGTTTTCTCGGCCCCTGGTGGTCCGAGGTCGTTCCCGCTGCACAGATTCATGCGCCAGGGCCTCCTGCAGATAATTCGCTCTGGTTTATTGCGCTATCTCTAATAGCACCCGAGATATCACCAGATATATATTGGATTTTTGCCTGACCCTGAGTGTCCGGCCCCATGAGGCGGTGGTTTTCTCGGCCCCTGGTGGTCCGAGGTCGTTCCCGCTGCACAGATTCCTGCGCCAGGGCCTCAGTACAGACAATGCACTTTGATTTATGGCGCTATCTGTAATAGCACCCGAGATATCACCAGATTTATATTGGATTTTTCGCTGACCCTGAGTGTCCGGCCCCATGAGTCTGTGGTTTTCTCGGCCCCTGGTGGTCCGAGGTCGTTCCCGTTGCACAGATTCATGCGCCAAGGCCTCCTCCAGATATTTCACTTTGGTTTATTGCGCTATCCCTAATAGCACCCGAGATATCACCAGATATATATTGGATTTTCCCCTGACCCTGAGCGTCCGGCCTCATGAGACGGTGGTTTTCACGGCCCCTGTTGGTCCGAGGTCGTTCCGGCTGCACAGATTCCTGCGCCAGGGCCTCTTACAGACAATGCACTTTGATTTATTGCGCTATCCGTAATAGCACCCAAGATATCACCAGATATATATTGGATTTTTCACTGACCCTGAGTGTCCGGCCCCATGAGACTGTGGTTTACTCGGCCCCTGGTCGACCGAGGTAGGTTCCCGCTGCACAGATTCATGCGCCAGGGCCTCCTACAGACAATGCACTTTGATTTATAGCGCTATCTGTAATAGCACCCAAGATATCACCCGATATATATTGGATTTTGCCCTGACCCTGAGTGTCCGGCCCCATGAGACTGTGGTTTTCTCGGACCCTGGTGGTCCGAGGTCGTTCCCGCTGCACTGATTCCTGCGCCAGGGCCTCCTACAGACAATGCACTTTGATTTATTGCGCTATCTGTAATAGCACCCGAGATATCACCAGATATATATTGGATTTTTCCCTGACCCTGAGTGTCCGGCCCCATGAGACGGTGGATGTCTCGGCCCCTGATGGTCCGAGATCGTTCCCGCTGCACAGATTCATGCGCCAGGGCCTCCTGCAGGTAATTCACTTTGGTTTATTGCGCTATCTCTAATAGCACCCAAGATATCACCAGATATATATTGGATTTTCCCCTGACCCTGAGTGTCCGGCCCCATGAGACTGTGGTTTTCTCGGACCCTGGTGGTCCGAGGTCGTTCCCGCTGCACTGATTCCTGCGCCAGGGCCTCCTACAGACAATGCACTTTGATTTATAGCGCTATCTGTAATAGCACCCAAGATATCACCCGATATATATTGGATTTTGCCCTGACCCTGAGTGTCCGGCCCCATGAGACTGTGGTTTTCTCGGACCCTGGTGGTCCGAGGTCGTTCCCGCTGCACTGATTCCTGCGCCAGGGCCTCCTACAGACAATGCACTTTGATTTATTGCGCTATCTGTAATAGCACCCAAGATATCACCAGATATATATTGGATTTTGCCCTGACCCTGAGTGTCCGGCCCCATGAGACTGTGGTTTTCTCGGACCCTGGTGGTCCGAGGTTGTTCCCGCTGCACAGATTCATGCGCCAGGGCCTCCTACAGACAATGCACTTTGGTTTATTGCGCTATCCCTGATAGCACCCGAGATATCACCAGATATATATGGGATTTTCCCCTGACCATGAGTGTCCGGCCCAATGAGACTGTGGTTTTCTCGGCCCCTGGTGGTCCGAGGTCGTTACCGCTGTACAGAATCATGCGCCAGGGCCTCCTACAGACAATGCACTTTGATTTATTGCGCTATCTGTAATAGCACCCGAGATATCACCAGATATGTATTGGATTTTTCACTGACCCTGAGTGTGCGGCCCCATGAGTCGGAGGTTTCCTCGGACCCTGGTGGTCCGAGGTCGTTCCCGCTGCACAGATTCATGCGCCAGGGCCTCCTACAGACAATGCACTTTGATTTATTGCGCTATCTGTAATAGCACCCGAGATATCACCAGATATATATTGGATTTTACCCTGACCCTGAGTGTCCGGCCCCATTAGACTGTGGGTTTCTCGGCCCCTGGTCGTCCGAGGTCGTTCCCGCTGCACAGATTCATGCTCCAGGGCCTCCTACAGACAATGCACTTTGATTTATTGCGCTATCTGTAATAGCTCCCGAGATATCACCAGATATATATTGGATTTTTCCCTGACCCTGAGTGTCCGGCCCCATGAGACGGTGGATATCTCGGCCCCTGATGGTCCGAGATCGTTCCCGCTGCACAGATTCATGCGCCAGGGCCTCCTGCAGGTAATTCACTTTGGTTTATTGCGCTTTCTCTAATAGCACCCAAGATATCACCAGATATATATTGGTTTCTTCCCTGACCCTGAGTGTCCGGCCCCATGAGACTGTGGTTTTCTCGGCCCCTGGTGGTCCGAGGTCGTTCCCGTTGCACAGATTCATGCGCCAGGGCCTCCTGCAGATAATTCACTTTGGTTTATTGCGCTATCTCTAATAGCACCCGAGATATCACCAGATATATATTGGATTTTCCCCTGACCCTGAGTGTCCGGCCCCATGAGACTGTGGTTTTCTCGGCCCCTGGTGGACCGAGGTCGTTCCCGCTGCACAGAATCATGCGCCAGGGCCTCCTACAGACAATGCACTTTGATTTATTGCGCTATCTGTAATAGCACCCGAGATATCACCAGATATATATTGGATTTTCCCCTGACCCTGATTGTCCGGCCCCATGAGACGGTGGTTTTCTCGGCCCCTGGTGGTCCGAGGTAGTTCCTGCTGCACAGATTCATGCGCCAGGGCCTCCTGCAGACAATGCACTTTGGTTTATTGCGCTATCTCTAATAGCACCCGAGATATCACCAGATATATATTGGATTTTTGCCTGACCCTGAGTTCTCGGCCCCATGAGACGGTGGTTTTCTCGGACCCTGGTGATCCGAGGTCGTTCCCGCTGCAGAGATTCATGCGTCAGGGCCTCCTACAGACAATGCACTTTGCTTTATTGCGCTATCTGTAATAGCACCCGAGATATCACCAGATATATATTGGATTTTTCACTGACCCTGAGTGTGCGGCCCCATGAGACGGTGGTTTTCTCGGACCCTGGTGGTCCTAGGTCGTTCCCGCTGCACAGATTCATGCGCCAGGGCCTCCTACAGACAATGCACTTTGATTTATTGCGCTATCTGTAATAGCACCCGAGATATCACCAGATATATATTGGATTTTACACTGACCCTCAGTGTCCGGCCCCATTAGACGGTGGTTGTCTCGGCCCCTGGAGGTCCGAGAACGTTCCCGCTGCACAGATTCATGCCCCAGGGCCTCCTGCAGATAATTCACTTTGGTTTATTGCGCTATCTCTAATAGCAGCCGAGATATCAAGAGATATATACTGGATTTTCCCCTGACCCTGAGTGTCCGGCCCAATGAGACTGTGGTTTTCTCGGCCTCTGGTGGTCCGAGGTCGTTCCCGCTGCACAGATTCATGCGCCAGGGCCTCCTACAGACAATGCACTTTGCTTTATTGCGCAATCTCTAATGGCACCCGAGATATCACCAGATATATATTGGATTTTTCACTGACCCTTCGTGTCCGGCCCCATGAGACGGTCGTTTTCTCGGCCGCTGGTGGTCCGAGGTCGTTCCCGCTAGCCAGATTCATGCGCCAGGGCCTCCTGCAGATAATTCACTTTGGTTTATTGCGCTATCTCTAATGCCACCCGAGATATCACCAGATATATATTGGATTTTCCCTGACCCTGAGAGTCCGGCCAAATGAGACTGTGGTTTTCTCGGCCCCTGGTGGTCCGAGGTCGTTCCCGCTGTACAAATTCATGCGCCAGGGCCTCCTACAGACAATGCACTTTGATTTATTGCGCTATCTGTAATAGCACCCGAGATATCACCAGATATATATTGGATGTTTCACTGACCCTGAGTGTGCGGCCCCATGAGACGGTGGTTTTCTCGGACCCTGGTGGTCCGAGGTCGTTCCCGCTGCACAGATTCATGCGCCAGGGCCTCCTACAGACAATGCACTTTGATTTATTGCGCTATCTGTAATAGCACCCGAGATATCAACAGATATATATTGGATTTTACCCTGACGCTGAGTGTCCGGCCCCATTAGACGGTGGTTGTCTCGGCCCCTGGAGGTCCGAGGACGTTCCCGCTGCACAGATTCATGCGCCAGGGCCTCCTGCAGATAATTCACTTTGGTTTATTGCGCTATCTCTAAAAGCAGCCGAGATATCAAGAGATATATACTGCATTTTCCCCTGACCCTGAGTGTCCGGCCCAATGAGACTGTGGTTTTCTCGGCCTCTGGTGGTCCGAGGTCGTTCCCGCTGCATAGATTCATGCGCCAGGGCCTCCTACAGACAATGCACTTTGCTTTATTGCGCTGTCTGTAATAGCACCCGAGATATCACCAGATATATATTGGATTTTTCACTGTCCCTGAGTGTTCGGCCCCATGAGACGGTCGTTTTCTCGGCCCCTGGTGGTCCGAGGTCGTTCCCGCTGCACAGATTGATGCGCCAGGGACTCCTGCAGATAATTCACTTTGGTTTATTGCGCTATCTCTGATAGCACCCGTGATATCACCAGATATATATTGGATTTTTCACCGACCCTGAGTGTCCGGCCCCATGAGACGGTGGTTGTCCCGGCCCCTGGTGGTCCGAGGTCGTTCCCGCTGCACAGATTCATGCGCCAGGGCCTCCTACAGACAATGCACTTTGATTTATTGCGCTGTCTGTAATAGCACCCGAGATATCACCAGATCTATATTGGATTTTCCCCTGACCCTGGGTGTCCGGCCCCATGAGACTGTGGTTTTCTCGGCCCCTGGTGGTCCGAGGTCGTTCCCGCTGCACAGATTCATGCGCCAGGGCCTCCTACAGACAATGCACTTTGCTTTATTGCGCAATCTCTAATGGCACCCGAGATATCACCAGATATATATTGGATTTTTCACTGACCCTGAGTGTCCGGCCCCATGAGACGGTCGTTTTCTCGGCCGCTGGTGGTCCGAGGTCGTTCCCGCTGGCCAGATTCATGCGCCAGGGCCTCCTACAGACCATGCACTTTGATTTAGTGCGCTATTTGCAATAGCACCCGAGATATCACCAGATATATATTGGATTTTCCCTGACCCTGAGTGTCCGGCCCAATGAGACGGTCGTTTTCTCGGCCCCTGGTGGTCCGAGGTCGTTCCCGCTGCACAGATTGATGCGCCAGGGACTCCTGCAGATAATTCACTTTGGTTTATTGCGCTATCTCTAATAGCAGCCGAGATATCACCAGATATATATTGGATTTTCCCCTGACCCTGAGTGTCCGGCCCAATGAGACTGTGGTTTTCTCGGCCTCTGGTGGTCCGAGGTCGTTCCCGCTGCACAGATTCACGCGCCAGGGCCTGCTACAGACAATGCACTTTGCTTTATTGCGCTATCTGTAATAGCATCCGAGATATCACCAGATATATATTGGATTTTTCACCGACCCTGAGTGTCCGGCCCCATGAGACGGTGGTTGTCTCGGCCCCTGGTGGCCCGAGGTCGTTCCCGTTGCACAGATTCATGCGCCAGGGCCTCCTGCAGATAATTCACTTTGGTTTATTGCGCTATCTCTAATAGAACCCGAGATATCACCAGATATATATTGGATTTTCCCCTGACCCTGAGTGTCCGGCCCCATGGGACTGTGGTTTTCTCGGCCCCTGGTGGTCCGAGGTCGTTCCCGTTGCACAGATTCATG
The DNA here is from genome assembly GCF_051020985.1 of Nomia melanderi. Lineage (NCBI taxonomy): Eukaryota > Metazoa > Arthropoda > Insecta > Hymenoptera > Halictidae > Nomia > Nomia melanderi. Next base: position 9,477,387 of record NW_027475131.1, read on the forward strand.
CGCCAGGGCCTCCTGCAGATAATTCACTTTGGTTTTTTGCGCTATCTCTAATAGCACCCGAGATATCACCAGATATATATTGGATTTTCCCCTGACCCTGAGTGACCGGCCCCATGAGACTGTGGTTTTCTCGGCCCCTGGTGGTCCGAGGTCGTTCCCGCTGCACAGAATCATGCGCCACGGCCTCCTACAGACAATGCACTTTGATTTATTGCGCTATCTCTAATAGCAGCCGAGATATCAAGAGATATATACTGGATTTTCCCCTGACCCTGAGTGTCCGGCCCAATGAGACTGTGGTTTTCTCGGCCTCTGGTGGTCCGAGGTCGTTCCCGCTGCACAGATTCATGCGCCAGGGCCTCCTACAGACAATGCACTTTGCTTTATTGCGCAATCTCTAATGGCACCCGAGATATCACCAGATATATATTGGATTTTTCACTGACCCTTCGTGTCCGGCCCCATGAGACGGTCGTTTTCTCGGCCGCTGGTGGTCCGAGGTCGTTCCCGCTAGCCAGATTCATGCGCCAGGGCCTCCTGCAGATAATTCACTTTGGTTTATTGCGCTATCTCTAATGCCACCCGAGATATCACCAGATATATATTGGATTTTCCCTGACCCTGAGAGTCCGGCCAAATGAGACTGTGGTTTTCTCGGCCCCTGGTGGTCCGAGGTCGTTCCCGCTGTACAAATTCATGCGCCAGGGCCTCCTACAGACAATGCACTTTGATTTATTGCGCTATCTGTAATAGCACCCGAGATATCACCAGATATATATTGTATGTTTCACTGACCCTGAGTGTGCGGCCCCATGAGACGTTGGTTTTCTCGGACCCTGGTGGTCCGAGGTCGTTCCCGCTGCACAGATTCATGCGCCAGGGCCTCCTACAGACAATGCACTTTGATTTATTGCGCTATCTGTAATAGCACCCGAGATATCAACAGATATATATTGGATTTTACCCTGACGCTGAGTGTCCGGCCCCATTAGACGGTGGTTGTCTCGGCCCCTGGAGGTCCGAGGACGTTCCCGCTGCACAGATTCATGCGCCAGGGCCTCCTGCAGATAATTCACTTTGGTTTATTGCGCTATCTCTAAAAGCAGCCGAGATATCAAGAGATATATACTGCATTTTCCCCTGACCCTGAGTGTCCGGCCCAATGAGACTGTGGTTTTCTCGGCCTCTGGTGGTCCGAGGTCGTTCCCGCTGCATAGATTCATGCGCCAGGGCCTCCTACAGACAATGCACTTTGCTTTATTGCGCTGTCTGTAATAGCACCCGAGATATCACCAGATATATATTGGATTTTTCACTGTCCCTGAGTGTTCGGCCCCATGAGACGGTCGTTTTCTCGGCCCCTGGTGGTCCGAGGTCGTTCCCGCTGCACAGATTGATGCGCCAGGGACTCCTGCAGATAATTCACTTTGGTTTATTGCGCTATCTCTGATAGCACCCGTGATATCACCAGATATATATTGGATTTTTCACCGACCCTGAGTGTCCGGCCCCATGAGACGGTGGTTGTCCCGGCCCCTGGTGGTCCGAGGTCGTTCCCGCTGCACAGATTCATGCGCCAGGGCCTCCTACAGACAATGCACTTTGATTTATTGCGCTGTCTGTAATAGCACCCGAGATATCACCAGATATATATTGGATTTTCCCCTGACCCTGAGTGTCCCGCCCAATGAGACTGTGGTTTTCTCGGCCCCTGGTTGTCCGAGGTCGTTCCCGTTGGACAGATTCATGCGCCAGGGCCTCCTACAGACAATGCACTTTGATTTATGGCGCTATCTGTAATAGCATCCGAGATATCACCAGATATATATTGGATTTTTCCCTGACCCTGGGTGTCCGGCCCCATGAGACGGTGGTTTTCTCGGCCTCTGGTGATCCGAGGTCGTTCCCGCTGAACAGATTCATTCGCAAGGGTCTCCTTCGGACAATGCACTTTGATTTATTGCGCTATCGGTAATATCACCCAAGATATCACCAGATATATATTGGATTTTTCCCTGTCCCTGAGTGTCCGGCCCCATGGGACGGTGGTTTCCTCGGCCCCTGGTGGTCCGAGGTCGTTCCCGCTACACAGATTCATGCGCCAGGGCCTCCTGCAGATAATTCACTTTGGTTTATTGCTCTATCTCTCATAGCACCCAAGATATCACCAGATATATATTGGGTTTTCCCTGACCCTGAGTGTCCGGCCCCATGAGACTGTGGTTTTCTCGGCCCCTGGTGGTCCGACTTCGTTCCCGCTGCACAGATTCATGCGCCAGGGCCTCCTACAGACCATGCACTTTGATTTAGTGCGCTATCTGCAATAGCACCCGAGATATCACCAGATATATATTGTATTTTCCCTGACCCTGAGTGTCCGGCCCCATGAGACGGTCGTTTTCTCGGCCCCTGGTGTTCCGAGGTCGTTCCCGCTGCACAGATTGATGCGCCAGGGACTCCTGCAGATAATTCACTTTGGTTTATTGCGCTATCTCTGATAGCACCCGAGATATCACCAGATATATATTGGATTTTCCCCTGACCCTGAGTGTCCCGCCCAATGAGACTGTGGTTTTCTCGGCCCCTGGTTGTCCGAGGTCGTCCCCGCTGTACAGATTCATGCGCCAGGGCCTCCTACAGACAATGCACTTTGATTTATTGCGCTATCTGTAATAGCACCCGAGATATCACCAGATATATATTGGATTTTTCACTGACCCTGAGTGTCCGGCCCCATGAGATGGTGCATTTCTCGGCCCCTGGTGATCCGAGGTCGTTCCCGCTGCACAGATTCATGCGCCAGGGCCTCTTGCAGATAATTCACTTTGGTTTATTGCGCTATCTGTAATAGCACCCGAGATATCACCAGATACATATTGGATTTTTCACTGACCCTGAGCGTCCGGCCCCATGAGACGTTCGTTTTCTCGGCCCCTGGAGTTCCGAGGTCGTTCCCGCTGCACAGGTTCATGCGCCAGGGTCTCCTACAGACAATGCACTTTGATTTATTGCGCTATCTCTAATAGCACCCGAGATATCACCAGATATATATTGGATTTTCCCCTGACCCTGAGTGTCCGGCCCCATGAGACTGTGGTTTTCTCGGCCCCTGGTGGTCCGAGGTCGTTCCCGTTGCACAGATTCATGCGCCAGGGCCTCCTGCAGATAATTCACTTTGGTTTATTGCGCTATCTCTAATAGAACCCGAGATATCACCAGATATATATTGGATTTTCCCCTGACCCTGAGTGTCCGGCCTCATGAGACTGCGGTTTTCTCGGCCCCTGGTGGTCCAAGGTCGTTCCCGTTGCACAGATTCATGCGCCAGGGCCTCCTGCAGATAATTCACTTTGGTTTATTGCGCTATCTCTAATAGCACCCGAGATATCACCAGATATATATTGGATTTTCCCTGACCATGAGAGCCCGCCAAATGAGACTGTGGTTTTCTCGGCCCCTGGTGGTCCGAGGTCGTTCCCGCTGTACAAATTCATGCGCCAGGGCCTCCTACAGACAATGCACTTTGATTTATTGCGCTATCTGTAATAGCACCCGAGATATCACCAGATATATATTGGATGTTTCACTGACCCTGAGTGTGCGGCCCCATGAGACGGTGGTTTTCTCGGACCCTGGTGGTCCGAGGTCGTTCCCGCTGCACAGATTCATGCGCCAGGGCCTCCTACAGACAATGCACTTTGATTTATTGCGCTATCTGTAATAGCACCCGAGATATCACCAGATATATATTGGATTTTACCCTGACGCTGAGTGTCCGGCCCCATTTGACGGTGGTTGTCTCGGCCCCTGGAGGTCCGAGGACGTTCCCGCTGCACAGATTCATGCGCCAGGGCCTCCTGCAGATAATTCACTTTGGTTTATTGCGCTATCTCTAAAAGCAGCCGAGATATCAAGAGATATATACTGCATTTTCCCCTGACCCTGAGTGTCCGGCCCAATGAGACTGTGGTTTGCTCGGCCTCTGGTGGTCCGAGGTCGTTCCCGCTGCATAGATTCATGCGCCAGGGCCTCCTACAGACAATGCACTTTGCTTTATTGCGCTATCTGTAATAGCACCCGAGATATCACCAGATATATATTGGATTTTTCACTGTCCCTGAGTGTTCGGCCCCATGAGACGGTCGTTTTCTCGGCCCCTGGTGGTCCGAGGTCGTTCCCGCTGCACAGATTGATGCGCCAGGGACTCCTGCAGATAATTCACTTTGGTTTATTGCGCTATCTCTGATAGCACCCGTGATATCACCAGATATATATTGGATTTTCCCCTGACCCTGAGTGTCCGGCCAAATGAGACTGTGGTTTTCTCGGCCCCTGGTGATCCGAGGTCGTTCCCGCTGTACAGATTCATGCGCCAGGGCCTCCTACAGACAATGCACTTTGATTTATTGCGCTATCTGTAATAGCACCCGAGATATCACCAGATATATATTGGATTTTTCACTGACCCTGAGTGTGCGGCCCCATGAGACGGTGGTTTTCTCGGACCCTGGTGGTCCGAGGTCGTTCCCGCTGCACAGATTCATGCGCTAGGGCCTCCTGCAGACAATGCACTTTGATTTATTGCGCAATCTGTAATAGCACCCGAGATATCACCAGATATATATTGGATTTTACCCTGACCCTGTGTGTGCGGGCCAATGAGACGGTGGTTGTCTCGGCCCCTGGACGTCCGAGGACGTTCCGGCTGCACGGATTCATGCGCCAGGGCCTCCTGCAGATAATTCACTTTGGTTTATTGCGCTATCTCTAATAGCAGCCGAGATATCAAGAGATATATACTGGATCTTCCCCTGACCCTGAGTGTCCGGCCCAATGAGACTGTGGTTTTCTCGGCCTCTGTTGGTCCGAGGTCGTTCCCGCTGCACAGATTCATGCGCCAGGGCCTGCTACAGACAATGCACTTTGCTTTATTGCGCTATCTGTAATAGCACCCGAGATATCACCAGATATATATTGGATTTTTCACTGACCCTGAGTGTCCGGCCCCATGAGACGGTCGTTTTCTCGGCCCCTGGGGGTCCGAGGTCGTTCCCGCTGCACAGATTGATGCGCCAGGGACTCCTGCAGATAATTCACTTTGGCTTATTGCGCTATCTCTGATAGCACCCGAGATATCACCAGATATATATTGGATTTTCCCCTGACCCTGAGTGTCCCGCCCAATGAGACTGTGGTTTTCTCGGCCTCTGGTGGTCCAAGGTCGTTCCCGCTGTACAGATTCATGCGCCAGGGCCTCCTACAGACAATGCACTTTGATTTATTGCGCTATCTGTAATAGCATCCGAGATATCACCAGATATATATTGGATTTTTCACCGACCATGAGTGTCCGGCCCCATGAGACGGTGGTTGTCTCGGCCCCTGGTGGCCCGAGGTCGTTCCCGCTGCACAGATTCATGCGCCAGGGCCTCCTACAGACAATGCACTTTGATTTATTGCGCTGTCTGTAATAGCACCCGAGATATCACCAGATCTATATTGGATTTTCCCCTGACCCTGAGTGTCCGGCCCCATGAGACTGTGGTTTTCTCGGCCCCTGGTGGTCCGATGTCGTTCCCGTTGCACAGATTCATGCGCCAGGGCCTCCTACAGACAATGCACTTTGATTTATTGCGCTATCTGTAATAGCACCCGAGATATCACCAGATATATATTGGATTTTACCCTGACCCTGAGTGTCCGGCCCAATGAGACGGTGGTTTTCTCGGCCCCTGGAGGTTCGAGAACGTTCCCGCTGCACAGATTCATGCGCCAGGGCCTCCTGCAGATAATTCACTTTGGTTTATTGCGCTATCTCTAATAGCAGCCGAGATATCAAGAGATATATACTGGATTTTCCCCTGAGCCTGACTTCTCGGCCCCATGAGACGGTGGTTTTCTCGGACCCTGGTGATCCGAGGTCGTTCCCGCTGCACAGATTCATGCGCCAGGGCCTCCTACAGACAATGCACTTTGCTTTATTGCGCAATCTCTAATGGCACCCGAGTTATCACCAGATATATATTGGATTTTTCACTGACCCTGAGTGTCCGGCCCCATGAGACGGTCGTTTTCTCGGCCGCTGGTGGTCCGAGGTCGTTCCCGCTGGCCAGATTCATGTGCCAGGGCCTCCTACAGACCATGCACTTTGATTTAGTGCGCTACTTGCAATAGCACCCGAGATATCACCAGATATATATTGGATTTTCCCTGACCATGAGAGCCCGCCAAATGAGACTGTGGTTTTCTCGGCCCCTGGTGGTCCGAGGTCGTTCCCGCTGTACAAATTCATGCGCCAGGGCCTCCTACAGACAATGCACTTTGATTTATTGCGCTATCTGTAATAGCACCCGAGATATCACCAGATATATATTGGATGTTTCACTGACCCTGAGTGTGCGGCCCCATGAGACGGTGGTTTTCTCGGACCCTGGTGGTCCGAGGTCGTTCCCGCTGCACAGATTCATGCGCCAGGGCCTCCTACAGACAATGCACTTTGATTTATTGCGCTATCTGTAATAGCACCCGAGATATCACCAGATATATATTGGATTTTACCCTGACGCTGAGTGTCCGGCCCCATTTGACGGTGGTTGTCTCGGCCCCTGGAGGTCCGAGGTCGTTCCCGCTGTACAGATTCATGCGCCAGGGCCTCCTACAGACAATGCACTTTGATTTATTGCGCTATCTGTAATAGCACCCGAGATATCACCAGATATATATTGGATTTTTCACTGACCCTGAGTGTGCGGCCCCATGAGACGGTGGTTTTCTCGGACCCTCGTGGTCCGAGGTCGTTCGCACTGCACAGATTCATGCGCCAGGGCCTCCTACAGATAATTCACTTTGGTTTATTGCGCTATCTCTAATAGCACCCGAGATATCAAGAGATATATCCTGGATTTTCCCCTGACACTGAGTGTCCGGCCCAATGAGACTGTGGTTTTCTCGGCCTCTGGTGGTCCGAGGTCGTTGCCGCTGCACAGATTCATGCGCCAGGGCCTCCTACAGACAATGCACTTTGCTTTATTGCGGAATCTGTAATAGCACCTGAGATATCACCAGATATATATTGGATTTTTCACTGACCCTGAGTGTCCGGCCCCATGAGACGGTCGTTTTCTCGGCCCCTGGTGGTCCGAGGTCGTTCCCGCTGCACAGATACATGCGCCAGGGACTCCTGCAGATAATTCACTTTGGTTTATTTTGCTATCTCTGATAGCACCCGAGATATCACCAGATATATATTGGATTTTTCCCTGACCCTGAGTGTCCGGCCCCATGAGATGGTGGTTTTCTCGGCCCCTGGTGATCCGAGGTCGTTCCCGCTGCACAGATTCATGCGCCAGGGCCTCCTGCAGATAATTCACTTTGCTTTATTGCGCTATCTGTAATAGCACCCGAGATATCACCAGATATATATTGGATTTTTCACTGTCCCTGAGTGTTCGGCCCCATCAGACGGTCGTTTTCTCGGCCCCTGGTGGTCCGAGGTCGTTCCCGCTGCACAGATTGATGCGCCAGGGACTCCTGCAGATAATTCACTTTGGTTTATTGCGCTATCTCTGATAGCACCCGTGATATCACCAGATATATATTGGATTTTCCCCTGACCCTGAGTGTCCTGCCAAATGAGACTGTGGTTTTCTCGGCCCCTGGTGGTTCGAGGTCGTTCCCGCTGTACAGATTCATGCGCCAGGGCCTCCTACAGACAATGCACTTTGATTTATTGCGCTATCTGTAATAGCACCCGAGATATCACCAGATATATATTGGATTTTTCACTGACCCTGAGTGTGCGGCCCCATGAGACGGTGGTTTTCTCGGACCCTCGTGGTCCGAGGTCGTTCGCACTGCACAGATTCATGCGCCAGGGCCTCCTACAGATAATTCACTTTGGTTTATTGCGCTATCTCTAATAGCACCCGAGATATCAAGAGATATATCCTGGATTTTCCCCTGACACTGAGTGTCCGGCCCAATGAGACTGTGGTTTTCTCGGCCTCTGGTGGTCCGAGGTCGTTGCCGCTGCACAGATTCATGCGCCAGGGCCTCCTACAGACAATGCACTTTGCTTTATTGCGGAATCTGTAATAGCACCTGAGATATCACCAGATATATATTGGATTTTTCACTGACCCTGAGTGTCCGGCCCCATGAGACGGTCGTTTTCTCTGCCCCTGGTGGTCCGAGGTCGTTCCCGCTGCACAGATACATGCGCCAGGGACTCCTGCAGATAATTCACTTTGGTTTATTTTGCTATCTCTGATAGCACCCGAGATATCACCAGATATATATTGGATTTTCCCCTGACCCTGAGTGTCCGGCCCAATGAGACTGTGGTTTACTCGGCCCCTGGTGGTCCGAGGTCGTTCCCGCTATACAGATTCATGCGCCAGGGCCTCCTACAGACAATGCACTTTGATTTATTGCGCTATCTGTAATAGCACCCGAGATATCACCAGATATATATTGGATTTTTCCCTGACCCTGAGTGTCCGGCCCCATGAGATGGTGGTTTTCTCGGCCCCTGGTGATCCGAGGTCGTTCCCGCTGCACAGATTCATGCGCCAGGGCCTCTTGCAGATAATTCACTTTGGTTTATTGCGCTATCTGTAACAGCACCCGAGATATCACCAGATACATATTGGATTTTTCCCTGACCATGAGAGTCCGGCCCCATGAGACGGTGGTTTTATCGGCCCCTGGTAGTCCGAGGTCGTTCCCGCTGCACAGATTCATGCGCCATGGCCTCCTACAGACAATGCGCGTTGGTTTATTGCGCTATCTGTAATAGCACCCGATATATAACCAGATATATAATGGATTTTTCCCTGACCCTGAGTGTCCGGCCCCATTAGACGGTGGTTTTCTCGGCCCCTGGTCGTCCGTGGTCGTTCCCGCTGCGCAGAATCATGCGCCACGGCTTCCTGCAGATAATTCACTCTGGTTTTTTGCGCTATCTCTAATAGCACCCGAGATATCGCCAGATGTATATTCGATTTTTCCCCGACCCTGAGTGTCCGGCCCCATGAGATGGTGGTTTTCTCGGCCGCTGGTGGTCCGAGGTCGTTCCCGCCGGCCAGATTCATGCGCCAGGGCCTCCTACAGACAATGCACTTTGATTTATTGCGCTATCTGTAATAGCACCCGAGATATCTCCAGATATATATTGGATTTTTCCCTGACCCTGAGTGTCCGGCCCCATGAGACGGTGGTTTTCTCGGCCTCTGGTGATCCGAGGTCGTTCCCGCTGAACAGATTCATTCGCAAGGGTCACCTTCGTACAATGCACTTTGATTTATTGCGCTATCGGTAATAGCACCCGAGATATCACCAGATATATATTGGATTTTTCCCTGTCCCTGAGTGTCCGGCCCCATGAGACGGTCGTTTTCTCGGCCCCTGGTGGTCCGAGGTCGTTCCCGCTGCACAGATTGATGCGCCAGGGACTCCTGCAGATAATTCACTTTGGTTTATTGCGCTATCTCTGATAGCACCCGTGATATCACCAGATATATATTGGATTTTCCCCTGACCCTGAGTGTCCGGCCAAATGAGACTGTGGTTTTCTCGGCCCCTGGTGGTCCGAGGTCGTTCCCGCTGTACAGATTCATGCGCCAGGGCCTCCTACAGACAATGCACTTTGATTTATTGCGCTATCTGTAATAGCACCCGAGATATCACCAGATATATATTGGATTTTTCACTGACCCTGAGTGTGCGGCCCCATGAGACGGTGGTTTTCTCGGACCCTGGTGGTCCGAGGTCGTTCCCGCTGCACAGATTCATGCGCTAGGGCCTCCTACAGACAATGCACTTTGATTTATTGCGCAATCTGTAATAGCACCCGAGATATCACCAGATATATATTGGATTTTACCCTGACCCTGTGTGTGCGGGCCAATGAGACGGTGGTTGTCTCGGCCCCTGGAGGTCCGAGGACGTTCCCGCTGCACGGATTCATGCGCCAGGGCCTCCTGCAGATAATTCACTTTGGTTTATTGCGCTATCTCTAATAGCAGCCGAGATATCAAGAGATATATACTGGATCTTCCCCTGACCCTGAGTGTCCGGCCCAATGAGACTGTGGTTTTCTCGGCCTCTGGTGGTCCGAGGTCGTTCCCGCTGCGAAGATTCACGCGCCAGGGCCTGCTACAGACAATGCACTTTGCTTTATTGCGCTATCTGTAATAGCACCCGAGATATCACCAGATATATATTGGATTTTTCACTGACCCTGAGTGTCCGGCCCAATGAGACTGTGGTTTTCTCGGCCCCTGGTGGTCCGATGTCGTTCCCGTTGCACAGATTCATGCGCCAGGGCCTCCTACAGACAATGCACTTTGATTTATTGCGCTATCTGTAATAGCATCCGAGATATCACCAGATATATATTGCATTTTTCCCTGACCCTGAGTGTCCGGCCCCATGAGACGGTCGTTTTCTCGGCCCCTGGTGGTCCGAGGTCGTTCCCGCTGCACAGAATCATGCGCCACGGCCTCCTACAGACAATGCACTTTGATTTATTGCGCTATCTGTAATAGCACCCGAGATATCACCAGATATATATTGGATTTTCCCCTGACCCTGAGTGTCCGGCCCCATGAGACGGTGGTTTTCTCGGCCCCTGGTGGTCCGAGGTAGGTCCTGCTGCACAGAATCATGCGCCAGGGCCTCCTGCAGACAATGCACTTTGGTTTATTGCGCTATCTCTAATAGCACCCGAGATATCACCAGATATATATTGGATTTTTGCCTGACCCTGAATTCTCGGCCCCATGAGACGGTGGTTTTCTCGGACCCTGGTGATCCGAGGTCGTTCCCGCTGCAGAGATTCATGCGCCAGGGCCTCCTACAGACAATGCACTTTGATTTATTGCGCTATCTGTAATAGCACCCGAGATATCACCAGATATATATTGGATTTTACCCTGACCCTGAGTGTCCGGCCCAATGAGACGGTGGTTTTCTCGGCCCCTGGAGGTCCGAGAACGTTCCCGCTGCACAGATTCATGCGCCAGGGCCTCCTGCAGATAATTCACTTTGGTTTATTGCGCTATCTCTAATAGCAGCCGAGATATCAAGAGATATATACTGGATTTTCCCCTGAGCCTGACTTCTCGGCCCCATGAGACGGTGGTTTTCTCGGACCCTGGTGATCCGAGGTCGTTCCCGCTGCACAGATTCATGCGCCAGGGCCTCCTACAGACAATGCACTTTGCTTTATTGCGCAATCTCTAATGGCACCCGAGATATCACCAGATATATATTGGATTTTTCACTGACCCTGAGTGTCCGGCCCCATGAGACGGTCGTTTTCTCGGCCGCTGGTGGTCCGAGGTCGTTCCCGCTGGCCAGATTCATGTGCCAGGGCCTCCTACAGACCATGCACTTTGATTTAGTGCGCTACTTGCAATAGCACCCGAGATATCACCAGATATATATTGGATTTTCCCTGACCATGAGAGCCCGCCAAATGAGACTGTGGTTTTCTCGGCCCCTGGTGGTCCGAGGTCGTTCCCGCTGTACAAATTCATGCGCCAGGGCCTCCTACAGACAATGCACTTTGATTTATTGCGCTATCTGTAATAGCACCCGAGATATCACCAGATATATATTGGATGTTTCACTGACCCTGAGTGTGCGGCCCCATGAGACGGTGGTTTTCTCGGACCCTGGTGGTCCGAGGTCGTTCCCGCTGCACAGATTCATGCGCCAGGGCCTCCTACAGACAATGCACTTTGATTTATTGCGCTATCTGTAATAGCACCCGAGATATCACCAGATATATATTGGATTTTACCCTGACGCTGAGTGTCCGGCCCCATTTGACGGTGGTTGTCTCGGCCCCTGGAGGTCCGAGGACGTTCCCGCTGCACAGATTCATGCGCCAGGGCCTCCTGCAGATAATTCACTTTGCTTTATTGCGCTATCTGTAATAGCACCCGAGATATCACCAGATATATATTGGATTTTTCACTGTCCCTGAGTGTTCGGCCCCATGAGACGGTCGTTTTCTCGGCCCCTGGTGGTCCGAGGTCGTTCCCGCTGCACAGATTGATGCGCCAGGGACTCCTGCAGATAATTCACTTTGGTTTATTGCGCTATCTCTGATAGCACCCGTGATATCACCAGATATATATTGGATTTTCCCCTGACCCTGAGTGTCCGGCCAAATGAGACTGTGGTTTTCTCGGCCCCTGGTGGTTCGAGGTCGTTCCCGCTGTACAGATTCATGCGCCAGGGCCTCCTACAGACAATGCACTTTGATTTATTGCGCTATCTGTAATAGCACCCGAGATATCACCAGATATATATTGGATTTTTCACTGACCCTGAGTGTGCGGCCCCATGAGACGGTGGTTTTCTCGGACCCTCGTGGTCCGAGGTCGTTCGCACTGCACAGATTCATGCGCCAGGGCCTCCTACAGATAATTCACTTTGGTTTATTGCGCTATCTCTAATAGCACCCGAGATATCAAGAGATATATCCTGGATTTTCCCCTGACACTGAGTGTCCGGCCCAATGAGACTGTGGTTTTCTCGGCCTCTGGTGGTCCGAGGTCGTTGCCGCTGCACAGATTCATGCGCCAGGGCCTCCTACAGACAATGCACTTTGCTTTATTGCGGAATCTGTAATAGCACCTGAGATATCACCAGATATATATTGGATTTTTCACTGACCCTGAGTGTCCGGCCCCATGAGACGGTCGTTTTCTCGGCCCCTGGTGGTCCGAGGTCGTTCCCGCTGCACAGATACATGCGCCAGGGACTCCTGCAGATAATTCACTTTGGTTTATTTTGCTATCTCTGATAGCACCCGAGATATCACCAGATATATATTGGATTTTTCCCTGACCCTGAGTGTCCGGCCCCATGAGATGGTGGTTTTCTCGGCCCCTGGTGATCCGAGGTCGTTCCCGCTGCACAGATTCATGCGCACGGGCCTCCTGCAGATAATTCACTTTGCTTTATTGCGCTATCTGTAATAGCACCCGAGATATCACCAGATATATATTGGATTTTTCACTGTCCCTGAGTGTTCGGCCCCATCAGACGGTCGTTTTCTCGGCCCCTGGTGGTCCGAGGTCGTTCCCGCTGCACAGATTGATGCGCCAGGGACTCCTGCAGATAATTCACTTTGGTTTATTGCGCTATCTCTGATAGCACCCGTGATATCACCAGATATATATTGGATTTTCCCCTGACCCTGAGTGTCCGGCCAAATGAGACTGTGGTTTTCTCGGCCCCTGGTGGTTCGAGGTCGTTCCCGCTGTACAGATTCATGCGCCAGGGCCTCCTACAGACAATGCACTTTGATTTATTGCGCTATCTGTAATAGCACCCGAGATATCACCAGATATATATTGGATTTTTCACTGACCCTGAGTGTGCGGCCCCATGAGACGGTGGTTTTCTCGGACCCTGGTGGTCCGAGGTCGTTCCCGCTGCACAGATTCATGCGCTAGGGCCTCCTACAGACAATGCACTTTGATTTATTGCGCAATCTGTAATAGCACCCGAGATATCACCAGATATATATTGGATTTTACCCTGACCCTGTGTGTGCGGGCCAATGAGACGGTGGTTGTCTCGGCCCCTGGAGGTCCGAGGACGTTCCCGCTGCACGGATTCATGCGCCAGGGCCTCCTGCAGATAATTCACTTTGGTTTATTGCGCTATCTCTAATAGCAGCCGAGATATCAAGAGATATATACTGGATCTTCCCCTGACCCTGAGTGTCCGGCCCAATGAGACTGTGGTTTTCTCGGCCTCTGGTGGTCCGAGGTCGTTCCCGCTGCGAAGATTCACGCGCCAGGGCCTGCTACAGACAATGCACTTTGCTTTATTGCGCTATCTGTAATAGCACCCGAGATATCACCAGATATATATTGGATTTTTCACTGACCCTGAGTGTCCGGCCCAATGAGACTGTGGTTTTCTCGGCCTCTGGTGGTCCGAGGTCGTTCCCGCTGCGAAGATTCACGCGCCAGGGCCTGCTACAGACAATGCACTTTGATTTATTGCGCTATCGGTAATATCACCCAAGATATCACCAGATATATATTGGATTTTTCCCTGACCCTGAGTGTCCGGCCCCATGAGGCGGTCGTTTTCTCGGCCCATGGTGGTCCGAGGTCGTTCCCGCTGCACAGATTCATGCGCCAGGGCCTCCTACAGACAATGCACTTTGATTTATTGCGCTATCTGTAATTGCAGCCGAGATATCACCAGATATTTATTGGATTTTACCCTGACCCTGCGTATCCGGCCCCATGAGGCGGTCGTTTTCTCGTCCCCTGGTGGTCCGAGGTCGTTCCCGTTGCGCAGATTCATGCGCCAGGGCCTCCTGCAGATAATTCACTTTGGTTTATTGCGCTATCACTAATAGCACACGAGATATCACCAGATATATATTGGATTTTTCCCTGACCATGACAGACCGGCCCCATGAGACGGTGGTTTTATCGGCCCCTGGTGGTCCGAGGTCGTTCCCGCTGCACAGATTCATGCCCCAGGGCTTTCTGCAGACAATTCACTTTGGATTATTGCGCTATCTGTAATAGCACCCGAGATATCACCAGATATATGCTGGATTTTTACATGATCTTGGGTGACGGATTCCGAATATCTGTAATTTTCTCGGCCCCTGGTGGTCCGAGGTCGTTCCTGCTGCACAGATTCATTCGCCAGTGCCTCCTACAGGCAATGCACTTTGATTTATTGCGCTATCTCTAATAGCACCCGAGACATCACCAGATATATATTGGTATTTTCCCTGACCCTGACAGTCCGGCCCCATGAGACGGTGATTTTCTCGGCCCCTGGTGGTCCGAGGTCGTTCCCGCTGCACAGAATCATGCGCCGGGGCTTCCTGCAGACAATGCACTTTGATTTATTGCGCTATCTCTGATAGCACCCGTGATATCACCAGATATATATTGGATTTTCCCCTGACCCTGAGTGTCCGGCCAAATGAGACTGTGGTTTTCTCGGCCCCTGGTGGTCCGAGGTCGTTCCCGCTGTACAGATTCATGCGCCAGGGCCTCCTACAGACAATGCACTTTGATTTATTGCGCTATCTGTAATAGCACCCGAGATATCACCAGATATATATTGGATTTTTCACTGACCCTGAGTGTGCGGCCCCATGAGACGGTGGTTTTCTCGGACCCTGGTGGTCCGAGGTCGTTCCCGCTGCACAGATTCATGCGCTAGGGCCTCCTACAGACAATGCACTTTGATTTATTGCGCAATCTGTAATAGCACCCGAGATATCACCAGATATATATTGGATTTTACCCTGACCCTGTGTGTGCGGGCCAATGAGACGGTGGTTGTCTCGGCCCCTGGAGGTCCGAGGACGTTCCCGCTGCACGGATTCATGCGCCAGGGCCTCCTGCAGATAATTCACTTTGGTTTATTGCGCTATCTCTAATAGCAGCCGAGATATCAAGAGATATATACTGGATCTTCCCCTGACCCTGAGTGTCCGGCCCAATGAGACTGTGGTTTTCTCGGCCTCTGGTGGTCCGAGGTCGTTCCCGCTGCGAAGATTCACGCGCCAGGGCCTGCTACAGACAATGCACTTTGCTTTATTGCGCTATCTGTAATAGCACCCGAGATATCACCAGATATATATTGGATTTTTCACTGACCCTGAGTGTCCGGCCCAATGAGACTGTGGTTTTCTCGGCCCCTGGTGGTCCGATGTCGTTCCCGTTGCACAGATTCATGCGCCAGGGCCTCCTACAGACAATGCACTTTGATTTATTGCGCTATCTGTAATAGCATCCGAGATATCACCAGATATATATTGCATTTTTCCCTGACCCTGAGTGTCCGGCCCCATGAGACGGTCGTTTTCTCGGCCCCTGGTGGTCCGAGGTCGTTCCCGCTGCACAGAATCATGCGCCACGGCCTCCTACAGACAATGCACTTTGATTTATTGCGCTATCTGTAATAGCACCCGAGATATCACCAGATATATATTGGATTTTCCCCTGACCCTGAGTGTCCGGCCCCATGAGACGGTGGTTTTCTCGGCCCCTGGTGGTCCGAGGTAGGTCCTGCTGCACAGATTCATGCGCCAGGGCCTCCTGCAGACAATGCACTTTGGTTTATTGCGCTATCTCTAATAGCACCCGAGATATCACCAGATATATATTGGATTTTTGCCTGACCCTGAATTCTCGGCCCCATGAGACGGTGGTTTTCTCGGACCCTGGTGATCCGAGGTCGTTCCCGCTGCAGAGATTCATGCGCCAGGGCCTCCTACAGACAATGCACTTTGATTTATTGCGCTATCTGTAATAGCACCCGAGATATCACCAGATATATATTGGATTTTACCCTGACCCTGAGTGTCCGGCCCAATGAGACGGTGGTTTTCTCGGCCCCTGGAGGTCCGAGAACGTTCCCGCTGCACAGATTCATGCGCCAGGGCCTCCTGCAGATAATTCACTTTGGTTTATTGCGCTATCTCTAATAGCAGCCGAGATATCAAGAGATATATACTGGATTTTCCCCTGAGCCTGACTTCTCGGCCCCATGAGACGGTGGTTTTCTCGGACCCTGGTGATCCGAGGTCGTTCCCGCTGCACAGATTCATGCGCCAGGGCCTCCTACAGACAATGCACTTTGCTTTATTGCGCAATCTCTAATGGCACCCGAGATATCACCAGATATATATTGGATTTTTCACTGACCCTGAGTGTCCGGCCCCATGAGACGGTCGTTTTCTCGGCCGCTGGTGGTCCGAGGTCGTTCCCGCTGGCCAGATTCATGTGCCAGGGCCTCCTACAGACCATGCACTTTGATTTAGTGCGCTACTTGCAATAGCACCCGAGATATCACCAGATATATATTGGATTTTCCCTGACCATGAGAGCCCGCCAAATGAGACTGTGGTTTTCTCGGCCCCTGGTGGTCCGAGGTCGTTCCCGCTGTACAAATTCATGCGCCAGGGCCTCCTACAGACAATGCACTTTGATTTATTGCGCTATCTGTAATAGCACCCGAGATATCACCAGATATATATTGGATGTTTCACTGACCCTGAGTGTGCGGCCCCATGAGACGGTGGTTTTCTCGGACCCTGGTGGTCCGAGGTCGTTCCCGCTGCACAGATTCATGCGCCAGGGCCTCCTACAGACAATGCACTTTGATTTATTGCGCTATCTGTAATAGCACCCGAGATATCACCAGATATATATTGGATTTTACCCTGACGCTGAGTGTCCGGCCCAATGAGACTGTGGTTTTCTCGGCCTCTGGTGGTCCGAGGTCGTTGCCGCTGCACAGATTCATGCGCCAGGGCCTCCTACAGACAATGCACTTTGCTTTATTGCGGAATCTGTAATAGCACCTGAGATATCACCAGATATATATTGGATTTTTCACTGACCCTGAGTGTCCGGCCCCATGAGACGGTCGTTTTCTCGGCCCCTGGTGGTCCGAGGTCGTTCCCGCTGCACAGATACATGCGCCAGGGACTCCTGCAGATAATTCACTTTGGTTTATTTTGCTATCTCTGATAGCACCCGAGATATCACCAGATATATATTGGATTTTTCCCTGACCCTGAGTGTCCGGCCCCATGAGATGGTGGTTTTCTCGGCCCCTGGTGATCCGAGGTCGTTCCCGCTGCACAGATTCATGCGCACGGGCCTCCTGCAGATAATTCACTTTGCTTTATTGCGCTATCTGTAATAGCACCCGAGATATCACCAGATATATATTGGATTTTTCACTGTCCCTGAGTGTTCGGCCCCATCAGACGGTCGTTTTCTCGGCCCCTGGTGGTCCGAGGTCGTTCCCGCTGCACAGATTGATGCGCCAGGGACTCCTGCAGATAATTCACTTTGGTTTATTGCGCTATCTCTGATAGCATCCGTGATATCACCAGATATATATTGGATTTTCCCCTGACCCTGAGTGTCCGGCCAAATGAGACTGTGGTTTTCTCGGCCCCTGGTGGTTCGAGGTCGTTCCCGCTGTACAGATTCATGCGCCAGGGCCTCCTACAGACAATGCACTTTGATTTATTGCGCTATCTGTAATAGCACCCGAGATATCACCAGATATATATTGGATTTTTCACTGACCCTGAGTGTGCGGCCCCATGAGACGGTGGTTTTCTCGGACCCTGGTGGTCCGAGGTCGTTCCCGCTGCACAGATTCATGCGCTAGGGCCTCCTACAGACAATGCACTTTGATTTATTGCGCAATCTGTAATAGCACCCGAGATATCACCAGATATATATTGGATTTTACCCTGACCCTGTGTGTGCGGGCCAATGAGACAGTGGTTGTCTCGGCCCCTGGAGGTCCGAGGACGTTCCCGCTGCACGGATTCATGCGCCAGGGCCTCCTGCAGATAATTCACTTTGGTTTATTGCGCTATCTCTAATAGCAGCCGAGATATCAAGAGATATATACTGGATCTTCCCCTGACCCTGAGTGTCCGGCCCAATGAGACTGTGGTATTCTCGGCCTCTGGTGGTCCGAGGTCGTTCCCGCTGCGAAGATTCACGCGCCAGGGCCTGCTACAGACAATGCACTTTGCTTTATTGCGCTATCTGTAATAGCACCCGAGATATCACCAGATATATATTGGATTTTTCACTGACCCTGAGTGTCCGGCCCAATGAGACTGTGGTTTTCTCGGCCTCTGGTGGTCCGAGGTCGTTCCCGCTGCGAAGATTCACGCGCCAGGGCCTGCTACAGACAATGCACTTTGATTTATTGCGCTATCGGTAATATCACCCAAGATATCACCAGATATATATTGGATTTTTCCCTGACCCTGAGTGTCCGGCCCCATGAGGCGGTCGTTTTCTCGGCCCATGGTGGTCCGAGGTCGTTCCCGCTGCACAGATTCATGCGCCAGGGCCTCCTACAGACAATGCACTTTGATTTATTGCGCTATCTGTAATTGCAGCCGAGATATCACCAGATATTTATTGGATTTTACCCTGACCCTGCGTATCCGGCCCCATGAGGCGGTCGTTTTCTCGTCCCCTGGTGGTCCGAGGTCGTTCCCGTTGCGCAGATTCATGCGCCAGGGCCTCCTGCAGATAATTCACTTTGGTTTATTGCGCTATCACTAATAGCACACGAGATATCACCAGATATATATTGGATTTTTCCCTGACCATGACAGACCGGCCCCATGAGACGGTGGTTTTATCGGCCCCTGGTGGTCCGAGGTCGTTCCCGCTGCACAGATTCATGCCCCAGGGCTTTCTGCAGACAATTCACTTTGGATTATTGCGCTATCTGTAATAGCACCCGAGATATCACCAGATATATGCTGGATTTTTACATGATCTTGGGTGACGGATTCCGAATATCTGTAATTTTCTCGGCCCCTGGTGGTCCGAGGTCGTTCCTGCTGCACAGATTCATTCGCCAGTGCCTCCTACAGGCAATGCACTTTGATTTATTGCGCTATCTCTAATAGCACCCGAGACATCACCAGATATATATTGGTATTTTCCCTGACCCTGACAGTCCGGCCCCATGAGACGGTGATTTTCTCGGCCCCTGGTGGTCCGAGGTCGTTCCCGCTGCACAGAATCATGCGCCGGGGCTTCCTGCAGACAATGCACTTTGATTTATTGCGCTGTCTCTACTAACACCCGAGATATCACCAGATATATATTGAATTTTTGCCTGACCCTGAGTGTCCGGCCCCATGAGACGGTGGTTGTCTCGGCCCCTGGATGTCCGAGGACGTTCCCGCTGCACAGATTCATGCGCCAGGGCATCCTACAGACAATGCACTTTGATTTATTGCGCTATCTGTAATAGCGCCCGAGTTATCACCAGATCTATATTGGATTTTCCCCTGACCCTGAGTGTCCGGCCCCATGAGACGGTGGTTTCCTCGGACCCTGGTGGTCCGAGGTCGTTCCCGCTGCACAGATTCATGCGCCAGGGCCTCCTACAGACAATGCACTTTGATTTATTGCGCTATCTGTAATAGCACCCGAGATATCACCAGATATATATTGGATTTTACCCTGACCCTGAGACTCCGGCCCCATTAGACGGTGGTTGTCTCGGCCCCTGGAGGACCGAGGACGTTCCCGCTGCACAGATTCATGCGCCAGGGCCTCCTGCAGATAGTTCACTTTGGTTTATTGCGCTATCTCTAATAGCACCCGAGATATCAAGAGATATATACTGGATTTTCCCCTGACACTGAGTGTCCGGCCCAATGAGACTGTGGTTTTCTCGGCCTCTGGTGGTCCGAGGTCGTGCCCGCTGCACAGATTCATGCGCCAGGGCCTCCTACAGACAATGCACTTTGCTTTATTGCGCTATCTGTAATAGCACCCGAGATATCACCAGATATATATTGGATTTTTCACTGACCCTGAGTGTCCGGCCCCATGAGACGGTCGTTTTCTCGGCCCCTGGTGGTCCGAGGTCGTTCCCGCTGCACAGATTAATGCGCCAGGGAATCCTGCAGATCATTCACTTTGGTTTATTGCGCTATCTCTGATAGCACCCGAGATATCACCAGATATTTATTGGATTTTACCCTGACCCTGCGTATCCGGCCCCATGAGGCGGTCGTTTTCTCGTCCCCTGGTGGTACGAGGTCGTTCCCGTTGCGCAGATTCATGCGCCAGGGCCTCCTGCAGATAATTCACATTGGTTTATTGCGCTATCACTAATAGCACACGAGATATCACCAGATATATATTAGATTTTTCCCTGACCATGACAGTCCGGCCCCATGAGACGGTGGTTTTATCGGCCCCTGGTGGTCCGAGGTCGTTCCCGCTGCACAGATTCATGCCCCAGGGCCTCCTGCAGATAATTCACTTTGGTTTATTGCGCTATCTCTAATAGCACCCGAGATATCACCAGATATATATTGGATTTTCCCCTGACCCTGAGTGTCCGGCCCCATGAGACTGTGGTTTTCACGGCCCCTGGTGGTCCGAGGTCGTTCCCGCTGCACAGATTCATGCGCGAGGGCCTCCTACAGACAATGCACTTTGATCTATTGCGCTATCTGTAATAGCACCCGAGATATCACCAGATATATATGGGATTTTCCCCTGACCATGAGTGTCCGGCCCCATGAGACTGTGGTTTTCTCGGCCCCTGGTGGTCCTAGGTCGTTCCCGTTGCACAGATTCATGCGCCAGGGCCTCCTGCAGATAATTCACTTTGGTTTATTGCGCTATCTCTAATAGCACCCGAGATATCACCAGATATATATTGGATTTTGCCCTGACCCTGAGTGTCCGGCCCCATGAGACGGTGGTTTTCTCGGCCCCTGGTGGTCCGAGGTCGTTCCCGCTGTACAGATTCATGGGCCAGGGCCTCCTACAGACAATGCACTTTGATTTATTATGCTATCTGTAATAGCACCCGAGATATCACCAGATATATATTGGATTTTACCCTGACCCTGAGTGTCCGGCCCCATGAGACGGTGGTTGTCTCGGCCCCTGGAGGACCGAGGACGTTCCCGCTGCACAGATTCATGCGCCAGGGCCTCCTGCAGATAGATCACTTTGGTTTATTGCGCTATCTCTAATAGCACCCGAGGTATCAAGAGATATATACTGGATTTTCCCCTGACACTGAGTGTCCGGCCCAATGAGACTGTGGTTTTCTCGGCCTCTGGTGGTCCGAGGTTGTTCCCGCTGCACAGATTCATGCGCCAGGGCCTCCTACAGACAATGCACTTTGCTTTATTGCGCTATCTGTAATAGCACCCGAGATATCACCAGATATATATTGGATTTTTCACTGACCCTGAGTGTCCGGCCCCATGAGACGGTCGTTTTCTCGGCCCCTGGTGGTCCGAGGTCGTTCCCGCTGCACAGATTAATGCGCCAGGGAATCCTGCAGATCATTCACTTTGGTTTATTGCGCTATCTCTGATAGCACCCGAGATATCACCAGATATATATTGGATTTTCCCCTGACCCTGAGTGTCCGGCCCCATGAGACTGTGGTTTTCTCGGCCCCTGGTCGTCCGAGGTCGTTCCCGCAGCACAGATACATTCGCCAGGGCCTCCTACAGACAATGCACTTTGATTTATTGCGCTATCTGTAATTGCAGCCGAGATATCACCAGATATATATTGGATTTTTCACTGACCCTGAGTGTCCGGCCCCATGAGGCGGTCGTTTTCTCGGCCCCTGGTGGTCCGAGGTCGTTCCCGCTGCACAGATTCATGCGCCAGGGCCTCCTACAGACAATGCACTTTGATTTATTGCGCTATCTGTAATAGCACCCGAGATATCACCAGATATTTATTGGATTTTACCCTGACCCTGCGTATCCGGCCCCATGAGGCGGTCGTTTTCTCGTCCCCTGGTGGTACGAGGTCGTTCCCGTTGCGCAGATTCATGCCCCAGGGCCTCCTGCAGATAATTCACTTTGGTTTATTGCGCTATCACTAATAGCACACGAGATATCACCAGATATATATTGGATTTTCCCCTGACCATGAGTGTCCGGCCCCATGAGACTGTGGTTTTCTCGGCCCCTGGTGGTCCGAGGTCGTTCCCGTTGCACAGATTCATGCGCCAGGGCCTCCTGCAGATAATTCACTTTGGTTTATTGCGCTATCTCTAATAGCACCCCAGATATCACCAGATATATATTGGATTTTCCCCTGACCCTAAGTGTCCGGCCCCATGAGACGGTGGCTTTCTCGGCCCCTGGTGGTCCGAGGTCGTTCCCGCTGCACCGAATCATGCGCCGGGGCTTCCTGCAGACAATGCACTTTGATTTATTGCGCTGTCTCTAATAACACCCGAGATATCACCAGATATATATTGGATTTTTGCCTGACCCTGAGTGTCCGGCCCCATGAGACGGTGGTTGTCTCGGCCCCTGGAGGTCCGAGGACGTTCCCGCTGCACGGATTCATGCGCCAGGGCCTCCTGCAGATAATTCACTTTGGTTTATTGCGCTATCTCTAATAGCAGCCGAGATATCAAGAGATATATACTGGATTTTCCCCTGACCCTGAGTGTCCGGCCCAATGAGACTGTGGTTTTCTCGGCCTCTGGTGGTCCGAGGTCGTTCCCGCTGCACAGATTCATGCGCCAGGGCCTCCTACAGACAATGCACTTTGCTTCATTGCGCTATCTGTAATAGCACCCGAGATATCACCAGATATATATTGGATTTTTCACTGACCCTGAGTGTCCGGCCCCATGAGACGGTCGTTTTCTCGGCCCCTGGTGGTCCGAGGTCGTTCCCGCTGCACAGATTGATGCGCCAGGGACTCCTGCAGATAATTCACTTTGGTTTATTGCGCTATCTCTGATAGCACCCGAGATATCACCAGATATATATGGGATTTTCCCCTGACCATGAGTGTCCGGCCCAATGAGACTGTGGTTTTCTCGGCCCCTGGTGGTCCGAGGTCGTTCCCGCTGTACAGAATCATGCGCCAGGGCCTCCTACAGACAATGCACTTTGATTTATTGCGCTGTCTCTAATAACACCCGAGATATCACCAGATATATATTGGATTTTTGCCTGACCTTGAGTGTCCGGCCCCATAAGACGGTGGTTGTCTCGGCCCCTGGAGGTCCGAGGACGTTCCCGCTGCACGGATTCATGCGCCAGGGCCTCCTGCAGATAATTCACTTTGGTTTATTGCGCTATCTCTAATAGCAGCCGAGATATCAAGAGATATATACTGGATTTTCCCCTGACCCTGAGTGTCCGGCCCAATGAGACTGTGGTTTTCTCGGCCGTTCCCGCTGCACAGATTCATGCGCCAGGGCCTCCTACAGACAATGCACTTTGCTTCATTGCGCTATCTGTAATAGCACCCGAGATATCACCAGATATATATTGGATTTTTCACTGACCCTGAGTGTCCGGCCCCATGAGACGGTCGTTTTCTCGGCCCCTGGTGGTCCGAGGTCGTTCCCGCTGCACAGATTGATGCGCCAGGGACTCCTGCAGATAATTCACTTTGGTTTATTGCGCTATCTCTGATAGCACCCGAGATATCACCAGATATATATGGGATTTTCCCCTGACCATGAGTGTCCGGCCCAATGAGACTGTGGTTTTCTCGGCCCCTGGTGGTCCGAGGTCGTTCCCGCTGTACAGAATCATGCGCCAGGGCCTCCTACAGACAATAGACTTTGATTTATTGCGCTATCTGTAATAGCACCCGAGATATCACCAGATATGCATTGGATTTTTCACTGACCCTGAGTGTGCGGCCCCATGAGTCGGTGGTTTTCTCGGACCCTGGTGGTCCGAGGTCGTTCCCGCTGCACAGATTCATGCGCCAGGGCCTACTACAGACAATGCACTTTGATTTATTGCGCTATCTGTAATAGCACCCGAGATATCACCAGATATATGCTGGGTTTTTCCCTGACCCTGAGTGTCCGGCCCCATGAGACGGTGGTTTTCTCGGCCTCTGGTGATCCGAGGTCGTTCCCGCTGAACAGATTCATTCGCAAGGGTCTCCTTCGGACAATGCACTTTGATTTATTGCGCTATCGGTAATAGCACCCAAGATATCACCAGATATATATTGGATTTTCCCCTGACCCTGAGTGTCCGGCCCAATGAGACCGTGGTTTTCTCGGCCCCTGGTGGTCCGAGGTCGTTCCCGCTGTACAGATTCATGCGCCAGGGCCTCCTACGGACAATGCACTTTGCTTTATTGCGCTATCTGTAATAGCACCCGAGATATCACCAGATATATATTGGATTTTTCCCCGACCCTGAGTGTCCGGCCCCATGTGACGGTCGTTTTCTCGGCCCCTGGTGGTCCGAGGTCGTTCCCGCGGCACAGATCCATGCGCCAGGGCCTCCTGCAGATCATTCAATTTGGTTTATTGCGCTATCTCTGATAGCACCCGAGATATCACCAGATATATATTGGATTTTCCCCTGACCCTGAGTGTCCGGCCCCATGAGACTGTGGTTTTCTCGGCCCCTGGTGGTCCGAGGTCGTTCCCGCTGCACAGATTCATGCGCCAGGGCCTCCTACAGACAATGCACTTTGATTTATTGCGCTATCTGTAATAGCACCCGAGATATCACCGGATATATATTGGATTTTTCCCAGACCCTGAGTGTCCGGCTCCATGAGACGGTGGTTGTCTCGGCCCCTGGTTGTCCGAGGTCGTTCCCGCTGCACAGATTTATGCGCCAGGGCCTCCTACAGACAATGCACTTTGATTTATTGCGCTATCTGTAATAGCGCCCCAGATATCACCAGATCTATATTGGATTTTCCCCTGACCCTGAGTGTCCGGCCCCATGAGACTGTGGTTTTCTCGGCCCCTGGTGGTCCGAGGTCGTTCCCGCTGCACAGATTCATGCGCCAGGGCCTCCTACAGACAATGCACTTTGCTTTATTGCGCTATCTCTAATAGCACCCGACATATCACCAGATATATGCTGGATTTTTACATGACCCTGAGTGTCCGGCCCCATGAGACGGTGGTTTTCTTGGCCCCTGGTGGTCCGAGGTCGTTCCCGCTGCCCAGATTCATGCGTCAGGGCCTCCTACAGACAATGAACTTTGATTTATTGCGCTATCTGTAATAGCACCCGAGATATCACCAGATATATATTGGATTTTACCCTGACCCTGAGTCTCCGGCCCCATTAGACAGTGGGTTTCTCGGCCCCTGGTCGTCCGAGGTCGTTCCCACTGCACAGATTCATGCGCCAGGGCCTCCTACAGACAATGCACTATGATTTATTGCGCTATCTCTAATAGCACCCGAGACATCACCAGATATATATTGGGATTTTCACTGACCCTGACAGTCCGGCCCCATGAGACGGTGATTTTCTCGGCCCCTGGTGGTCCGAGGTCGTTCCTGCTGCACAGATTCATTAGCCAGGGCTTCCTGCAGACAACGCACTTTGGATTATTGCGCTATCTCTAATAGCACCCGACATATCACCAGATATATGCTGGATTTTTACATGACCCTGAGTGTCCGGCCCCATGAGACGGTGGTTTTCTCGGCCCCTGGAGGTCCGAGGTCGTTCTCGCTGCACAGATTCATGCCCCAGGGCCTCCTGCAGATAATTCACTTTGGTTTATTGCGCTATCTCTAATAGCACCCAAGATATCACCAGATATATATTGCATTTTGCCCTGACCCTGAGTGTCCGGCCCCATGAGACTGTGGTTTTCTCGGCCCCTGGTGTTCCGCGGTTGTTCCCGCTGCACAGATTCATGCGCCAGGGCCTCCTGCAGATAATTCACTTTGGTTTATTGCGCTATCTCTAATAGCACCCAAGATATCACCAGATATATAGTGGATTTTACCCTGACCCTGAGTGTCCGGCCCCATGAGACTGTGGTTTTCTCGGCCCCTGGTGGTCCGAGGTCGTTCCTGCTGCACAGATTCATACGCCAGTGCCTCCTACAGACAATGCACTTTGATTTATTGCGCTATCTGTAATAGCACCCGAGATATCACCAGATATATGCTGGACTTTTACATGACCTTGGGTGACGGATTCCGAATATCAGTAATTTTCTCGGCCCCTGGTGGTCCGAGCTCGTTCCTGCTGCACAGATTCTTTCGCCAGTGCCTCCTGCAGACAATGCAGTTTGACTTATTGCGCTATCTGTAATAGCACCCGAGATATCACCAGATATATATTGGATTTTTCCCTGACCCTGAGTGTCCGGCCACATGAGACGGTGATATTCTCTGCCCCTGGTTGTCCGAGGTCGTTGCCGCAGCACAGATTCATGCGCGAGGGCCTCCCGCAGACAACGCACTTTGGATTATTGCACTATCTGTAACAGCACCCGAGATATCACCAGATATATGCTGGATTTTTACATGATCTTGGGTGACGGATTCCGAATATCTGTAATTTTCTCGGCCCCTGGTGGTCCGAGGTCGTCCCCGCTGCACAGATTCATGCGCCAGGGCCTCCTGCAGACAATTCTCTTTGGTTTATTGCGCTATCTGTAATAGCACCCGAGATATCACCAGATATATATTGGATTTTTCACCGACCCTGAGTGTCCGGCCCCATGTGACGGTCGTTTTCTCGGCCCCTGGTGGTCCGAGGTCGTTCCCGCGGCACAGATTCATGCGCCAGGGCCTCCTGCAGATCATTCACTTTGGTTTATTGCGCTATCTCTGATAGCACCCGAGATATCACCAGATATATATTGGATTTTCCCCTGACCCTGAGTGTCCGGCCCCATGAGACTGTGGTTTTCTCGGCCCCTGGTGGTCCGAGGTCGTTCCCGCTGCACAGATTCATGCGCCAGGGCCTCCTACAGACAATGCACGTTGATTTATTGCGCTATCTGCAATAGCACCCGAGATATCACCGGATATATATTGGATTTTTCCCAGACCCTGAGTGTCAGGCCCCATGAGACGGTGGTTGTCTAGGCCTCTGGTTGTCCGAGGTCGTTCCCGCTGCACAGATTCATGCGCCAGGGCCTCCTACAGACAATGCACTTTGATTTATTGCGCTGTCGGTAATAGCGCCCGAGATATCACCAGATCTATATTGGATTTTCCCCTGACCCTGAGTGTCCGGCCCCATGAGACTGTGGTTTTCTCGGCCCCTGGTGGTCCGAGGTCGTTTCCGCTGCACAGATTCATGCGCCAGGGCCTCCTACAGACAATGCACTTTGATTTATTGCGCTATCTGTAATAGCACCCGAGATATCACCAGATATATATTGGATTTTACCCTGACCCTGAGTGTCCGGCCCCATGAGACGGTGGTTGTCTCGGCCCCTGGAGGTCCGAGGACGTTCCTGCTGCACAGATTCATGCGCCAGGGCCTCCTGCAGATAACTCACTTTGGTTTATTGCGCTTTCTCTAATAGCACCCGAGATATCAAGAGATATATACTGGATTTTCCCCTGACCCTGAGTCTCCGGCCCCATTAGACTGTGGGTTTCTCGGCCCCTGGTCGTCCGAGGTCGTTCCTGCTGCACAGATTCATTAGCCAGGGCTTCCTGCAGACAACGCACTTTGGATTATTGCGCTATCTCTAATAGCACCCGACATATCACCAGATATATGCTGGATTTTTACATGACCCTGAGAGTCCGGCCCCATGAGACGGTGGTTTTCTCGGCCCCTGGTGGTCCGAGGTCGTTCCCGCTGCACAGATTCATGCGTCAGGGCCTCCTACAGACAATGCACTTCGATTTATTGCGCTATCTGTAATAGCACCCGAGATATCACCAGATATATATTGGATTTTCCCCTGACCCTGAGTGTCCGGCCCCATGAGACTGTGGTTTTCTCGGCCCCTAGTCGTCCGAGGTCGTTCCCGCTGCACAGATTCATGCGCCAGGGCCTCCTACAGACAATGCACTTTGATTTATTGCGCTATCTGTAATAGCACCCGAGATATCACCAGATATATATTGGATTTTTCACTGACCCTGAGCGTCCGGCCCCATGAGACGGTCGTTTTCTCGGCCCCTGGAGGTCCGAGGTCGTTCCCGCTGCATAGGTTCATGCGCCAGGGTCTCCTACAGGCAATGCACTTCGATTTATTGCGCTATCTGTAATAGCACCCGAGATATCACCAGATATATATTGGATTTTTCCCTGACCCTGAGAGTCCGGCCCCATGAGACGGTGGTTTTCTCGGCCCCTGGTGATCCGAGGTCGCTCCTGCTGCACAGATTCATGCGCCAGGGCCTCCTGCAGACAATACACTTTGGTTTATTGCGCTATCTCTAATAGCACCCGAGATATCGCCAGATATATATTGGATTTTTCCCTGACCCTGAGTGTCCGGCCCCATGAGACGGTGGTTTTCTCGGACCCTGGTGTTCCGAGATCGTTCCCGCTGCACAGATTCATGCACCAGGGCCTCTTGCAGACAATTCACTTTGGTTTATTGCGCTATCACTAATAGTACCCGAGATATCACCAGATATATATTGGATTTTTCCCTGACCATGACAGTCCGGCCCCATGTGACGGTGGTTTTCTCGGCCCCTGGTGATCCGAGGTCGTTCCCGCTGCACACAATCATGCGCCAGGGCTTCCTGCAGACAATGCACTTTGGTTTATTGCGCTATCTCTAATAGCACCCGAGATATCAACAGATATATATTGGATTTTCCGGTGACCCTGAGTGTCCGGCCCCATGAGATGGTGGTTTTCTCGGCCCCTGGTGATCCGAGGTCGTTCCCGCTGCACAGATTCATGCGCCAGGGCCTCTTGCAGATAATTCACTTTGGTTTACTGCGCTATCTGTAATAGCACCCGGGATATCACCAGATATATATTAGATTCTTCCCTGACCATGAGAGTCCGGCCCCATGAGACGGTGGTTTTCTCGGCCCCTGGTTGTCCGTGGTCGTTCCCGCTGCGCAGAATCATGCGCCACGGCTTCCTGCAGATATTTCACTTTGGTTTATTGCGCTATCTCTATTAGCACCCGAGATATCACCAGATGTATATTGGATTTTTCCCCGGCCCTGAGTGTCCGGCCCCATGACACGGTGGTTTTCTCGGTCGCTGGTGGTCCGAGGTCGTTCCCGCTGCGCAGAATCATGCGCCAGGGCCTCCTACAGACAATGCACTTTGATTTATTGCGCTATCTCTAATAGCACCCGAGATATCACCAGATATATATTGGATTTTCCCCTGACCCTGAGTGTCCGGCCCCATGAGACTGTGGTTTTCTCGGCCCCTGGTGGTCCGAGGTCGTTCCCGCTGCACAGATTCATGCGCCAGGGCCTCCTACAGACAATGCACTTTGATTTATTGCTCTATCTGTAATAGCACCCGAGATATCACCAGATATATATTGGATTTTTCCCTGACCCTGAGTGTGCGGCCCCATGAGACGGTGGCTGTCTCGGCCCCTGGTGGTCCGAGGTCGTTCCCGCTGCACAGATTCATACGCCAGGGCCTCCTGCAGATAATTCACTTTGGTTTATTGCGCTATCTCTAATAGCACCCGACATATCATCAGATATATATTGCGATTTTTCCCTGACCCTGAGTGTCCGGCCCCATGAGACTGTGGTTTTCTCGGCCCCTGGTGGTCCGAGGTCGTTCCCGCTGCACACATTCATGCGCCAGGGCCCCCTGCAGATAATTCACTTTGGTTTATTGCGCTATCTGTAATAGCACCCGAGATATCACCAGATATATATTGGATTTTTCCCTGACCCTGAGTGTCCGGCCCCATGAGACGGTGGTTTTCTCGGCCCCTGGAGGTCCGAGGTCGTTCCCGCTGCACAGATTCATGCGCCATGGCCTCCTGCAGATAATTCACTTTGGTTTACTGCGCTATCTCTAATAGCACCCGAGATGTCACCAGATATATAGTGGATTTTCCCCTGACCCTGAGTGTCCGGCCCCATGAGACTGTGGATTTCTCGGCCCCTGGTGGTGCGAGGTCGTTCCCGCTGCCCAGATTCATGCGCCTGGGCCTCCTACAGACAATGCACTTTGATTTATTGCGCTATCTGTAATAGCACCCCAGATATCACCAGATATATATTGGATTTTTCCCTTACCCTGAGTGTCCGGCCCCATGTGACGGTGGTTTTCTCGGCCCCTGGTGGTCCGAGGTCGTTCCCGCTGCACAGATTCATGCGCCAGGGCTTCCTGCAGATAATTCACTTTGGTTTATTGCGCTATCTCTAATTGCACCCGAGATATCACCAGATATATATTGGATTTTTCCCTGACCCTGACAGTCCGGCCCCACGAGGCGGTGGCTGTCTCGGCCCCTGGATGTCCGAGGTCGATCCCGCTGCACGGATTCATGCGCCAGGGCCTCCTGCAGATAATTCGCTTTGGTTTATTGCGCAATCTGTAATAGCACCCGTGATATCACCAGATATATATTGGATTTTCCCCTGACCCTGACAGTCCGGCCTCATGAGACGGTGATTTTCTCCGTCCCTAGTGGTCCGAGGTCGATCCCGCTGCACAGATTCATGCGCCAGGGCCTCCCAAAGTCAATTCACTTTGATTTATTGCGCTATATGTAATAGCACCCTAGATATCACCAGATATATATTGGATTTTTCCCTGACCCTGACAGTCCGGCCCCACGAGGCGGTGGTTTTCTCGGCCCCTGCTGGTCCGAGGCCGTTCCCGCTGCACAGATTCATGCGCCAGGGCCTCCTGCAGATAATTCGCTTTGGTTTATTGCGCTATCTGTAATAGCACCCGAGATATCACCAGATATATGCTGGATTTATACATGACCTTGGGCGACGGATTCCGAATATCTGTAATTTTCTCGGCCCCTGGTGGTCCGAGGTCGTTCCTGCTGCACAGATTCATTCGCCAGTGCCTCCTACAGAGAATGCACTTTCATTTATTGCGCTATCTATAATAACACCCGAGATATCACCAGATATATATTGGATTTTTCCCTGACACTGACAGTCCGGCTCCATGAGACGGTGATTTTCTCGGCCCCTGGTGGTCTGAGGTCGTTCCCGCTGCACAGAATCATGCGCCGGGGCTTCCTGCAGACAATGTACTTTCATTTATCGCGCTATCTCTAATAGCACCCGAGATATCACCAGATATATATACGATTTTTCCCTGACCCTGAGTGTCCGGTCCCATGAGACTGTGGTTTTCTCGGCCCTTGGTGGTCCGAGGTCGTTCCCGCTGCACAGATTCATGCGCCAGGGCCTCCTACAGACAATGCACTTTGATTTATTGCGCTATCTCTAATAGCACCCGAGATATCACCAGATATATATTCGATTTTTCCTTGACCCTGACAGTCCGGCCCCATGAGACGGTAGTTTTCTTCGCCCCTGGTGGTCCGAGGTCCATCCCGCTGCACAGATTCATGCGCCAGGGCCTCCTGCAGACAATGCACATTGATTTATTGCGCTATCTCTAATACTACCCGAGATATCACCAGATATATATTGGATTTTTCCCTGACCCTGAGTGTCCGACCCCATGAAACGGTGGTTTTCTCGGCCCCTGGTGGTCCGAGGTAGTTCCCCCTGCACAGATTCATGCGCCAGGGCCACCTGCAGGTAATTCACTTTGGTTTATTGCGCTATCTCTAATAGCACCCGAGATATCACCAGACATATATTGGATTTTTCCCTGACCCTGACAGTCCGGCCCCATGTGTCGGTGGTTTTCTCGGCCCCTGGTTGTCCGAGGTCGATCCCGCTGCACAGATTCATGCGCCAGGGCCCCATACAGACAATGCACTTTGATTTATTGCGCTATCTCTAATAGCACCCGAGATATCAACATATATATATTGGATTTTCCGCTGACCCTGAGTGTCCGGCCCTATGAGACGGTGGTTTTCTCGGCCCCTGGTGGTCCGAGGTCGTTCCCGCTGCACAGATTCATGCGCCAGGGCCTCCTGCAGATAATTCACTTTGGATTATTGCGCTATCTCTAATAGCACCCGACATATCACCAGATATATATTGCGATTTTTCCCTGACCCTGAGTGTCCGGCCCCATGAGACTGTGGTTTTCTCGGCCCCTGGTGGTCCGAGGTCGTTCCCGCTGCACACATTTATGCGCCAGGGCCCCCTGCAGATAATTCACTTTGGTTTATTGCGCTATCTGTAATAGCACCCGAGATATCACCAGATATATATTGGATTTTTCCCTGACCCTGAGTGTCCGGCCCCATGAGACGGTGGTTTTCTCGGCCCCTGGAGGTCCGAGGTCGTTCCCGCTGCACAGATTCATGCGCCATGGCCTCCTGCAGATAATTCACTTTGGTTTACTGCGCTATCTCTAATAGCACCCGAGATGTCACCAGATATATAGTGGATTTTCCCCTGACCCTGAGTGTCCGGCCCCATGAGACTGTGGATTTCTCGGCCCCTGGTGGTGCGAGGTCGTTCCCGCTGCCCAGATTCATGCGCCTGGTCCTCCTACAGACAATGCACTTTGATTTATTGCGCTATCTGTAATAGCACCCCAGATATCACCAGATATATATTGGATTTTTCCCTTACCCTGAGTGTCCGGCCCCATGTGACGGTGGTTTTCTCGGCCCCTGGTGGTCCGAGGTCGTTCCCGCTGCACAGATTCATGCGCCAGGGCTTCCTGCAGATAATTCACTTTGGTTTATTGCGCTATCTCTAATTGCACCCGAGATATCACCAGATATATATTGAATTTTTCCCTGACCCTGACAGTCCGGCCCCATGAGACGGTGGTTTTCTCCTCCCCTGGGGGTCCGAGGTCGTTCCTGCTGCACAGATTCATGCGCCAGGGCCTCCTGCAGATAATTCACTTAGGTTTTTTGCGCTATCTCTAATAGCACCCGAGATATCACCAGATATATATTGGATTTTTCCCTGACCCTGACAGTCCGGCCCCACGAGGCGGTGGCTGTCTCGGCCCCTGGTGGTCCGAGGTCGATCCCGCTGCACGGATTCATGCGCCAGGGCCTCCTGCAGATAATTCGCTTTGGTTTATTGCGCAATCTGTAATAGCACCCGTGATATCACCAGATATATATTGGATTTTCCCCTGACCCTGACAGTCCGGCCTCATGAGACGGTGATTTTCTCCGTCCCTAGTGGTCCGAGGTCGATCCCGCTGCACAGATTCATGCGCCAGGGCCTCCCAAAGTCAATTCACTTTGATTTATTGCGCTATATGTAATAGCACCCTAGATATCACCAGATATATATTGGATTTTTCCCTGACCCTGACAGTCCGGCCCCACGAGGCGGTGGTTTTCTCGGCCCCTGCTGGTCCGAGGCCGTTCCCGCTGCACAGATTCATGCGCCAGGGCCTCCTGCAGATAATTCGCTTTGGTTTATTGCGCTATCTGTAATAGCACCCGAGATATCACCAGATATATGCTGGATTTATACATGACCTTGGGCGACGGATTCCGAATATCTGTAATTTTCTCGGCCCCTGGTGGTCCGAGGTCGTTCCTGCTGCACAGATTCATTCGCCAGTGCCTCCTACAGAGAATGCACTTTCATTTATTGCGCTATCTATAATAACACCCGAGATATCACCAGATATATATTGGATTTTTCCCTGACACTGACAGTCCGGCTCCATGAGACGGTGATTTTCTCGGCCCCTGGTGGTCTGAGGTCGTTCCCGCTGCACAGAATCATGCACCGGGGCTTCCTGCAGACAATATACTTTCATTTATCGCGCTATCTCTAATAGCACCCGAGATATCACCAGATATATATACGATTTTTCCCTGACCCTGAGTGTCCGGTCCCATGAGACTGTGGTTTTCTCGGCCCTTGGTGGTCCGAGGTCGTTCCCGCTGCACAGATTCATGCGCCAGGGCCTCCTACAGACAATGCACTTTGATTTATTGCGCTATCTCTAATAGCACCCGAGATATCACCAGATATATATTCGATTTTTCCTTGACCCTGACAGTCCGGCCCCATGAGACGGTAGTTTTCTTCGCCCCTGGTGGTCCGAGGTCCATCCCGCTGCACAGATTCATGCGCCAGGGCCTCCTGCAGACAATGCACATTGATTTATTGCGCTATCTCTAATACTACCCGAGATATCACCAGATATATATTGGATTTTTCCCTGACCCTGAGTGTCCGACCCCATGAAACGGTGGTTTTCTCGGCCCCTGGTGGTCCGAGGTAGTTCCCCCTGCACAGATTCATGCGCCAGGGCCACCTGCAGGTAATTCACTTTGGTTTATTGCGCTATCTCTAATAGCACCCGAAATATCACCAGACATATATTGGATTTTTCCCTGACCCTGACAGTCCGGCCCCATGTGTCGGTGGTTTTCTCGGCCCCTGGTTGTCCGAGGTCGATCCCGCTGCACAGATTCATGCGCCAGGGCCCCATACAGACAATGCACTTTGATTTATTGCGCTATCTGTAATAGCACCCGAGATATCACCAGATATATATTGGATTTTACCCTGACCCTGAGTGTCCGGCCCCATGAGACGGTGGTTGTCTCGGCCCCTGGAGGTCCGAGGACGTTCCTGCTGCACAGATTCATGCGCCAGGGCCTCCTGCAGATAACTCACTTTGGTTTATTGCGCTTTCTCTAATAGCACCCGAGATATCAAGAGATATATACTGGATTTTCCCCTGACCCTGAGTCTCCGGCCCCATTAGACTGTGGGTTTCTCGGCCCCTGGTCGTCCGAGGTCGTTCCTGCTGCACAGATTCATTAGCCAGGGCTTCCTGCAGACAACGCACTTTGGATTATTGCGCTATCTCTAATAGCACCCGACATATCACCAGATATATGCTGGATTTTTACATGACCCTGAGAGTCCGGCCCCATGAGACGGTGGTTTTCTCGGCCCCTGGTGGTCCGAGGTCGTTCCCGCTGCACAGATTCATGCGTCAGGGCCTCCTACAGACAATGCACTTCGATTTATTGCGCTATCTGTAATAGCACCCGAGATATCACCAGATATATATTGGATTTTCCCCTGACCCTGAGTGTCCGGCCCCATGAGACTGTGGTTTTCTCGGCCCCTAGTCGTCCGAGGTCGTTCCCGCTGCACAGATTCATGCGCCAGGGCCTCCTACAGACAATGCACTTTGATTTATTGCGCTATCTGTAATAGCACCCGAGATATCACCAGATATATATTGGATTTTTCACTGACCCTGAGCGTCCGGCCCCATGAGACGGTCGTTTTCTCGGCCCCTGGAGGTCCGAGGTCGTTCCCGCTGCATAGGTTCATGCGCCAGGGTCTCCTACAGGCAATGCACTTCGATTTATTGCGCTATCTGTAATAGCACCCGAGATATCACCAGATATATATTGGATTTTTCCCTGACCCTGAGAGTCCGGCCCCATGAGACGGTGGTTTTCTCGGCCCCTGGTGATCCGAGGTCGTTCCTGCTGCACAGATTCATGCGCCAGGGCCTCCTGCAGACAATACACTTTGGTTTATTGCGCTATCTCTAATAGCACCCGAGATATCGCCAGATATATATTGGATTTTTCCCTGACCCTGAGTGTCCGGCCCCATGAGACGGTGGTTTTCTCGGACCCTGGTGTTCCGAGATCGTTCCCGCTGCACAGATTCATGCACCAGGGCCTCTTGCAGACAATTCACTTTGGTTTATTGCGCTATCACTAATAGTACCCGAGATATCACCAGATATATATTGGATTTTTCCCTGACCATGACAGTCCGGCCCCATGTGACGGTGGTTTTCTCGGCCCCTGGTGATCCGAGGTCGTTCCCGCTGCACACAATCATGCGCCAGGGCTTCCTGCAGACAATGCACTTTGGTTTATTGCGCTATCTCTAATAGCACCCGAGATATCAACAGATATATATTGGATTTTCCGGTGACCCTGAGTGTCCGGCCCCATGAGATGGTGGTTTTCTCGGCCCCTGGTGATCCGAGGTCGTTCCCGCTGCACAGATTCATGCGCCAGGGCCTCTTGCAGATAATTCACTTTGGTTTACTGCGCTATCTGTAATAGCACCCGGGATATCACCAGATATATATTAGATTCTTCCCTGACCATGAGAGTCCGGCCCCATGAGACGGTGGTTTTCTCGGCCCCTGGTTGTCCGTGGTCGTTCCCGCTGCGCAGAATCATGCGCCACGGCTTCCTGCAGATATTTCACTTTGGTTTATTGCGCTATCTCTATTAGCACCCGAGATATCACCAGATGTATATTGGATTTTTCCCCGGCCCTGAGTGTCCGGCCCCATGACACGGTGGTTTTCTCGGTCGCTGGTGGTCCGAGGTCGTTCCCGCTGCGCAGAATCATGCGCCAGGGCCTCCTACAGACAATGCACTTTGATTTATTGCGCTATCTCTAATAGCACCCGAGATATCACCAGATATATATTGGATTTTCCCCTGACCCTGAGTGTCCGGCCCCATGAGACTGTGGTTTTCTCGGCCCCTGGTGGTCCGAGGTCGTTCCCGCTGCACAGATTCATGCGCCAGGGCCTCCTACAGACAATGCACTTTGATTTATTGCTCTATCTGTAATAGCACCCGAGATATCACCAGATATATATTGGATTTTTCCCTGACCCTGAGTGTGCGGCCCCATGAGACGGTGGCTGTCTCGGCCCCTGGTGGTCCGAGGTCGTTCCCGCTGCACAGATTCATACGCCAGGGCCTCCTGCAGATAATTCACTTTGGTTTATTGCGCTATCTCTAATAGCACCCGACATATCATCAGATATATATTGCGATTTTTCCCTGACCCTGAGTGTCCGGCCCCATGAGACTGTGGTTTTCTCGGCCCCTGGTGGTCCGAGGTCGTTCCCGCTGCACACATTCATGCGCCAGGGCCCCCTGCAGATAATTCACTTTGGTTTATTGCGCTATCTGTAATAGCACCCGAGATATCACCAGATATATATTGGATTTTTCCCTGACCCTGAGTGTCCGGCCCCATGAGACGGTGGTTTTCTCGGCCCCTGGAGGTCCGAGGTCGTTCCCGCTGCACAGATTCATGCGCCATGGCCTCCTGCAGATAATTCACTTTGGTTTACTGCGCTATCTCTAATAGCACCCGAGATGTCACCAGATATATAGTGGATTTTCCCCTGACCCTGAGTGTCCGGCCCCATGAGACTGTGGATTTCTCGGCCCCTGGTGGTGCGAGGTCGTTCCCGCTGCCCAGATTCATGCGCCTGGGCCTCCTACAGACAATGCACTTTGATTTATTGCGCTATCTGTAATAGCACCCCAGATATCACCAGATATATATTGGATTTTTCCCTTACCCTGAGTGTCCGGCCCCATGTGACGGTGGTTTTCTCGGCCCCTGGTGGTCCGAGGTCGTTCCCGCTGCACAGATTCATGCGCCAGGGCTTCCTGCAGATAATTCACTTTGGTTTATTGCGCTATCTCTAATTGCACCCGAGATATCACCAGATATATATTGGATTTTTCCCTGACCCTGACAGTCCGGCCCCACGAGGCGGTGGCTGTCTCGGCCCCTGGATGTCCGAGGTCGATCCCGCTGCACGGATTCATGCGCCAGGGCCTCCTGCAGATAATTCGCTTTGGTTTATTGCGCAATCTGTAATAGCACCCGTGATATCACCAGATATATATTGGATTTTCCCCTGACCCTGACAGTCCGGCCTCATGAGACGGTGATTTTCTCCGTCCCTAGTGGTCCGAGGTCGATCCCGCTGCACAGATTCATGCGCCAGGGCCTCCCAAAGTCAATTCACTTTGATTTATTGCGCTATATGTAATAGCACCCTAGATATCACCAGATATATATTGGATTTTTCCCTGACCCTGACAGTCCGGCCCCACGAGGCGGTGGTTTTCTCGGCCCCTGCTGGTCCGAGGCCGTTCCCGCTGCACAGATTCATGCGCCAGGGCCTCCTGCAGATAATTCGCTTTGGTTTATTGCGCTATCTGTAATAGCACCCGAGATATCACCAGATATATGCTGGATTTATACATGACCTTGGGCGACGGATTCCGAATATCTGTAATTTTCTCGGCCCCTGGTGGTCCGAGGTCGTTCCTGCTGCACAGATTCATTCGCCAGTGCCTCCTACAGAGAATGCACTTTCATTTATTGCGCTATCTATAATAACACCCGAGATATCACCAGATATATATTGGATTTTTCCCTGACACTGACAGTCCGGCTCCATGAGACGGTGATTTTCTCGGCCCCTGGTGGTCTGAGGTCGTTCCCGCTGCACAGAATCATGCGCCGGGGCTTCCTGCAGACAATGTACTTTCATTTATCGCGCTATCTCTAATAGCACCCGAGATATCACCAGATATATATACGATTTTTCCCTGACCCTGAGTGTCCGGTCCCATGAGACTGTGGTTTTCTCGGCCCTTGGTGGTCCGAGGTCGTTCCCGCTGCACAGATTCATGCGCCAGGGCCTCCTACAGACAATGCACTTTGATTTATTGCGCTATCTCTAATAGCACCCGAGATATCACCAGATATATATTCGATTTTTCCTTGACCCTGACAGTCCGGCCCCATGAGACGGTAGTTTTCTTCGCCCCTGGTGGTCCGAGGTCCATCCCGCTGCACAGATTCATGCGCCAGGGCCTCCTGCAGACAATGCACATTGATTTATTGCGCTATCTCTAATACTACCCGAGATATCACCAGATATATATTGGATTTTTCCCTGACCCTGAGTGTCCGACCCCATGAAACGGTGGTTTTCTCGGCCCCTGGTGGTCCGAGGTAGTTCCCCCTGCACAGATTCATGCGCCAGGGCCACCTGCAGGTAATTCACTTTGGTTTATTGCGCTATCTCTAATAGCACCCGAGATATCACCAGACATATATTGGATTTTTCCCTGACCCTGACAGTCCGGCCCCATGTGTCGGTGGTTTTCTCGGCCCCTGGTTGTCCGAGGTCGATCCCGCTGCACAGATTCATGCGCCAGGGCCCCATACAGACAATGCACTTTGATTTATTGCGCTATCTCTAATAGCACCCGAGATATCAACATATATATATTGGATTTTCCGCTGACCCTGAGTGTCCGGCCCTATGAGACGGTGGTTTTCTCGGCCCCTGGTGGTCCGAGGTCGTTCCCGCTGCACAGATTCATGCGCCAGGGCCTCCTGCAGATAATTCACTTTGGATTATTGCGCTATCTCTAATAGCACCCGACATATCACCAGATATATATTGCGATTTTTCCCTGACCCTGAGTGTCCGGCCCCATGAGACTGTGGTTTTCTCGGCCCCTGGTGGTCCGAGGTCGTTCCCGCTGCACACATTTATGCGCCAGGGCCCCCTGCAGATAATTCACTTTGGTTTATTGCGCTATCTGTAATAGCACCCGAGATATCACCAGATATATATTGGATTTTTCCCTGACCCTGAGTGTCCGGCCCCATGAGACGGTGGTTTTCTCGGCCCCTGGAGGTCCGAGGTCGTTCCCGCTGCACAGATTCATGCGCCATGGCCTCCTGCAGATAATTCACTTTGGTTTACTGCGCTATCTCTAATAGCA
This sequence comes from Nomia melanderi, assembly GCF_051020985.1. NCBI lineage: Eukaryota > Metazoa > Arthropoda > Insecta > Hymenoptera > Halictidae > Nomia > Nomia melanderi. The sequence goes on from NW_027475131.1 coordinate 9,517,319, forward strand.
CCCGAGATGTCACCAGATATATAGTGGATTTTCCCCTGACCCTGAGTGTCCGGCCCCATGAGACTGTGGATTTCTCGGCCCCTGGTGGTGCGAGGTCGTTCCCGCTGCCCAGATTCATGCGCCTGGTCCTCCTACAGACAATGCACTTTGATTTATTGCGCTATCTGTAATAGCACCCCAGATATCACCAGATATATATTGGATTTTTCCCTTACCCTGAGTGTCCGGCCCCATGTGACGGTGGTTTTCTCGGCCCCTGGTGGTCCGAGGTCGTTCCCGCTGCACAGATTCATGCGCCAGGGCTTCCTGCAGATAATTCACTTTGGTTTATTGCGCTATCTCTAATTGCACCCGAGATATCACCAGATATATATTGAATTTTTCCCTGACCCTGACAGTCCGGCCCCATGAGACGGTGGTTTTCTCCTCCCCTGGGGGTCCGAGGTCGTTCCTGCTGCACAGATTCATGCGCCAGGGCCTCCTGCAGATAATTCACTTAGGTTTATTGCGCTATCTCTAATAGCACCCGAGATATCACCAGATATATATTGGATTTTTCCCTGACCCTGACAGTCCGGCCCCACGAGGCGGTGGCTGTCTCGGCCCCTGGTGGTCCGAGGTCGATCCCGCTGCACGGATTCATGCGCCAGGGCCTCCTGCAGATAATTCGCTTTGGTTTATTGCGCAATCTGTAATAGCACCCGTGATATCACCAGATATATATTGGATTTTCCCCTGACCCTGACAGTCCGGCCTCATGAGACGGTGATTTTCTCCGTCCCTAGTGGTCCGAGGTCGATCCCGCTGCACAGATTCATGCGCCAGGGCCTCCCAAAGTCAATTCACTTTGATTTATTGCGCTATATGTAATAGCACCCTAGATATCACAAGATATATATTGGATTTTTCCCTGACCCTGACAGTCCGGCCCCACGAGGCGGTGGTTTTCTCGGCCCCTGCTGGTCCGAGGCCGTTCCCGCTGCACAGATTCATGCGCCAGGGCCTCCTGCAGATAATTCGCTTTGGTTTATTGCGCTATCTGTAATAGCACCCGAGATATCACCAGATATATGCTGGATTTATACATGACCTTGGGCGACGGATTCCGAATATCTGTAATTTTCTCGGCCCCTGGTGGTCCGAGGTCGTTCCTGCTGCACAGATTCATTCGCCAGTGCCTCCTACAGAGAATGCACTTTCATTTATTGCGCTATCTATAATAACACCCGAGATATCACCAGATATATATTGGATTTTTCCCTGACACTGACAGTCCGGCTCCATGAGACGGTGATTTTCTCGGCCCCTGGTGGTCTGAGGTCGTTCCCGCTGCACAGAATCATGCACCGGGGCTTCCTGCAGACAATATACTTTCATTTATCGCGCTATCTCTAATAGCACCCGAGATATCACCAGATATATATACGATTTTTCCCTGACCCTGAGTGTCCGGTCCCATGAGACTGTGGTTTTCTCGGCCCTTGGTGGTCCGAGGTCGTTCCCGCTGCACAGATTCATGCGCCAGGGCCTCCTACAGACAATGCACTTTGATTTATTGCGCTATCTCTAATAGCACCCGAGATATCACCAGATATATATTCGATTTTTCCTTGACCCTGACAGTCCGGCCCCATGAGACGGTAGTTTTCTTCGCCCCTGGTGGTCCGAGGTCCATCCCGCTGCACAGATTCATGCGCCAGGGCCTCCTGCAGACAATGCACATTGATTTATTGCGCTATCTCTAATACTACCCGAGATATCACCAGATATATATTGGATTTTTCCCTGACCCTGAGTGTCCGACCCCATGAAACGGTGGTTTTCTCGGCCCCTGGTGGTCCGAGGTAGTTCCCCCTGCACAGATTCATGCGCCAGGGCCACCTGCAGGTAATTCACTTTGGTTTATTGCGCTATCTCTAATAGCACCCGAAATATCACCAGACATATATTGGATTTTTCCCTGACCCTGACAGTCCGGCCCCATGTGTCGGTGGTTTTCTCGGCCCCTGGTTGTCCGAGGTCGATCCCGCTGCACAGATTCATGCGCCAGGGCCCCATACAGACAATGCACTTTGATTTATTGCGCTATCTCTAATAGCACCCGAGATATCAACATATATATATTGGATTTTCCGCTGACCCTGAGTGTCCGGCCCTATGAGACGGTGGTTTTCTCGGCCCCTGGTGGTCCGAGGTCGTTCCCGCTGCACAGATTCATGCGCCAGGGCCTCCTGCAGATAATTCACTTTGGATTATTGCGCTATCTCTAATTGCACCCGAGATATCACCAGATATATATTGGATTTTTCCCTGACCCTGAGGCGTCCGGCCCCATGAGACGGTGGTTTTCTCGGCCCCTGGTGGTCCGAGGTCGTTCCCGCTGCACAGATTCATGCGCCAGGGCATCCTGCAGATAATTCACTTTGGTTTATTGCGCTATCTCTAATAGCACCCGAGATATCACCAGATATATAGTGGATTTTCCCCTGACCCTGAGTGTCCGGCCCCATGAGACTGTGGATTTCTCGGCCCCTGGTGGTGCGAGGTCGTTCCCGCTGCCCAGATTCATGCGCCTGGGCCTCCTACAGACAATGCACTTTGATTTATTGCGCTATCTGTAATAGCACCCCAGATATCACCAGATATATATTGGATTTTTCCCTTACCCTGAGTGTCCGGCCCCATGTGACGGTGGTTTTCTCGGCCCCTGGTGGTCCGAGGTCCTTCCCGCTGCACAGATTCATGCGCCAGGGCCTCCTGCAGACAATGCACATTGATTTATTGCGCTATCTCTAATACTACCCGAGATATCACCAGATATATATTGGATTTTTCCCTGACCCTGAGTGTCCGACCCCATGAAGCGGTGGTTCTCTCGGCCCCTGGTGGTCCGAGGTCGTTTCCCCTGCACAGATTCATGCGCCAGGGCCTCCTGCAGATAATTCGCTTTGGTTTATTGCGCTATCTGTAATAGCACCCGAGATATCACCAGATATATGCTGGATTTATACATGACCTTGGGCGACGGATTCCGAATATCTGTAATTTTCTCGGCCCCTGGTGGTCCGAGGTCGTTCCCGCTGCCCAGATTCATGCGGCAGGGCCTCCTACAGACAATGCACTTTGATTTATTGCGCTATCTGTAATAGCACCCCAGATATCACCAGATATATATTGGATTTTTCCCTTACCCTGAGTATCCGGCCCCATGAGACGGTGGTTTTCTCGGCCTCTGGTGGTCCGAGGTCGTTCCCGCTGCACAGATTCATGCGCCAGGGCCTGCTGCAGATAATTCACTTTGGTTTATTGCGCTATCTCTAACAGCACCCGAGATATCACCAGATATATATTGGATTTTCCCCTGACACTGAGTGTCCGGCCCCATGAGACTGTGGTTTTCTCGGCCCCTGGTGGTCCGAGGTCGTTCCCGCTGCACAGATTCATGCGCCAGGGCCTCCTACAGACAATGCACTTTGATTTATTGCGCTATTTCTAATAGCACCCGAGATATCACCAGATATATATTGGATTTTTCCCTGACCCTGAGAGTCCGGCCCCATGAGACGGTGGCATTCTCGGCCCCTGGTGCTCCGAGGTCGTTCCCGCTGCACAGATTCATGCGCCAGGGCCTCCTACAGACAATGCACTTTTATTTATTGCGCTATCTGTAATAGCACCCGAGATATCACCAGATATATATTGGATTTTTCCCTTACCCTGAGTGTCCGGCCCCATGTGTCGGTGGTTTTCTCGGCCCCTGGTGGTCCGAGGTCGATCCCGCTGTACAGATTCAGGCGCCAGGGCCTCCTACAGACAATGCACTTTGATTTATTGCGCTATCTCTAATAGCACCCGAGATATCAACATATATATATATATATTGGATTTTCCGCTGACCCTGAGTGTCCGGCCCCATGAGACGGTGGTTTTCTCGACCCCTGGGGGTCCGAGGTCGTTCCCGCTGCACAGATTCATGCGCCAGGGCCTCCTGCAGATAATTCACTTTGGTTTATTGCGCTATCTCTAATAGCACCCGAGATATCACCAGACATATATTGGATTTTTCCCTGACCCTGACAGTCCGGCCTCATGAGACGGTGGTTTTCTCGGCCCCTGGTGGTCCGAGGTCGTTCCCGCTGCACAGATTCATGCGCCAGGGCTTCCTGCAGATAATTCACTTTGGTTTATTGCGCTATCTCTAATTGCACCCGAGATATCACCAGATATATATTGAATTTTTCCCTGACCCTGACAGTCCGGCCCCATGAGACGGTGGTTTTCTCCTCCCCTGGGGGTCCGAGGTCGTTCCTGCTGCACAGATTCATGCGCCAGGGCCTCCTGCAGATAATTCACTTAGGTTTATTGCGCTATCTCTAATAGCACCCGAGATATCACCAGATATATATTGGATTTTTCCCTGACCCTGACAGTCCGGCCCCACGAGGCGGTGGCTGTCTCGGCCCCTGGTGGTCCGTGGTCGATCCCGCTGCACGGATTCATGCGCCAGGGCCTCCTGCAGATAATTCGCTTTGGTTTATTGCGCAATCTGTAATAGCACCCGTGATATCACCAGATATATATTGGATTTTCCCCTGACCCTGACAGTCCGATCTCATGAGACGGTGATTTTCTCCGTCCCTAGTGGTCCGAGGTCGATCCCGCTGCACAGATTCATGCGCCAGGGCCTCCCAAAGTCAATTCACTTTGATTTATTGCGCTATATGTAATAGCACCCTAGATATCACCAGATATATATTGGATTTTTCCCTGACCCTGACAGTCCGGCCCCACGAGGCGGTGGTTTTCTCGGCCCCTGCTGGTCCGAGGCCGTTCCCGCTGCACAGATTCATGCGCCAGGGCCTCCTGCAGATAATTCGCTTTGGTTTATTGCGCTATCTGTAATAGCACCCGAGATATCACCAGATATATGCTGGATTTATACATGACTTTGGGCGACGGATTCCGAATATCTGTAATTTTCTCGGCCCCTGGTGGTCCGAGGTCGTTCCTGCTGCACAGATTCATTCGCCAGTGCCTCCTACAGAGAATGCACTTTCATTTATTGCGCTATCTATAATAACACCCGAGATATCACCAGATATATATTGGATTTTTCCCTGACACTGACAGTCCGGCTCCATGAGACGGTGATTTTCTCGGCCCCTGGTGGTCTGAGGTCGTTCCCGCTGCACAGAATCATGCGCCAGGGCTTCCTGCAGACAATATACTTTCATTTATCGCGCTATCTCTAATAGCACCCGAGATATCACCAGATATATATAGGATTTTTCCCTGACCCTGAGTGTCCGGTCCCATGAGACTGTGGTTTTCTCGGCCCTTGGTGGTCCGAGGTCGTTCCCGCTGCACAGATTCATGCGCCAGGGCCTCCTACAGACAATGCACTTTGATTTATTGCGCTATCTCTAATAGCACCCGAGATATCACCAGATATATATTCGATTTTTCCTTGACCCTGACAGTCCGGCCCCATGAGACGGTAGTTTTCTTCGCCCCTGGTGGTCCGAGGTCCATCCCGCTGCACAGATTCATGCGCCAGGGCCTCCTGCAGACAATGCACATTGATTTATTGCGCTATCTCTAATACTACCCGAGATATCACCAGATATATATTGGATTTTTCCCTGACCCTGAGTGTCCGACCCCATGAAACGGTGGTTTTCTCGGCCCCTGGTGGTCCGAGGTAGTTCCCCCTGCACAGATTCATGCGCCAGGGCCACCTGCAGGTAATTCACTTTGGTTTATTGCGCTATCTCTAATAGCACCCGAGATATCACCAGACATATATTGGATTTTTCCCTGACCCTGACAGTCCGGCCCCATGTGTCGGTGGTTTTCTCGGCCCCTGGTTGTCCGAGGTCGATCCCGCTGCACAGATTCATGCGCCAGGGCCCCATACAGACAATGCACTTTGATTTATTGCGCTATCTCTAATAGCACCCGAGATATCAACATATATATATTGGATTTTCCGCTGACCCTGAGTGTCCGGCCCTATGAGACGGTGGTTTTCTCGGCCCCTGGTGGTCCGAGGTCGTTCCCGCTGCACAGATTCATGCGCCAGGGCCTCCTGCAGATAATTCACTTTGGATTATTGCGCTATCTCTAATTGCACCCGAGATATCACCAGATATATATTGGATTTTTCCCTGACCCTGAGGCGTCCGGCCCCATGAGACGGTGGTTTTCTCGGCCCCTGGTGGTCCGAGGTCGTTCCCGCTGCACAGATTCATGCGCCAGGGCATCCTGCAGATAATTCACTTTGGTTTATTGCGCTATCTCTAATAGCACCCGAGATATCACCAGATATATAGTGGATTTTCCCCTGACCCTGAGTGTCCGGCCCCATGAGACTGTGGATTTCTCGGCCCCTGGTGGTGCGAGCTCGTTCCCGCTGCCCAGATTCATGCGCCTGGGCCTCCTACAGACAATGCACTTTGATTTATTGCGCTATCTGTAATAGCACCCCAGATATCACCAGATATATATTGGATTTTTCCCTTACCCTGAGTGTCCGGCCCCATGTGACGGTGGTTTTCTCGGCCCCTGGTGGTCCGAGGTCCTTCCCGCTGCACAGATTCATGCGCCAGGGCCTCCTGCAGACAATGCACATTGATTTATTGCGCTATCTCTAATACTACCCGAGATATCACCAGATATATATTGGATTTTTCCCTGACCCTGAGTGTCCGACCCCATGAAGCGGTGGTTCTCTCGGCCCCTGGTGGTCCGAGGTCGTTCCCCCTGCACAGATTCATGCGCCAGGGCCTCCTGCAGATAATTCGCTTTGGTTTATTGCGCTATCTGTAATAGCACCCGAGATATCACCAGATATATGATGGATTTATACATGACCTTGGGCGACGGATTCCGAATATCTGTAATTTTCTCGGCCCCTGGTGGTCCGAGGTCGTTCCCGCTGCCCAGATTCATGCGGCAGGGCCTCCTACAGACAATGCACTTTGATTTATTGCGCTATCTGTAATAGCACCCCAGATATCACCAGATATATATTGGATTTTTCCCTTACCCTGAGTATCCGGCCCCATGAGACGGTGGTTTTCTCGGCCCCTGGTGGTCCGAGGTCGTTCCCGCTGCACAGATTCATGCGCCAGGGCCTGCTGCAGATAATTCACTTTGGTTTATTGCGCTATCTCTAACAGCACCCGAGATATCACCAGATATATATTGGATTTTCCCCTGACACTGAGTGTCCGGCCCCATGAGACTGTGGTTTTCTCGGCCCCTGGTGGTCCGAGGTCGTTCCCGCTGCACAGATTCATGCGCCAGGGCCTCCTACAGACAATGCACTTTGATTTATTGCGCTATTTCTAATAGCACCCGAGATATCACCAGATATATATTGGATTTTTCCCTGACCCTGAGAGTCCGGCCCTATGAGACGGTGGCATTCTCGGCCCCTGGTGCTCCGAGGTCGTTCCCGCTGCACAGATTCATGCGCCAGGGCCTCCTACAGACAATGCACTTTTATTTATTGCGCTATCTGTAATAGCACCCGAGATATCACCAGATATATATTGGATTTTTCCCTTACCCTGAGTGTCCGGCCCCATGTGTCGGTGGTTTTCTCGGCCCCTGGTGGTCCGAGGTCGATCCCGCTGTACAGATTCAGGCGCCAGGGCCTCCTACAGACAATGCACTTTGATTTATTGCGCTATCTCTAATAGCACCCGAGATATCACCAGATATATATTGGATTTTTCCCTGACCCTGACAGTCCGGCCCCACGAGGCGGTGGCTGTCTCGGCCCCTGGTGGTCCGAGGTCGATCCCGCTGCACGGATTCATGCTCCAGGGCCTCCTGCAGATAATTCGCTTTGGTTTATTGCGCAATCTGTAATAGCACCCGTGATATCACCAGATATATGCTGGATTTATACATGACCTTGGGCGACGGATTCCGAATATCTGTAATTTTCTCGGCCCCTGGTGGTCCGAGGTCGTTCCTGCTGCACAGATTCATTCGCCAGTGCCTCCTACAGAGGATGCACTTTCATTTATTGCGCTATGTATAATAACACCCGAGATATCACCAGATATATATTGGATTTTTCCCTGACACTGACAGTCCGGCTCCATGAGACGGTGATTTTCTCGGATCCTGGTGGTCTGAGGTCGTTCCCGCTGCACACAATCATGCGCCAGGGCTTCCTGCAGATACTTCACTTTGGTTTATTGCGCTATCTCTAATTGCACCCGAGATATCACCAGATATATATTCGATTTTTCCTTGACCCTGACAGTCCGGCCCCATGTGTCGGTGGTTTTCTCGGCCCCTGGTGGTCCGAGGTCGTTCCCGCTGCACAGATTCATGCGCCAGGGCCTCCTACAGACAATGCACTTTGATTTATTGCGCTATCTGCAATAGCACCCGAGATATCACCAGATATATATTGGATTTTTCCCTGACCCTGACAGTCCGGCCCCATGAGACGGTAGTTTTCTTCGCACCTGGTGGTCCGAGGTCCTTCCGGCTGCACAGATTCATGCGCCAGGGCCTCCTGCAGACAATGCACATTGATTTATTGCGCTATCTCTAATACTACCCGAGATATCACCAGATATATATTGGATTTTTCCCTGACCCTGAGTGTCCGACCCCATGAAGCGGTGGTTCTCTCGGCCCCTGGTGGTCCGAGGTCGTTCCCCCTGCACAGATTCATGCGCCAGGGCCTCCTGCAGATAATTCACTTTGGTTTATTGCGCTATCTCTAATAGCACCCGAGATATCACCAGATATAAAAAGGATTTTTCCCGACCCTGACAGTCCGGCCCCATGTGTCGGTGGTTTTCTCGGCCCCTGGTGGTCCGAGGTCGTTCCCGCTGCACAGATTCATGCGCCAGGGCCTCCTACAGACAATGCACTTTGATTTATTGCGCTATCTCTAATAGCACCCGAGATATCACCAGATATATATTCGATTATTCCTTGACCCTGAGTGTCCAGCCCCATGATACGGTGGTTTTCTCGGCCCCTGGTGGTCCGAGGTCGTTCCCGCTGCACAGATTCATGCGCCAGGGCCTCCTGCAGATACTTCACTTTGGTTTATTGCGCTATCTCTAATTGCACCCGAGATATCACCAGATATATATTGGATTTTTCCCTGACCCTGAGTGTCCGGCCCCATGAGACGGTGGTTTTCTCGGCCCCTGGTGGTCCGAGGTCGTTCCCGCTGCACAGATTCATGCGCCATGGCCTCCTGCAGATAATTCACTTTGGTTTACTGCGCTATTTCTAATAGCACCCGAGATGTCACCAGATATATATTGGGTTTTCCCCTGACCCTGAGTGTCCGGCCCAATGAGACGGTGGTTTTCTCGGCCCCTGGTGGTCCGAGGTCGTTCCCGCCGCCCAGATTCATGCGCCAGGGCCTTCTACAGACAATGCACTTTGATTTATTGCGCTATCTATAATAGCGCCCGAGATATCACCAGATATATATTGGATTTTCCCCTGACCCTGAGTGTCCGGCACCATGAGACTGTGGTTTTCTCGACCCCTGGTGGTCCGAGGTCGTTCCCGCTGCACAGATTCATGCGCCAGGGCCTCCTACAGACAATGCACTTTGATTTATTGCTCTATCTGTAATAGCACCCGAGATATCACCATATATATATTGCATTTTTCCCTGACCCTGAGTGTGCGGCCCCATGAGACCGTGGTTGTCTCGGCCCCTGGTGGTCCGAGGTCGTTCCCACTGCGCAGATTCAGGCGCCAGGGCCTCCTGCAGATAATTCACTTTGGTTTACTGCGCTATATTTAATATCACCCGAGATATCACCAGATATATATATTGGATTTTCCCCTGACCCTGAGTGTCCGGCCCCATGAGACTGTGGTTTTCTCGGCCCCTGGTGGTCCGAGGTCGTTCCCGCTGCACAGATTCATGCGCCAGGGCCTCCTGCAGATAATTCACTTTGGTTTACTGCGCTATCTCTAATAGCACCCGAGATGTCACCAGATATATGTTGGATTTTCCCCTGACCCTCAGCGTCCGGCCCCATGAGACTGTGGCTTTCTCGGCCCCTGGTGGTCCGAGGTCGTTCCCGCTGCCCAGGTTCATGCGCCAGGGCCTCCTACAGACAATGCACTTTGATTTATTGCGCTATCTCTAATAGCACCCGAGATATCACCAGATATATATTGGATTTTCCCCTGACCCTGAGTGTCCGGCCCCATGAGACTGTGGTTTTCTCGGCCCCTGGTGGTCCGAGGTCGTTCCCGCTGCACAGATTCATGCGCCAGGGCCTCCTACAGACAATGCACTTTGATTTATTGCTCTATCTGTAATAGCACCCGAGATATCACCAGATATATATTGGATTTTTCCCTGATCCTGAGTGTGCGGCCCCATGAGACCGTGGTTGTCTCGGCCCCTGGTGGTCCGAGGTCGTTCCCACTGCACAGATTCAGGCGCCAGGGCCTCCTGCAGATAATTCACTTTGGTTTACTGCGCTATATTTAATATCACCCGAGATATCACCAGATATATATATTGGATTTTCCCCTGACCCTGAGTGTCCGGCCCCATGAGACTGTGGTTTTCTCGGCCCCTGGTGGTCCGAGGTCGTTCCCGCTGCACAGATTCATGCGCCATGGCCTCCTGCAGATAATTCACTTTGGTTTACTGCGCTATCTCTAATAGCACCCGAGATGTCACCAGATATATAGTGGATTTTCCCCGGACGCTGAGTGTCCGGCCCCATGAGACTTTGGATTTCTCGGCCCCTGGTGGTGCGAGGTCGTTCCCGCTGCCCAGATTCATGCGCCTGGGCCTCCTACAGACAATGCACTTTGATTTATTGCGCTATCTGTAATAGCACCCCAGATATCACCAGATATATATTGGATTTTTCCCTTACCCTGAGTGTCCGGCCCCATGTGACGGTGGTTTTCTCGGCCCCTGGAGGTCCGAGGTCGTTCCCGCTGCACAGATTCATGCGCCATGGCCTCCTGCAGATAATTCACTTTGGTTTACTGCGCTATCTCTAATAGCACCCGAGATGTCACCAGATATATATTGGATTTTCCCCTGACCCTGACAGTCCGGCCTCATGAGACGGTGATTTTCTCCGTCCCTAGTGGTCCGAGGTCGATCCCGCTGCACAGATTCATGCGCCAGGGCCTCCCAAAGTCAATTCACTTTGACTTATTGCGCTATATGTAATAGCACCCTAGATATCACCAGATATATATTGGATTTTTCCCTGACCCTGACAGTCCGGCCCCACGAGGCGGTGGTTTTCTCGGCCCCTGCTGGTCCGAGGCCGTTCCCGCTGCACAGATTCATGCGCCAGGGCCTCCTGCAGATAATTCGCTTTGGTTTATTGCGCTATCTGTAATAGCACCCGAGATATCACCAGATATATGCTGGATTTATACATGACCTTGGGCGACGGATTCCGAATATCTGTAATTTTCTCGGCCCCTGGTGGTCCGAGGTCGTTCCTGCTGCACAGATTCATTCGCCAGTGCCTCCTACAGAGAATGCACTTTCATTTATTGCGCTATCCATAATAACACCCGAGATATCACCAGATATATATTGGATTTTTCCCTGACACTGACAGTCCGGCTCCATGTGTCGGTGGTTTTCTCGGCCCCTGGTTGTCCGAGGTCGATCCCGCTGCACAGATTCATGCGCCAGGGCCCCATACAGACAATGCACTTTGATTTATTGCGCTATCTCTAATAGCACCCGAGATATCAACATATATATATTGGATTTTCCGCTGACCCTGAGTGTCCGGCCCTATGAGACGGTGGTTTTCTCGGCCCCTGGTGGTCCGAGGTCGTTCCCGCTGCACAGATTCATGCGCCAGGGCCTCCTGCAGATAATTCACTTTGGTTTATTGCGCTATCTCTAATTGCACCCGAGATATCACCAGATATATATTGGATTTTTCCCTGACCCTGAGGGGTCCGGCCCCATGAGACGGTGGTTTTCTCGGCCCCTGGTGGTCCGAGGTCGTTCCCGCTGCACAGATTCATGCACCAGGGCCTCCTACAGACAATGCACTTTGATTTATTGCGCTATCTCTAATAACACCCGAGATATCACCAGATATATATTAGATTTTTCCTTGACCCTGACAGTCCGGCCCCATGTGTCGATGGTTTCCTTGGTCCCTCGTGGTCCGAGGTCGATCCCGCTGCACAGATTCATGCGCCAGGGCCTCCTATAGATAATGCACTTTGGTTTATTGCGCTATCTCTAATAGCACCCGAGAAATCACCAGATATATATTGAATTTTTCCCCGACCATGAGTGTCCGGCCCCATGTGTCGGTGGTTTTCTCGGCGCCTGGTGGTCCGAGGTCGTCCCCGCTGAACAGATTCATGCGCCAGGGCCTCCTGCAGATAATTCACTTTGGTTTATTGCGCTATCTCTAATTGCACCCGAGATATCACCAGATATATATTGGATTTTTCCCTGACCCTGAGGCGTCCGGCCCCATGAGACGGTGGTTTTCTCGGCCCCTGGTGGTCCGAGGTCGTTCCCGCTGCACAGATTCATGCGCCAGGGCCTCCTGCAGATAATTCACTTTGGTTTATTGCGCTATCTATAATAGCACCCGAGATATCACCAGACATATATTGGATTTTTCCCTGACCCTGACAGTCCGGCCTCATGAGACGCTGATTTTCTCGGTCCCTGGTGGTCCGAGGTCGATCCCGCTGCACAGATTCATGCGCCATGGCCTCCCAAAGCCAATGCACTTTGGTTTAGTGCGCTATCTCTAATAGCACCCGAGATATCACCAGATAATTATTGGTTTCTTCCCTGACCCTGAGTGTCCGACCCCATGAGACGGTGGTTTTCTCGGCCCCTGGTGGTCCGAGGTCGTTCCCGTTGCACAGATTCATGCGCCCGGGCCTCATGCAGACAATGCACTTTGTTTTATTTCGCTATCTCTAATAGCACCCGAGATATCACCAGATATATATTGGATTTCTCCCTGACCCTGACAGTCCGGCCCCATGAGACGGTGATTTTCTCGGCCCGTGGTGGTCCGAGGTCGATCCCGCTGCACAGATTCATGCACCAGGGCCTCCTACAGACAATGCACTTTGATTTATTGCGCTATCTCTAATAACACCCGAGATATCACCAGATATATATTGGATTTTTCCTTGACCCTGACAGTCCGGCCCCATGTATCGATGGTTTCCTTGGTCCCTCGTGGTCCGAGGTCGATCCCGCTGCACAGATTCATGCGCCAGGGCCTCCTATAGATAGTTCACTTTGGTTTATTGCGCTATCTCTAATAGCACCCGAGAAATCACCAGATATATATTGGATTTTTCCCTCACCTTGAGAGCCCGGCCCCATGTGTCGGTGGTTTTCTCGGCCCCTGGTGGTCCGAGGTCGTCCCCGCTGAACAGATTCATGCGCCAGGGCCCCCTGCAGATAATTCACTTTGGTTTAGTGCGCTATCTGTAAGAGCACCCGAGATATCACCAGATATATATTGGATTTTTCCCTGATCCTGAGTGTCCGGCCCCATGTGTCGGTGGTTTTCTCGGGCCCTGGTGGTCCGAGGTCGATCCCGCTGCACAGATTCATGCGCCTGGGCCTCCTACAGACAATGCACTTTGATTTATTGCGCTATCTGTAATAGCACCCGAGATATCACCAGATATATATTGGATTTTTCCCTGACCCTGAGGGTCCGGTCCCATGAGACGGTGGTTTTCTCGGCCCCTGGTGGTCCGAGGTCGTTCCCGCTGCACAGGTTCATGCGCCAGGGCCTCCTACAGACAATGCACTTTGATTTATTGCGCTATCTGTAATAGCACCCGAGATATCACCAGATATATATTGGATTTTTCACTGACCCTGAGTGTCCGGCCCCATGAGACGGTGGTTTTCTCGGCCCCTGGTGGTCCGAGGTCGTTCCCGCTGCACAGATTCATGCGCCATGGCCTCCTGCAGATAATTCACTTTGGTTTATTGCGCTATCTCTAATAGCACCCAAGATATCACCAGATATATTTTGGATTTTTCCCTGACCCTGAGTGTCCGGCCCAATGAGACGGTGGTTTTCTCGGCCCCTGGTGGTCCGAGGTCGTTCCGGCTGCACAGATTCATGCGCCAGTGCCTCCTACAGACAATGCACCTTGATTTATTGCGCTATCTGTAATAGCACGCGAGATATCACCAGATATATATTGGATTTTTCACTGACCCTCAGTGTCCGGCCCCATGAGACGGTGGTTTTCTCGGCCCCTGGTGGTCCGAGGTCGTTCCCGCTGCACAGGTTCAGGCGCCAGGGCCCCCTACAGACAATGCACTTTGATTTATTGCGCTATCTGTAATAGCACCCGAAATATCACCAGATATATATTGGATTTTTCACTGACCCTCAGTGTCCGGCCCCATGAGACGGTGGTTTTCTCGGCCCCTGGTGGTCCGAGGTCGTTCCCGCTGCACAGGTTCAGGCGCCAGGACCCCCTGCAGATAATTCAATTTGGTTTAGTGCGCTATATGTAATAGCACCCGAGATATCACCAGGTATATATTGGATTTTTCCCTGAGCCTGAGTGACCGGCCCCATGTGACGGTGGTTTTCTCGGCCCCTGGTGGTCCGAGGTCGTTCCCGCTGCACAGATTCATGCGCCAGTGCCTCCTACAGACAATGCACCTTGATTTATTGCGCTATCTGTAATAGCACGAGAGACATCACCAGATATATATTGGATTTTTCACTGACCCTCAGTGTCCGGCCCCATGAGACGGTGGTTTTCTCGGCCCCTGGTGGTCCGAGGTCGTTCCCGCTGCACAGGTTCAGGCGCCAGGGCCCCTACAGACAATGCACTTTGATTTATTGCGCTATCTGTAATAGCACCCGAGATATCACCAGATATATATTGGATTTTTCACTGACCCTGAGTGTCCGGCCCCATGAGACGGTGGTTTTCTCGGCCCCTGGTGGTCCGAGGTCGTTCCCGCTGCACAGATTCATGCGCCAGGGCCTCGTACAGACAATTCACTTTGATTTATTGCGCTATCTGTAATAGCACCCGACATATCAGCAGATATATATTGGATTTTTCCCTGACCCTGAGTGTCCGGCCCCATGAGACGGTGGTTGTCTCGGCCCCTGGTGGTCCGAGGTCGTTCCCGATGCACAGATTCATGCGCCAGGGCCTCCTACAGACAATGCACTTTGATTTATTGTGCTATCTGTAATAGCACCCGAGATATCACCAGATATATATTGGATTTTTCGCTGACCCTGAGTGTCCGGTCCGATGAGACGGTGGTTTTCTCGGCCCCTGGTGGTCCGAGGTCGTTCCCGCTGCACAGATTCATGCGCCAGGGCCTCCTGCAGTCAATGCACTCTGATATATCGCGCTATCTCTAATAGCACACGAGATATCAGCAGATACATCCTGGATTTTTACATGACCTTGGGTGTCCGGTATCATCTGTCGGTGGTTTTCTCGGCCTCTGGTGGTCCGAGGTCGTTCCCGCTGCACAGATTCATGCGCCAGGGCCTCCTACAGACAATTCACTTTGATTTATTGCGCTATCTGTAATAGCACCCGACATATCACCAGATATATATTGGATTTTTCCCTGACGCTGAGTGTCCGGCCCCACGAGACTGTTGTTTTCTCGGCCCCTGGTGGTCCGAGGTCGTTCCCGCTGCACAGATTCATGCGCCAGGGCCTCCTGCAGTCAATGCACTCTGATATATCGCGCTATCTCTAATAGCACACGAGATATCAGCAGATACATCCTGGATTTTTACATGACCTTGGGTGTCCGGTATCATCTGTCGGTGGTTTTCTCGGCCTCTGGTGGTCCGAGGTCGTTCCCGCTGCACAGATTCATGCGCCAGGGCCTCCTACAGACAATTCACTTTGATTTATTGCGCTATCTGTAATAGCACCCGACATATCACCAGATATATATTGGATTTTTCCCTGACGCTGAGTGTCCGGCCCCACGAGACTGTTGTTTTCTCGGCCCCTGGTGGTCCGAGGTCGTTCCCGCTGCACAGATTCATGCGCCAGGGCCTCCTGCAGATAATGCACTTTGATTTATTGCGCTATCTGTAATAGCACGAGAGATATCACCAGATATATATTTAATTTTCCCCTGACCCTGAGTGTCCGGCCCCATGAGACTGTGGTTTTCTCGGCCCCTGGTGGTCCGAGGTCGTTCCCGCTGCACAGATTCATGCGCCAGGGCCTCCTGCAGACAGTGCACTTTGATTTATTGCGCTATCTGTAATAGCACCCGAGATATAACCATATATATATTGGATTTTTCCCTGACCCTGAGTGTCCGGCCCCATGAGACTGTGGTTTACTCGGCCCCTGGTGGACCGAGGTCGTTCCCGTTGCGCAGATTCATGCGCCAAGGCCTCCTGCAGATATGTCACTTTGGTTTATTGCGCTAGCTCTAATAGCACCCGAGATATCACCAGATATATATTGGATTTTCCCCTGACCCTGAGTGTCCGGCCTCATGAGACTGTGGTTTTCTCGGCCCCTGGTCGTCCGAGGTCGTTCCGGCTGCACAGATTCATGCGCCAGGGTCTCCTACAGACAATGCACTTTGATTTATTGCGCTATCTATAATAGCACCCGAGATATCACCAGATATGTATTGGATTTTTCCCTGACCCTGAGTGTCCGGCCCCATGAGACGGTGGCTGTCTCGGCCCCTGGTGGTCCGAGGTCGTTCCCGCTGCACAGGTTCATGCGCCAGGGCCTCCTGCAGATAATTCACTTTGGTTTATTGCGCTATCTGTAATAGCGCCCGAGATATCACCAGATATATAGGATTTTTCCCTGACCCTGAGTGCCCGGCCCCATGTGTCGGTGATTTTCTCGGACCCTGGTGATCCGAGGTAGATACCGCTGCACAGATTCACGCACCAGGGCCTCCAGCAGACAAAGCACTTTGAGATATCGCGCTATCTGTAATAGCACCCGAGATATCAGCAGATACATCCTGGATTTTTACATGACCTTGGGTGTCCGGTACCATCTGTCGGTGGTTTTCTCGGCCCCTGGCGGTCCGAGGTCGTTCCCGCTGCACAGATTCAGGCGCCAGGGCCCCCTGCAGATAATTCACCCTGATTTATCGAGCTATCTCTAATAGCACCCGAGATATCACCAGATATATATTGGATTTTTCACTGACCCTGAGTGTCCGGCCCCATGAGACGGTGGTTTTCTCGGCCCCTGGTGGTCCGAGGTCGTTCCCGCTGCACAGATTCATGCGCCAGGGCCTCCTACAGACAATGCACTTTGATTTATTGCGCTATCTGTAATAGCACCCGAGATATCACCAGATATATATTGGATTTTTCCCTGACCCTGAGTGTCCGGCCCCATGAGACGGTGGTTGTCTCGGCCCCTGGTGGTCCGAAGTCGTTCCCGCTGCACAGATTCATGCGCCAGGGCCTCCTGCAGATAATTCGCTTTGATTTATTGCGCTATCTGCAATAGCACCCGAGATATCACCAGATATATATTTAATTTTCCCCTGACCCTGAGTGTCCGGCCCCATGAGACTGTGGTTTTCTCGGCCCCTGGTGGTCCGAGGTCGTTCCCGCTGCACAGATTCATGAGCCAGGGCCTCCTGCAGACAATGCACCTTGATTTATTGCGCTATCTGTAATAGCACCCGAGATATCACCAGATATATATTAGATTTTTCCCTGACACTGAGTGTCCTGCCCCATGAGACGGTGGTTGTCCTGGCCCCTGGTGGTCCGAGGTCGTTCCCGCTGCACAGATTCATGCGACAGGGCCACCTACAGACAATGCACTTTGATTTATTGCGCTATCTGTAATAGCACCCGAGAAATCACCAGATATATATTGGATTTTCCCCTGACCCAGAGTGTCCGGCCCCATGAGACTTTGGTTTTCTCGGCCCCTGGTGGTCTGAGGTCGTTCCCGCTGCACAGATTCATGCGCTAGGGCCTCCCACAGACAATGCACTTTGATTTATTGCGCTATCTGTAATAGCACCCGAGATATCACCAGATATATATTGGATTTTAACCTGACACTGAGTGTCCGGCCCCATGAGACGGTGGTTGTCTCTGCCCCTAGAGGTCCGAGGACGTTCCCGCTGCTCAGATTCGTGCGCCAGGGCCTCCTGCAGACAATGCACTTTGATTTATTGAGCTACCTGTAATAGCACCCGAGATATCACCAGATATATATTGGATTTTCCCCTGACCCTGAGTGTCCGGCCCCATGATACGGTGGTTGTCTCGGCCCCTGGTGGTCCGAGGTCGTTCCCGCTGCACAGGTTCATGCGCCAGGGCCTCCTGCAGATAATTCACTTTGGTTTATTGCGCTATCTCTAATAGCACCCAAGATATCACCAGATATATATTGGATTTTACCCTGACCCTGAGTGTCCGGTCCCATGGGACTGTGGTTTTCTCGGCCCCTGGTGGTCCGAGGTCGTTCCCGCTGCACAGATTCATGCGCCAGGGCCTCCTACAGATAATTCACTAGGGTTTATTGCGCTATCTTTAATAGCACCCGAGATATCACCAGATATATATTGGATTTTTCCCTGACCCTGAGTGTCCGGCCCCATGTGACGGTGGTTTTCTCGGCTCTTGGTGGTCCGAGGTCGTTCCCGCTGCACAGATTCATGCGCCAGGGCCTCCTACAGACAATGCACTTTGATTTATTGTGCTATCTGTAATAGCACCCGAGATATCACCGGATATATATTGGATTTTTCGCTGACCCTGAGTGTCCGGTCCGATGAGACGGTGGTTTTCTCGGCCCCTGGTGGTCCGAGGTCGTTCCCGCTGCACAGATTCATGCGCCAGGGCCTCCTGCAGTCAATGCACTCTGATATATCGCGCTATCTCTAATAGCACACGAGATATCGGCAGATACATCCTGGATTTTTACATGACCTTGGGTGTCCGGTATCATCTGTCGGTGGTTTTCTCGGCCTCTGGTGGTCCGAGGTCGTTCCCGCTGCACAGATTCATGCGCCAGGGCCTCCTACAGACAATTCACTTTGATTTATTGCGCTATCTGTAATAGCACCCGACATATCACCAGATATATATTGGATTTTTCCCTGACGCTGAGTGTCCGGCCCCACGAGACTGTTGTTTTCTCGGCCCCTGGTGGTCCGAGGTCGTTCCCGCTGCACAGATTCATGCGCCAGGGCCTCCTGCAGTCAATGCACTCTGATATATCGCGCTATCTCTAATAGCACACGAGATATCAGCAGATACATCCTGGATTTTTACATGACCTTGGGTGTCCGGTATCATCTGTCGGTGGTTTTCTCGGCCTCTGGTGGTCCGAGGTCGTTCCCGCTGCACAGATTCATGCGCCAGGGCCTCCTACAGACAATTCACTTTGATTTATTGCGCTATCTGTAATAGCACCCGACATATCACCAGATATATATTGGATTTTTCCCTGACGCTGAGTGTCCGGCCCCACGAGACTGTTGTTTTCTCGGCCCCTGGTGGTCCGAGGTCGTTCCCGCTGCAAAGATTCATGCGCCAGGGCCTCCTGCAGATAATGCACTTTGATTTATTGCGCTATCTGTAATAGCACGAGAGATATCACCAGATATATATTTAATTTTCCCCTGACCCTGAGTGTCCGGCCCCATGAGACTGTGGTTTTCTCGGCCCCTGGTGGTCCGAGGTCGTTCCCGCTGCACAGATTCATGCGCCAGAGCCTCCTGCAGACAGTGCACTTTGATTTATTGCGCTATCTGTAATAGCACCCGAGATATAACCATATATATATTGGATTTTTCCCTGACCCTGAGTGTCCGGCCCCATGAGACTGTGGTTTACTCGGCCCCTGGTGGTCCGAGGTCGTTCCCGTTGCGCAGATTCATGCACCAAGGCCTCCTGCAGATATGTCACTTTGGTTTATTGCGCTAGCTCTAATAGCACCCGAGATATCACCAGATATATATTGGATTTTCCCCTGACCCTGAGTGTCCGGCCTCATGAGACTGTGGTTTTCTCGGCCCCTGGTCGTCCGAGGTCGTTCCGGCTGCACAGATTCATGCGCCAGGGTCTCCTACAGACAATGCACTTTGATTTATTGCGCTATCTGTAATAGCACCCGAGATATCACCAGATATGTATTGGATTTTTCCCTGACCCTGAGTGTCCGGCCCCATGAGACGGTGGCTGTCTCGGCCCCTGGTGGTCCGAGGTCGTTCCCGCTGCACAGGTTCATGCGCCAGGGCCTCCTGCAGATAATTCACTTTGGTTTATTGCGCTATCTGTAATAGCGCCCGAGATATCACCAGATATATAGGATTTTTCCCTGACCCTGAGTGCCCGGCCCCATGTGTCGGTGATTTTCTCGGACCCTGGTGATCCGAGGTAGATACCGCTGCACAGATTCACGCACCAGGGCCTCCAGCAGACAAAGCACTTTGAGATATCGCGCTATCTGTAATAGCACCCGAGATATCAGCAGATACATCCTGGATTTTTACATGACCTTGGGTGTCCGGTACCATCTGTCGGTGGTTTTCTCGGCCCCTGGCGGTCCGAGGTCGTTCCCGCTGCACCGATTCAGGCGCCAGGGCCCCCTGCAGATAATTCACCCTGATTTATCGAGCTATCTCTAATAGCACCCGAGATATCACCAGATATATATTGGATTTTTCACTGACCCTGAGTGTCCGGCCCCATGAGACGGTGGTTTTCTCGGCCCCTGGTGGTCCGAGGTCGTTCCCGCTGCACAGATTCATGCGCCAGGGCCTCCTACAGACAATGCACTTTGATTTATTGCGCTATCTGTAATAGCACCCGAGATATCACCAGATATATATTGGATTTTTCCCTGACCCTGAGTGTCCGGCCCCATGAGACGGTGGTTGTCTCGGCCCCTGGTGGTCCGAAGTCGTTCCCGCTGCACAGATTCATGCGCCAGGGCCTCCTGCAGATAATTCGCTTTGATTTATTGCGCTATCTGTAATAGCACCCGAGATATCACCAGATATATATTTAATTTTCCCCTGACCCTGAGTGTCCGGCCCCATGAGACTGTGGTTTTCTCGGCCCCTGGTGGTCCGAGGTCGTTCCCGCTGCACAGATTCATGAGCCAGGGCCTCCTGCAGACAATGCACCTTGATTTATTGCGCTATCTGTAATAGCACCCGAGATATCACCAGATATATATTAGATTTTTCCCTGACACTGAGTGTCCTGCCCCATGAGACGGTGGTTGTCCTGGCCCCTGGTGGTCCGAGGTCGTTCCCGCTGCACAGATTCATGCGACAGGGCCACCTACAGACAATGCACTTTGATTTATTGCGCTATCTGTAATAGCACCCGAGAAATCACCAGATATATATTGGATTTTCCCCTGACCCAGACTGTCCGGCCCCATGAGACTTTGGTTTTCTCGGCCCCTGGTGGTCTGAGGTCGTTCCCGCTGCACAGATTCATGCGCTAGGGCCTCCTACAGACAATGCACTTTGATTTATTGCGCTATCTGTAATAGCACCCGAGATATCACCAGATATATATTGGATTTTAACCTGACACTGAGTGTCCGGCCCCATGAGACGGTGGTTGTCTCTGCCCCTAGAGGTCCGAGGACGTTCCCGCTGCTCAGATTCGTGCGCCAGGGCCTCCTGCAGACAATGCACTTTGATTTATTGAGCTACCTGTAATAGCACCCGAGATATCACCAGATATATATTGGATTTTCCCCTGACCCTGAGTGTCCGGCCCCATGATACGGTGGTTGTCTCGGCCCCTGGTGGTCCGAGGTCGTTCCCGCTGCACAGGTTCATGCGCCAGGGCCTCCTGCAGATAATTCACTTTGGTTTATTGCGCTATCTCTAATAGCACCCAAGATATCACCAGATATATATTGGATTTTACCCTGACCCTGAGTGTCCGGTCCCATGGGACTGTGGTTTTCTCGGCCCCTGGTGGTCCGAGGTCGTTCCCGCTGCACAGATTCATGCGCCAGGGCCTCCTACAGATAATTCACTAGGGTTTATTGCGCTATCTTTAATAGCACCCGAGATATCACCAGATATATATTGGATTTTTCCCTGACCCTGAGTGTCCGGCCCCATGTGACGGTGGTTTTCTCGGCTCTTGGTGGTCCGAGGTCGTTCCCGCTGCACAGATTCTTGCGCCAGGGCCTCCTGCAGATAATTCGCTTAGGTTTATTGCGCTATCTCTAATAGCACCCAAGATATCACCAGATATATATTGGATTTTTCCCTGACCCTGAGTGCCCGGCCCCATGTGTCGGTGATTTTCTCGGACCCTGGTGATCCGAGGTAGATACCGCTGCACAGATTCACGCGCCAGGGCCTCCAGCAGACAAAGCACTTTGAGATATTGCGCTATCTGTAATAGCACCCGAGATATCACCAGATATATGCTGGATTTTTACATGACCTTGGGTGCCGGATACCGAATATCTGTAATTTTCTCGGCCCCTGGTGGTCCGAGGTCGTTCCTGCTGCACAGATTCATGCGCTAGGGCCTCCTGCAGACAATGCACTTCGATATATCGCGCTATCTCTAATAGCACCCGAGATGTCGTCAGATACATCCTGGATTATTACATGACCTTGTGTGTCCGGCACCATCTGTCGGTGGTTTTCTCGGCCCCTGGTGGTCCGAGGTCGTTCCGGCTGCACAGATTCATGCGCCAGGACCCCCTGCAGATAATTCAATTTGGTTTAGTGAGCTATCTGTAAGAGCACCCGAGATATCATCAGATATATATTGGATTTTTCCCTGACCCTGAGTGTCCGGCCCCATGAGACGGTGGTTTTCTCGGCCCCTGGTGGTCCGAGGTCGTTCCCGCTGCACAGATTCATGCGCCAGGGCCTCCTACAGATAATTCACTTTGGTTTATTGCGCTATCTCTAATAGCACCCGAGATATCACCAGACATATATATTGGATTTTCCCCTGACCCTGAGTGTCCGGCCCCATGAGACTGTGGTTTACTCGGCCCCTGGTGGTCCGAGGTCGTTCCCGTTGGTCAGATCCATCTGCCAAGGCCTCCTGCAGATATGTCACTTTGGTTTATTGCGCTAGCTCTAATAGCACCCGAGATATCACCAGATATATATTTAATTTTCCCCTGACCCTGAGTGTCCGGCCCCATGAGACTGTGGTTTCCTCGGCCCCTGGACGTCCGAGGTCGTTCCCGCTGCACAGATTCGTGCGCCAGGGCCTCCTGCAGACAATGCACCTTGATTTATTGCGCTATCTGTAATAGCACCCGAGATATCACCAGATATATATTAGATTTTTCCCTGACACTGAGTGTCCTGCCCCATGAGACGGTGGTTGTCCTGGCCCCTGGTGGTCCGAGGTCGTTCCCGCTGCACAGATTCATGCGACAGGGCCACCTACAGACAATGCACTTTGATTTATTGCGCTATCTGTAATAGCACCCGAGAAATCACCAGATATATATTGGATTTTCCCCTGACCCAGAGTGTCCGGCCCCATGAGACTTTGGTTTTCTCGGCCCCTGGTGGTCTGAGGTCGTTCCCGCTGCACAGATTCATGCGCTAGGGCCTCCTACAGACAATGCACTTTGATTTATTGCGCTATCTGTAACAGCACCCGAGATATCACCAGATATATATTGGATTTTAACCTGACACTGAGTGTCCGGCCCCATGAGACGGTGGTTGTCTCTGCCCCTAGAGGTCCGAGGACGTTCCCGCTGCTCAGATTCGTGCGCCAGGGCCTCCTGCAGACAATGCACTTTGATTTATTGAGCTACCTGTAATAGCACCCGAGATATCACCAGATATATATTGGATTTTCCCCTGACCCTGAGTGTCCGGCCCCATGATACGGTGGTTGTCTCGGCCCCTGGTGGTCCGAGGTCGTTCCCGCTGCACAGGTTCATGCGCCAGGGCCTCCTGCAGATAATTCACTTTGGTTTATTGCGCTATCTCTAATAGCACCCAAGATATCACCAGATATATATTGGATTTTACCCTGACCCTGAGTGTCCGGTCCCATGGGACTGTGGTTTTCTCGGCCCCTGGTGGTCCGAGGTCGTTCCCGCTGCACAGATTCATGCGCCAGGGCCTCCTACAGATAATTCACTAGGGTTTATTGCGCTATCTTTAATAGCACCCGAGATATCACCAGATATATATTGGATTTTTCCCTGACCCTGAGTGTCCGGCCCCATGTGACTGTGGTTTTCTCGGCTCTTGGTGGTCCGAGGTCGTTCCCGCTGCACAGATTCATGCGCCAGGGCCTCCTGCAGGTAATTCGCTTTGGTTTATTGCGCTATCTCTAATAGCACAAAAGATATCACCAGATATATATTGGATTTTTCCCTGACCCTGAGTGCCCGGCCCCATGTGTCGGTGATTTTCTCGGACCCTGGTGATCCGAGGTAGATACCGCTGCACAGATTCACGCGCCAGGGCCTCCAGCAGACAAAGCACTTTGAGATATTGCGCTATCTGTAATAGCACCCGAGATATCACCAGATATATGCTGGATTTTTACATGACCTTGGGTGCCGGATATCGAATATCTGTAATTTTCTCGGCCCCTGGTGGTCCGAGGTCGTTCCTGCTGCACAGATTCATGCGCTAGGGCCTCCTGCAGACAATGCACTTCGATATATCGCGCTATCTCTAATAGCACCCGAGATATCGTCAGATACATCCTGGATTATTACATGACCTTGTGTGTCCGGCACCATCTGTCGGTGGTTTTCTCGGCCCCTGGTGGTCCGAGGTCGTTCCGGCTGCACAGATTCATGCGCCAGGGCCTCCTACAGATAATTCACTTTGGTTTATTGCGCTATCTCTAATAGCACCCGAGATATCACCAGACATATATATTGGATTTTCCCCTGACCCTGAGTGTCCGGCCCCATGAGACTGTGGTTTACTCGGCCCCTGGTGGTCCGAGGTCGTTCCCGTTGGACAGATTCATCTGCCAAGGCCTCCTGCAGATATGTCACTTTGGTTTATTGCGCTAGCTCTAATAGCACCCGAGATATCACCAGATATATATTGGATTTTCCCCTGACCCTGAGTGTCCGGCCCCATGAGACTGTGGTTTTCTCGGCCCCTGGTCGTCCGAGGTCGTTCCCGCTGCACAGATTCGTGCGCCAGGGCCTCCTGCAGACAATGCACCTTGATTTATTGCGCTGTCTGTAATAGCACCCGAGATATCACCAGATATATATTGGATTTTTCACTGACCCTGAGTGTCCGGCCCCATGAGACGGTGGTTTTCTCGGCCCCTGGTGGTCCGAGGTCGTTCCCGCTGCACAGATTCATGCGCCAGGGCCTCCTACAGACAATGCACTTTGATTTATTGCGCTATCTGTAATAGCACCCGAGATATCACCAGATATATATTGGATTTTTCCCTGACCCTGAGTGTCCGGCCCCATGAGACGGTGGTTGTCTCGTCCCCTGGTTGTCCGAGGTCGTTCCCGCTGCACAGATTCATGCGCCAGGGCCTCCTACAGACAATGCACTTTGATTTATTGCGCTATCTGTAATAGCACCCGAGATATCACCAGATATATATTGGATTTTTCCCTGACCCTGAGTGTCCGGCCCCATGAGACGGTGGTTTTCTCGGCCCGTGGTGGTCCGAGGTCGTTCCCACTGCACAGATTCATGCGCCAGGGCCTCCTACACACAATGCACTTTGATTTTTTGCGCTACCTGTGATTGCACCCGAGATATCACCAGATATATATTGGATTTTCCCCTGACCCTGAGTGTCCGGCCACATGAGACTGTGGTTTTCTCGGCCCCTGGTCGTCCGAGGTCGTTCCTGCTGCACAGATTCATGCGCCAGGGCCTCCTGCAGACAATGCACTTTGATTTATTGCGCTATCTGTAATAGCACCCGAGATATCACCAGATATATATTGGATTTTCCCCTGACCCTGTGTGTCCGGCCCCATGAGACGGTGGTTGTCTCGGCCCCTGGTGGTCCGAGGTCGTTCCCGCTGCACAGGTTCATGCGCCAGGGCCTCCTGCAGATAATTCACTTTGGTTTATTGCGCTATCTCTAATAGCACCCAAGATATCACCAGATATATATTGGATTTTACCCTGACCCTGAGTGTCCGGCCCCATGAGACTGTGGTTTACTCGGCCCCTGGTGGTCCGAGGTCGTTCCCGTTGCACAGATTCATGCGCCGAGGCCTCCTGCAGATATGTCACTTTGGTTTATTGCGCTAGCTCTAATAGCACCCGGGATATCACCAGATATATATTGGATTTTTCCCTGACACTGAGTGTCCGGCCCCATGTGACGGTGGATTTCTCGGCTCTTGGTGGTCCGAGGTCGTTCCCGCTGCACAGATTCATGCGCCAGGGCCTCCTGCAGATAATTCACTTTGGTTTATTGCGCTATCTCTAATAGCACCCAAGATATCACCAGATATATATTGGATTTTACCCTGACCCTGAGTGTCCGGCCCCATGAGACTGTGGTTTACTCGGCCCCTGGTGGTCCGAGATCGTTCCCGTTGCACAGATTCATGCGCCGAGGCCTCCTGCAGATATGTCACTTTGGTTTATTGCGCTAGCTCTAATAGCACCCGGGATATCACCAGATATATATTGGATTTTTCCCTGACCCTGAGTGCCCGGCCCCATGTGTCGGTGATTTTCTCGGACCCTGGTGATCCGAGGTAGATACCGCTGCACAGATTCACGCGCCACGTCCTCCAGCAGACAAAGCACTTTGAGATATTGCGCTATCTGTAATAGCACCCGAGATATCACCAGATATATATTGGATTTTTCCCTGACCCTGAGTGTCCGGCACCATGTGTCGGTGGGTTTCTCGGCCCCTGGTGGTCCGAGGTCGTTCCCGCTGCACAGATTCATGCGCCAGGGCCTCCTGCAGACAATGCACTTTGATATATCGCGCTATCTCTAATAGCACCCGAGACATCAGCAGATACATCCTGGATTTTTACATGACCTTGGGTGTCCGGTACCATCTGTCGGTGGTTTTCTCGGCCCCTGGTGGTCCGAGGTCGTTCCCGCTGCACAGATTCATGCGCCAGGGCCTCCTACAGACAATGCACTTTGATTTATTGGGCTACCTGTAATATCACCCGAGGAAGCTCCATATATATGCTGGATTTTTACATGTCTTTGGGTGACGGATACCGAAAATCTGTAATTTTCTCGGCCCCTGGTGGCCCGAGGTCGTTCCCGCTGCACAGATCCATGCGCCAGGGCATCCTACAGACAATGCACTTTGGTTTATTGCGCTATCTCTAATAGCACCCGAGATATCACCATATATATATTGGATTTTCCCCTGACCCTGAGTGTCAAGCCCCATGTGACTGTGGTTTTCTCGGCCCCTTGTGGTCCGAGGTCGTTCCCGCTGCACAGATTCATCCGCCAGGGCCTCCTACAGACAATGCACTTTGATTTATTGCGCTATCTCTAATAGCACCAGAGATATCACCAGATATATATTGGATTTTCCCCTGACCCTGAGTGTCAAGCCCCATGAGACTGTGGTTTTCTCGGCCCCTGGTGGTCCGAGGTCGTTCCCGCTGCAGACATTCATGCGCCAGGCCCTCCTGCAGATAATGCACTTTGGTTTATTGCGCTATCTCTTACAGCACCCGAGATATCACCAGATAATTATTGGATTTTCCCCTGACCCTGAGTGTCCGGCCCCATGAGACTGTTGTTTTCTCGGCCCCTTTTGGTCCGAGGTCGTTCTCGCTGCACAGATGCATGCGCCAAGGCCTCCTGCAGATAATTCACTTTGGTTTATTGCGCTTTCTCTAATAGCACCAGAGATATCACCAGATATATATTGGATTTTCCCCTGACCCTGAGTGTCCGGCCACATGAGACGGTGGTTGTCTCGGCCCCTGGTGGTCCGAGGTCGTTCCCGCTGGCCACATTCATGCGCCAGGGCCTCCTACAGACAATGCACTTTGATTTATTGCGCTATCTGTAATAGCACCCGAGATATAACCAGATATATATTGGATTTTCCCCTGACCCTGAGTGTCAAGCCCCATGAGACTGTGGTTTTCTCGGCCCCTTGTGGTCCGAGGTCGTTCCCGCTGCACAGATTCATGCGCCAGGGCCTCCTGCACTTAATTCACTTTGGTTTATTGCGCTATCTCTAATAGCACCCGTGATATCTCCAGATATATATTGGATTCTTCCCTGACCTTGAGTGTCCGGCCCCATGAGACGGTGGTTTTCTCGGCCCCTGGAAGTCCAAGGTCGTTCCCGCTGCCCACATTCATGCGCCAGGGCCTCCTACAGACAATGCACTTTGATTTATTGGGCTACATGTAATATCACCCGAGAAAGCTCCATATATATGCTGGATTTTTGCATGTCTTTGGGTGACGGATACCGAAAATCTGTAATTTTCTTGGCCCCTGGTGGCCCGAGGCCGTTCCCGCTGCACAGATCCATGCGCCAGGGCATCCTACAGACAATGCACTTTGGTTTATTGCGCTATCTCTAATAGCACCAGAGATATCACCAGATATATATTGGATTTTCCCCTGACCCTGAGTGTCAAGCCCCATGAGACTGTGGTTTTCTCGGCCCCTGGTGGTCCGAGGTCGTTCCCGCTGCAGACATTCATGCGCCAGGCCCTCCTGCAGATAATGCACTTTGGTTTATTGCGCTATCTCTTACAGCACCCGAGATATCACCAGATAATTATTGGATTTTCCCCTGACCCTGAGTGTCCGGCCCCATGAGACTGTTGTTTTCTCGGCCCCTTTTGGTCCGAGGTCGTTCTCGCTGCACAGATGCATGCGCCAAGGCCTCCTGCAGATAATTCACTTTGGTTTATTGCGCTTTCTCTAATAGCACCAGAGATATCACCAGATATATATTGGATTTTCCCCTGACCCTGAGTGTCCGGCCACATGAGACGGTGGTTGTCTCGGCCCCTGGTGGTCCGAGGTCGTTCCCGCTGGCCACATTCATGCGCCAGGGCCTCCTACAGACAATGCACTTTGATTTATTGCGCTATCTGTAATAGCACCCGAGATATAACCAGATATATATTGGATTTTCCCCTGACCCTGAGTGTCAAGCCCCATGAGACTGTGGTTTTCTCGGCCCCTTGTGGTCCGAGGTCGTTCCCGCTGCACAGATTCATGCGCCAGGGCCTCCTGCACTTAATTCACTTTGGTTTATTGCGCTATCTCTAATAGCACCCGTGATATCTCCAGATATATATTGGATTCTTCCCTGACCTTGAGTGTCCGGCCCCATGAGACGGTGGTTTTCTCGGCCCCTGGAAGTCCAAGGTCGTTCCCGCTGCCCACATTCATGCGCCAGGGCCTCCTACAGACAATGCACTTTGATTTATTGGGCTACATGTAATATCACCCGAGAAAGCTCCATATATATGCTGGATTTTTGCATGTCTTTGGGTGACGGATACCGAAAATCTGTAATTTTCTTGGCCCCTGGTGGCCCGAGGCCGTTCCCGCTGCACAGATCCATGCGCCAGGGCATCCTACAGACAATGCACTTTGGTTTATTGCGCTATCTCTAATAGCACCCGAGATATCACCATATATATATTGGATTTTCCCCTGACCCTGAGTGTCCGTCCCCATGAGACTGTTGTTTTCTCGGCCCCTTTTGGTCCGAGGTCGTTCCCCCTGCACAGATCCATGCGCCAGGGCCTCCTGCAGACAATGCACTTTGGTTTATTGCGCTATCTCTAATACCACCCGAGATATCACCAGATATATATTGGATTTTCCCCTGACCCTGAGTGTCAAGCCCCATGAGACTGTGGTTTTCTCGGCCCTGGTGGTCCGAGGTCGTTCCCGCTTCACCGATTCATGCGCCAGAGCCTCCTACAGACAATGCGCTTTGATTTATTGCGCTATCTGTAATAGCACCCGAGATATCACGAGATATATATTGGATTTTTCCCTGACCCTGAGTGTCCGGCCCCATGAGACGGTGGTTGTCTCGGCCCCTGATGGACCGAGGTCGTTCCCGCTGGCCACATTCATGCGCCAGGGCCTCCTACAGACACTGCTCTTTGATTTATTGCGCTATCTGTAATAGCACCCGAGATATCACCAGATATATATTGGATTTTCCCCTGACACTGAGTGTCCGGCCCCATGAGACTGTGGTTTTCTCGGCCCCTGGTGGTCCGACGTCCTTCCCGCTACACAGATGCATGCGCCGGGGCCTCCTGCAGATAATTCACTTTGGTTTATTGCGCTATCTCTAATAGCACCCAAGATATCACCAGATATATATTGGATTTTCCCCTGACCCTGAGTGTCGGGCCCCATGAGACTGTGGTTTTCTCGGCCCCTGATGGTCCGAGGTCGTTCCCGCTGCACAGATTCATGCGCCAGGGCCTCCTACAGACAATGCACTTTGATTAATTGCGCTATCTCTAATAGCACCCGAGATATCACCAGATATATATTGGATTTTCCCCTGACCCTGAGTGTCAAGCCCCATGCGACTGTGGTTTTCTCGGCCCCTTGTGGTCCGAGGTTGTTCCCGCTGCACAGATTCATGCGCCAGGGCCTCCTGCAGACAATGCACTTTGATTTATTGCGCTAGCTCTAATAGCACCCGACATATCACCAGATATATATTGGATTTTTCCCTGACCCTGAGTGTCCGGCCCCATGAGACGGTGGTTTTCTCGTCCCCTGGTGGTCCGAGGTTGTTCCCGCTGCACAGATTCATGCGCCAGGGCCTCCTGCACTTAATTCACTTTGGTTTATTTCGCTATCTCTAATAGCACCCGTGATATCTCCAGATATATATTGGATTCTTCCCTGACCCTGAGTGTCCGGCCCCATGAGACTGTGGTTTTCTCGGCCCCTGGTGGTCCGACGTCGTTCCCGCTACACAGATGCATGCGCCGGGGCCTCCTGCAGATAATTCACTTTGGTTTATTGCGCTATCTCTAATAGCACCCAAGATATCACCAGATATATATTGGATTTTCCCCTGACCCTGAGTGTCGGGCCCCATGAGACTGTGGTTTTCTCGGCCCCAGATGGTCCGAGGTCGTTCCCGCTGCACAGATTCTTGCGCCAGGGCCTCCTACAGACAATGCACTTTGATTTATTGCGCTATCTCTAATAGCACCCGAGATATCACCAGATATATATTGGATTTTCCCCTGACCCTGAGTGTCAAGCCCCATGCGACTGTGGTCTTCTCGGCCCCTTGTGGACCGAGGTTGTTCCCGCTGCACGGATTCATGCGCCAGGGCATCCTACAGACAATGCACTTTGGTTTATTGCACTATCTCTAATAGCACCCGAGATATCACCAGATATATATTGGATTTTCCCCTGACCCTGAGTATCAAGCCCCATGTGACTGTGGTTTTCTCGGCCCCTTGTGGTCCGAGGTCGTTCCCGTTGCACAGATTCATCCGCCAGGGCCTCCTACAGACAATGCACTTTGATTTATTGCGCTATCTCTAATAGCACCAGAGATATCACCAGATATATATTGGATTTTCCCCTGACCCTGAGTGTCAAGCCCCATGAGACTGTGGTTTTCTCGGCCCCTGGTGGTCCGAGGTCGTTCCCGCTGCACAGATTCATGCGCCAGGGCCTCCTGCAGATAATGCACTTTGGTTTATTGCGCTATCTCTTACAGCACACGAGATATCACCAGATAATTATTGGATTTTCCCCTGACCCTGAGTGTCCGGCCCCATGAGACGGTGGTTGTCTCGGCCCCTGGTGGTCCGAGGTCGTTCCCGCTGGCCACATTCATGCGCCAGGGCCTTTTACAGACAATGCACTTTGATTTATTGCGCTATCTGTAATAGCACCCAAGATATAACCAGATATATATTGGATTTTCCCCTGACCCTGAGTGTCAAGCCCCATGAGACTGTGGTTTTCTCGGCCCCTTGTGGTCCGAGGTCGTTCCCGCTGCACAGATTCATGCGCCAGGGCCTCCTGCACTTAATTCACTTTGGTTTATTTCACTATCTCTAATAGCACCCGTGATATCTCCAGATATATATTGGATTCTTCCCTGTCCCTGAGTGTCCGGCCCCATGAGACGGTGGTTTTCTCGGCCCCTGGAAGTCCGAGGTCGTTCCCGCTGCCCAGATTCATGCGCCAGGGCCTCCTACAGACAATGCACTTTGATTTATTGCGCTATCTCTAATAGCACCCGAGATATCACCATATATATATTGGATTTTCCCCTGACGCTGAGTGTCCGGCCCCATGAGACTGTGGTGTTCTCGGCCCCTGGTGGTCCGAGGTCGTTCCGGCTGCACAGATTCATGCGCCAGGGCCTCCTACAGACAATGCACTTTGATTTATTGCGCTATCTCTAATAGCACCCGAGATATCACCAGATATATATTGGATTTTTCCCTGACCCTGAGTGTCCGGCCCCATGAGACGGCGGTTGTCTCGGCCCCTGGTGGTCCGAGGTCGTTCCCGCTGGCCACATTCATGCGCCAGGGCCTCCTACAGACAATGCACTTTGATTTATTGCGCTATCTGTAATAGCACCCGAGATATCACCAGATATATATTGGATTTGCCCCTGACCCTGAGTGTCAAGCCCCATGAGACTGTGGTTTTCTCGGCCCCTTGTGGTCCCAGGTCGTTCCCGCTGCACAGATTCATGCGCCGGGGCCTCCTACAGACAATGCACTTTTATTTATTGGGCTATCTCTAATAGCACCCGTGATATCTCCAGATATATATTGGGGTCTTCCCTGACCCTGAGTGTCCGTCCCCATGAGACTGTGGTTTTCTCGGCCCCTGGTGGTCCGAGGTCGTTCTCGCTGCACAGATTCATGCGCCGGGTCCTCCTACACACAATGCACTTTGATTTATTGGGCTATCTGTAATAGCACCCGAGATATCACCAGATATATATTGGATTTTTCCCTGACCCTGAGCGTCCGGCCCCATGAGACGGAGGTTGTCTCGGCCCCTGGTGGTCCGAGGTCGTTCTCGCTGGACACATTCATGCGCCAGGGCCTCCTACAGATAATGCACTTTGATTTATTGCGCTATCTATAAGAGCACCCGAGATATCACCAGATATATATTGGATTTTTCCCTGACCCTGAGTGTCCGGCCCCGTGTGACGGTGGTTTTCTCGGCCCCTGGTGGACCGTGGTCGTTCCCGCTGCCCAGATTCATGCGCCGGGGCCTCCTACAGACAATGCACTTTGATTTATTGGGCTATCTGTAATAGCACCCGAGATATTACCAGATATATATTGGATTTTCCCCTGACCCTGAGTGTCAAGCCCCATGAGACTGTGGTTTTCTCGGCCCCTTGTGGTCCGAGGTCGTTCCCGCTGCACAGATTCATGCGCCAGGGCATCCTACAGACAATGCACTTTCGTTTATTGCGCTATCTGTAATAGCACCCGAGATATCACCAGATTTATATTGGATTTTTCCCTGACGCTGAGTGTCCGAACCCATGAGACGATGGTTTTCTCGGCCCCTGGTGGTCCGAGGTCGTTCCCGCTGTACAGATTCATGCGCCAGGGCCTCCTGCAGACAATGCACTTTGATTTATTTCGCTATCCCTAATAGCACCCGAGATATCACCAGATATATATTGGATTTTTCCCTGACCCTGAGTGTTCAACCCCATGAGACGGTAGTTTTCTCGGCCTCTGGTGGTCCGAGGTCGATCCCGCTGCACAGATTCATGCGCCAGGGCCCCCTGCAGATAATTCACTTTGATTTATTGCGCTATCTCTAACAGCACCCGAGATATCACCAGATATATATTGGATTTTTCCCTGTCCCTGACAGTCCGGCCCAATGAGACGGTGATTTTCTCGGCCCCTGGTGGTCCGAGGTCGATCCCGCTGCACAGATTCATGCGCCAGGGCCTCCTACAGACAATGCACTTTGGTTTATTGCGCTATCTCTAATAGCACCCGAGATATCAGCAGATATATATTGGATTTTTCCATGACCCTGAGTGTCCGACCCCATGAGACGGTGGTTTTCTCGGCCGCTGGTGGTCCGAAGTCGTGCCCGCTGCACAGATTCATGCGCCATGGCCTCCTACAGACAATGCACTTTGATTTATTCCTCTATCTCTAATAGCACCCGAGATATCACCAGATATATATTGGATTTTTCCCTGACCCTGACAGTCCGGCCCCATGAGACGGTGATTTTCTCGGCCCCTGGTGGTCCGAGGTCGATCCCGCTGCACAGATTCATGCGCCAGGGCCTCCTACAGACAATGCACTTTGATTTATTGCGCTATCTGTAATATAACCCGAGATATCACCAGATATATATTGGAATTTTCCCTGACCCTGATTGTCCGGCCCCATGAGACGGTGGTTTTCTCGGCCCCTGGTGGTCCGAGGTCGTTTCCGCTGCACAGATTCATGCGCCAGGGCATCCTATAGACAATGCACTTTCGTTTATTGCGCTATCTCTAATAGCACCCGAGATATCACCAGATAATTATTGGATTTTCCCCTGACCCAGAGTGTCCGGCACCATGAGACTGTGGTTTACAACGGCCCCTGGTGGTCCGAGGTCGTTCCCGCTGCACAGATTCATGCGCCGGGGCCTCCTACAGACAATGCACTTTGATTTATTGGGCTATCTGTAATAGCACCCGAGATATCACCAGATATATATTGGATTTTTCCCTGACCCTGAGTGTCCGGCCCCATGAGGCGGAGGTTGTCTCGGCCCCTGGTGGTCCGAGGTCGTTCCCGCTGGCCACATTCATGCGCCAGGGCCTCCTACAGATAATGCACTTTGATTTATTGCGCTATCTGTAATAGCACCCGAGATATCACCATATATATATTGGATTTTCCCCTGACCCAGAGTGTCCGGCACCATGAGACTGTGGTTTACTCGGCCCCTGGTTGTCCGAGGTCGTTCCCGCTGCACAGTTTCATGCGCCGGGGCCTCCTACAGACAATGCACTTTGATTTATTGCGCTATCTATAAGAGCACCCGAGATATCACCAGATATATATTGGATTTTTCCCTGACCCTGAGTGTCCGGCCCCGTGTGACGGTGGTTTTCTCGGCCCCTGGTGGACCGTGGTCGTTCCCGCTGCACAGATTCATGCGCCGGGGCCTCCTACAGACAATGCACTTTGATTTATTGGGCTATCTGTAATAGCACCCGAGATATCACCAGATATATATTGGATTTTTCCCTGACCCTGAGTGTCCGGCCCCATGAGACGGAGGTTGTCTCGGCCCCTGGTGGTCCGAGGTCGTTCCCGCTGGCCACATTCATGCGCCAGGGCCTCCTACAGATAATGCACTTTAATTTATTGCGCTATCTCTAACAGCACCCGAGATATCACCAGATATATATTGGATTTTTCCCTGTCCCTGACAGTCCGGCCCAATGAGGCGGTGATTTTCTCGGCCCCTGGTGGTCCGAGGTCGATCCCGCTGCACAGATTCATGCGCCAGGGCCTCCTACAGACAATGCACTTTGATTTATTCCTCTATCTCTAATAGCACCCGAGATATCACCAGATATATATTGGATTTTTCCCTGACCCTGACAGTCCGGCCCCATGAGACGGTGATTTTCTCGGCCCCTGGTGGTCCGAGGTCGATCCCGCTGCACAGATTCACGCGCCAGGGCCTCCTACAGACAATGCACTTTGATTTATTGCGCTATCTGTAATAGAACCCGAGATATCACCAGATATATATTGGAATTTTTCCTGACCCTGAGTGTCCGGCCCCATGAGACGGTGGTTTTCTCGGCCCCTGGTGGTCCGAGGTCGTTTCCGCTGCACAGATTCATGCGCCAGGGCATCCTACAGACAATGCACTTTCGTTTATTGCGCTATCTCTAATAGCACCCGAGATATCACCAGATAATTATTGGATTTTCCCCTGACCCTGAGTGTCCGGCCCCATGAGACTGTTGGTTTCTCGGCCCCTTTTGGTCCGAGGTCGTTCCCGCTGCACAGATCCATGCGCCAGGGCATCCTACAGACAATGCACTTTGGTTTATTGCGCTATCTCTAATAGCACCCCAGATATCACCATATATATATTGGATTTTCCCCTGACCCAGAGTGTCCGGCACCATGAGACTGTGGTTTACTCGGCCCCTGGTGGTCCGAGGTCGTTCCCGCTGCACAGATTCATGCGCCGGGGCCTCCTACAGACAATGCACTTTGATTTATTGGGCTATCTGTAATAGCACCCGAGATATCACCAGATATATATTGTATTTTTCCCTGACCCTGAGTGTCCGGCCCCATGAGACGGAGGTTGTCTCGGCCCCTGGTGGTCCGAGGTCGTTCCCGCTGGCCACATTCATGCGCCAGGGCCTCCTACAGATAATGCACTTTGATTTATTGCGCTATCTGTAATAGCACCCGAGATATCACCAGATATATATTGGATTTTTCCCTGACCCTGAGTGTCCGGCCCCATGTGACTGTGGTTTTCTCGGCCCCTGGTGGTCCGACGTCGTTCCCGCTGCACAGATTCATGCGCCAGGGCATCCTACAGACAATGCACTTTGGTTTATTGCGCTATCCGTAATAGCACCCGAGATATCACCAGATATATATTGGATTTACCCCAGACCCTGAGTGTCCGGCCCAATGAGACGGTGGTTTTCTCGGCCCCTGGTGGTCCGAGGTCGATCCCGCTGGCCAGATTCATGCGCCAGGGCTTCCTACACACAATTCACTTTGGTTTATTGCCCTATCTCTAATAGCACCCGAGATATCACCAGATATATATTGGATTTTTCCCTGACCCTGAGTGTCCGGCCCCATGAGCCGGCGGTTTTCTCGGCCCCTGGTGGTCCGAGGTCGTTCCTGCTGCACAGATTCATGCGCCAGGGCCTCCTGCAGATAATTCACTTTGGTTTATTGCGCTATCTCTAATAGCACCCGAGATATCACCAGATATATATTGGATTTTCCCCTGACCCTGAGTGACCGGCCCCATGAGAATGTTGTTTTCTCGGCCCCTTTTGGTCCGAGGTCGTTCCCGCTGCACAGATCCATGCGCCAGGGCATCCTACAGACAATGCACTTTGGTTTATTGCGCTATCTCTAATAGCACCCGAGACATCACCATATATATATTGGATTTTCCCCTGACCCAGAGTGTCCGGCACCTTGAGACTGTGGTTTACTCGGCCCCTGGTGGTCCGAGGTCGTTCCCGCTGCACAGTTTCATGCGCCGGGGCCTCCTACAGACAATGCACTTTGATTTATTGGGCTATCTGTAATAGCACCCGAGATATCACCAGATATATATTGGATTTTTCCCTGTCCCTGACAGTCCGGCCGCATGAGACGGTGATTTTCTCGGCCCCTGGTGGTCCGAGGTCGATCCCGCTACACAGATTCATGCGTCAGGGCCTCCTACAGACAATGCACTTTGGTTTATTGCGCTATCTCTAATAGCACCCGAGATATCAGCAGACATATATTGGATTTTTCCATGACCCTGAGTGTCCGACCCCATGAGACGGTGGTTTTCTCGGCCGCTGGTGGTCCGAGGTCGTTTCCGCTGCACAGATTCATGCGCCAGGGCATCCTACAGACAATGCACTTTCGTTTATTGCGCTATCTCTAATAGCACCCGAGATATCACCAGATAATTATTGGATTTTCCCCTGACCCTGAGTGTCCGGCCCCATGAGACTGTTGTTTTCTCGGCCCCTGGTGGTCCGAGGTCGTTCCCGCTGCAGAGATTCATGCGCCAGGCCCTCCTGCAGATAATGCACTTTGGTTTATTGCGCTATCTCTTACAGCACCCGAGATATCACCAGATAATTATTGGATTTTCCCCTGACCCTGAGTGTCCGGCCCCATGAGACTGTTGTTTTCTCGGCCCCTTTTGGTCCGAGGTCGTTCTCGCTGCACAGATGCATGCGCCAAGGCCTCCTGCAGATAATTCACTTTGATTTATTGCGCTATCTCTAATAGCACCCGTGATATCTCCAGATATATATTGGATTCTTCCCTGACCTTGAGTGTCCGGCCCCATGAGACGGTGGTTTTCTCGGCCCCTGGAAGTCCAAGGTCGTTCCCGCTGCCCACATTCATGCGCCAGGGCCTCCTACAGACAATGCACTTTGATTTATTGGGCTACATGTAATATCACCCGAGAAAGCTCCATATATATGCTGGATTTTTGCATGTCTTTGGGTGACGGATACCGAAAATCTGTAATTTTCTTGGCCCCTGGTGGCCCGAGGCCGTTCCCGCTGCACAGATCCATGCGCCAGGGCATCCTACAGACAATGCACTTTGGTTTATTGCGCTATCTCTAATAGCACCCGAGATATCACCATATATATATTGGATTTTCCCCTGACCCTGAGTGTCCGTCCCCATGAGACTGTTGTTTTCTCGGCCCCTTTTGGTCCGAGGTCGTTCCCCCTGCACAGATCCATGCGCCAGGGCCTCCTGCAGACAATGCACTTTGGTTTATTGCGCTATCTCTAATACCACCCGAGATATCACCAGATATATATTGGATTTTCCCCTGACCCTGAGTGTCAAGCCCCATGAGACTGTGGTTTTCTCGGCCCTGGTGGTCCGAGGTCGTTCCCGCTTCACCGATTCATGCGCCAGAGCCTCCTACAGACAATGCGCTTTGATTTATTGCGCTATCTGTAATAGCACCCGAGATATCACGAGATATATATTGGATTTTTCCCTGACCCTGAGTGTCCGGCCCCATGAGACGGTGGTTGTCTCGGCCCCTGATGGTCCGAGGTCGTTCCCGCTGGCCACATTCATGCGCCAGGGCCTCCTACAGACACTGCTCTTTGATTTATTGCGCTATCTGTAATAGCACCCGAGATATCACCAGATATATATTGGATTTTCCCCTGACCCTGAGTGTCCGGCCCCATGAGACTGTGGTTTTCTCGGCCCCTGGTGGTCCGACGTCCTTCCCGCTACACAGATGCATGCGCCGGGGCCTCCTGCAGATAATTCACTTTGGTTTATTGCGCTATCTCTAATAGCACCCAAGATATCACCAGATATATATTGGATTTTCCCCTGACCCTGAGTGTCGGGCCCCATGAGACTGTGGTTTTCTCGGCCCCTGATGGTCCGAGGTCGTTCCCGCTGCACAGATTCATGCGCCAGGGCCTCCTACAGACAATGCACTTTGATTTATTGCGCCATCTCTAATAGCACCCGAGATATCACCAGATGTATATTGGATTTTCCCCTGACCCTGAGTGTCAAGCCCCATGCGACTGTGGTTTTCTCGGCCCCTGGTGGTCCGAGGTCGTTCCCGCTGCACAGATTCATGCGCCAGGGCCTCCTGCAGACAATGCACTTTGATTTATTGCGCTAGCTCTAATAGCACCCGACATATCACCAGATATATATTGGATTTTTCCCTGACCCTGAGTGTCCGGCCCCATGAGACGGTGGTTTTCTCGTCCCCTGGTGGTCCGAGGTTGTTCCCGCTGCACAGATTCATGCGCCAGGGCCTCCTGCACTTAATTCACTTTGGTTTATTTCGCTATCTCTAATAGCACCCGTGATATCTCCAGATATATATTGGATTCTTCCCTGACCCTGAGTGTCCGGCCCCATGAGACTGTGGTTTTCTCGGCCCCTGGTGGTCCGACGTCGTTCCCGCTACACAGATGCATGCGCCGGGGCCTCCTGCAGATAATTCACTTTGGTTTATTGCGCTATCTCTAATAGCACCCAAGATATCACCAGATATATATTGGATTTTCCCCTGACCCTGAGTGTCGGGCCCCATGAGACTGTGGTTTTCTCGGCCCCAGATGGTCCGAGGTCGTTCCCGCTGCACAGATTCTTGCGCCAGGGCCTCCTACAGACAATGCACTTTGATTTATTGCGCTATCTCTAATAGCACCCGAGATATCACCAGATATATATTGGATTTTCCCCTGACCCTGAGTGTCAAGCCCCATGCGACTGTGGTCTTCTCGGCCCCTTGTGGACCGAGGTTGTTCCCGCTGCACGGATTCATGCGCCAGGGCATCCTACAGACAATGCACTTTGGTTTATTGCACTATCTCTAATAGCACCCGAGATATCACCAGATATATATTGGATTTTCCCCTGACCCTGAGTATCAAGCCCCATGTGACTGTGGTTTTCTCGGCCCCTTGTGGTCCGAGGTCGTTCCCGTTGCACAGATTCATCCGCCAGGGCCTCCTACAGACAATGCACTTTGATTTATTGCGCTATCTCTAATAGCACCAGAGATATCACCAGATATATATTGGATTTTCCCCTGACCCTGAGTGTCAAGCCCCATGAGACTGTGGTTTTCTCGGCCCCTGGTGGTCCGAGGTCGTTCCCGCTGCACAGATTCATGCGCCAGGGCCTCCTGCAGATAATGCACTTTGGTTTATTGCGCTATCTCTTACAGCACACGAGATATCACCAGATAATTATTGGATTTTCCCCTGACCCTGAGTGTCCGGCCCCATGAGACGGTGGTTGTCTCGGCCCCTGGTGGTCCGAGGTCGTTCCCGCTGGCCACATTCATGCGCCAGGGCCTTTTACAGACAATGCACTTTGATTTATTGCGCTATCTGTAATAGCACCCAAGATATAACCAGATATATATTGGATTTTCCCCTGACCCTGAGTGTCAAGCCCCATGAGACTGTGGTTTTCTCGGCCCCTTGTGGTCCGAGGTCGTTCCCGCTGCACAGATTCATGCGCCAGGGCCTCCTGCACTTAATTCACTTTGGTTTATTTCACTATCTCTAATAGCACCCGTGATATCTCCAGATATATATTGGATTCTTCCCTGTCCCTGAGTGTCCGGCCCCATGAGACGGTGGTTTTCTCGGCCCCTGGAAGTCCGAGGTCGTTCCCGCTGCCCAGATTCATGCGCCAGGGCCTCCTACAGACAATGCACTTTGATTTATTGCGCTATCTCTAATAGCACCCGAGATATCACCATATATATATTGGATTTTCCCCTGACCCTGAGTGTCCGGCCCCATGAGACTGTGGTGTTCTCGGCCCCTGGTGGTCCGAGGTCGTTCCGGCTGCACAGATTCATGCGCCAGGGCCTCCTACAGACAATGCACTTTGATTTATTGCGCTATCTCTAATAGCACCCGAGATATCACCAGATATATATTGGATTTTTCCCTGACCCTGAGTGTCCGGCCCCATGAGACGGCGGTTGTCTCGGCCCCTGGTGGTCCGAGGTCGTTCCCGCTGGCCACATTCATGCGCCAGGGCCTCCTACAGACAATGCACTTTGATTTATTGCGCTATCTGTAATAGTACCCGAGATATCACCAGATATATATTGGATTTGCCCCTGACCCTGAGTGTCAAGCCCCATGAGACTGTGGTTTTCTCGGCCCCTTGTGGTCCCAGGTCGTTCCCGCTGCACAGATTCATGCGCCGGGGCCTCCTACAGACAATGCACTTTTATTTATTGGGCTATCTCTAATAGCACCCGTGATATCTCCAGATATATATTGGGGTCTTCCCTGACCCTGAGTGTCCGTCCCCATGAGACTGTGGTTTTCTCGGCCCCTGGTGGTCCGAGGTCGTTCTCGCTGCACAGATTCATGCGCCGGGTCCTCCTACACACAATGCACTTTGATTTATTGGGCTATCTGTAATAGCACCCGAGATATCACCAGATATATATTGGATTTTTCCCTGACCCTGAGCGTCCGGCCCCATGAGACGGAGGTTGTCTCGGCCCCTGGTGGTCCGAGGTCGTTCCCGCTGGACACATTCATGCGCCAGGGCCTCCTACAGATAATGCACTTTGATTTATTGCGCTATCTATAAGAGCACCCGAGATATCACCAGATATATATTGGATTTTTCCCTGACCCTGAGTGTCCGGCCCCGTGTGACGGTGGTTTTCTCGGCCCCTGGTGGACCGTGGTCGTTCCCGCTGCCCAGATTCATGCGCCGGGGCCTCCTACAGACAATGCACTTTGATTTATTGGGCTATCTGTAATAGCACCCGAGATATTACCAGATATATATTGGATTTTCCCCTGACCCTGAGTGTCAAGCCCCATGAGACTGTGGCTTTCTCGGCCCCTTGTGGTCCGAGGTCGTTCCCGCTGCACAGATTCATGCGCCAGGGCATCCTACAGACAATGCACTTTCGTTTATTGCGCTATCTGTAATAGCACCCGAGATATCACCAGATTTATATTGGATTTTTCCCTGACGCTGAGTGTCCGAACCCATGAGACGATGGTTTTCTCGGCCCCTGGTGGTCCGAGGTCGTTCCCGCTGTACAGATTCATGCGCCAGGGCCTCCTGCAGACAATGCACTTTGATTTATTTCGCTATCCCTAATAGCACCCGAGATATCACCAGATATATATTGGATTTTTCCCTGACCCTGAGTGTTCAACCCCATGAGACGGTAGTTTTCTCGGCCTCTGGTGGTCCGAGGTCGATCCCGCTGCACAGATTCATGCGCCAGGGCCCCCTGCAGATAATTCACTTTGATTTATTGCGCTATCTCTAACAGCACCCGAGATATCACCAGATATATATTGGATTTTTCCCTGTCCCTGACAGTCCGGCCCAATGAGACGGTGATTTTCTCGGCCCCTGGTGGTCCGAGGTCGATCCCGCTGCACAGATTCATGCGCCAGGGCCTCCTACAGACAATGCACTTTGGTTTATTGCGCTATCTCTAATAGCACCCGAGATATCAGCAGATATATATTGGATTTTTCCATGACCCTGAGTGTCCGACCCCATGAGACGGTGGTTTTCTCGGCCGCTGGTGGTCCGAAGTCGTGCCCGCTGCACAGATTCATGCGCCATGGCCTCCTACAGACAATGCACTTTGATTTATTCCTCTATCTCTAATAGCACCCGAGATATCACCAGATATATATTGGATTTTTCCCTGACCCTGACAGTCCGGCCCCATGAGACGGTGATTTTCTCGGCCCCTGGTGGTCCGAGGTCGATCCCGCTGCACAGATTCATGCGCCAGGGCCTCCTACAGACAATGCACTTTGATTTATTGCGCTATCTGTAATATAACCCGAGATATCACCAGATATATATTGGAATTTTCCCTGACCCTGATTGTCCGGCCCCATGAGACGGTGGTTTTCTCGGCCCCTGGTGGTCCGAGGTCGTTTCCGCTGCACAGATTCATGCGCCAGGGCATCCTATAGACAATGCACTTTCGTTTATTGCGCTATCTCTAATAGCACCCGAGATATCACCAGATAATTATTGGATTTTCCCCTGACCCAGAGTGTCCGGCACCATGAGACTGTGGTTTACAATGGCCCCTGGTGGTCCGAGGTCGTTCCCGCTGCACAGATTCATGCGCCGGGGCCTCCTACAGACAATGCACTTTGATTTATTGGGCTATCTGTAATAGCACCCGAGATATCACCAGATATATATTGGATTTTTCCCTGACCCTGAGTGTCCGGCCCCATGAGGCGGAGGTTGTCTCGGCCCCTGGTGGTCCGAGGTCGTTCCCGCTGGCCACATTCATGCGCCAGGGCCTCCTACAGATAATGCACTTTGATTTATTGCGCTATCTGTAATAGCACCCGAGATATCACCATATATATATTGGATTTTCCCCTGACCCAGAGTGTCCGGCACCATGAGACTGTGGTTTACTCGGCCCCTGGTTGTCCGAGGTCGTTCCCGCTGCACAGTTTCATGCGCCGGGGCCTCCTACAGACAATGCACTTTGATTTATTGCGCT
Source organism: Nomia melanderi (assembly GCF_051020985.1). Classification (NCBI taxonomy): domain Eukaryota; kingdom Metazoa; phylum Arthropoda; class Insecta; order Hymenoptera; family Halictidae; genus Nomia; species Nomia melanderi. The sequence goes on from NW_027475131.1 coordinate 9,561,068, forward strand.
ATCTATAAGAGCACCCGAGATATCACCAGATATATATTGGATTTTTCCCTGACCCTGAGTGTCCGGCCCCGTGTGACGGTGGTTTTCTCGGCTCCTGGTGGACCGTGGTCGTTCCCGCTGCACAGATTCATGCGCCGGGGCCTCCTACAGACAATGCACTTTGATTTATTGGGCTATCTGTAATAGCACCCGAGATATCACCAGATATATATTGGATTTTTCCCTGACCCTGAGTGTCCGGCCCCATGAGACGGAGGTTGTCTCGGCCCCTGGTGGTCCGAGGTCGTTCCCGCTGGCCACATTCATGCGCCAGGGCCTCCTACAGATAATGCACTTTGATTTATTGCGCTATCTCTAACAGCACCCGAGATATCACCAGATATATATTGGATTTTTCCCTGTCCCTGACAGTCCGGCCCAATGAGGCGGTGATTTTCTCGGCCCCTGGTGGTCCGAGGTCGATCCCGCTGCACAGATTCATGCGCCAGGGCCTCCTACAGACAATGCACTTTGATTTATTCCTCTATCTCTAATAGCACCCGAGATATCACCAGATATATATTGGATTTTTCCCTGACCCTGACAGTCCGGCCCCATGAGACGGTGATTTTCTCGGCCCCTGGTGGTCCGAGGTCGATCCCGCTGCACAGATTCACGCGCCAGGGCCTCCTACAGACAATGCACTTTGATTTATTGCGCTATCTGTAATAGAACCCGAGATATCACCAGATATATATTGGAATTTTTCCTGACCCTGAGTGTCCGGCCCCATGAGACGGTGGTTTTCTCGGCCCCTGGTGGTCCGAGGTCGTTTCCGCTGCACAGATTCATGCGCCAGGGCATCCTACAGACAATGCACTTTCGTTTATTGCGCTATCTCTAATAGCACCCGAGATATCACCAGATAATTATTGGATTTTCCCCTGACCCTGAGTGTCCGGCCCCATGAGACTGTTGGTTTCTCGGCCCCTTTTGGTCCGAGGTCGTTCCCGCTGCACAGATCCATGCGCCAGGGCATCCTACAGACAATGCACTTTGGTTTATTGCGCTATCTCTAATAGCACCCCAGATATCACCATATATATATTGGATTTTCCCCTGACCCAGAGTGTCCGGCACCATGAGACTGTGGTTTACTCGGCCCCTGGTGGTCCGAGGTCGTTCCCGCTGCACAGATTCATGCGCCGGGGCCTCCTACAGACAATGCACTTTGATTTATTGGGCTATCTGTAATAGCACCCGAGATATCACCAGATATATATTGTATTTTTCCCTGACCCTGAGTGTCCGGCCCCATGAGACGGAGGTTGTCTCGGCCCCTGGTGGTCCGAGGTCGTTCCCGCTGGCCACATTCATGCGCCAGGGCCTCCTACAGATAATGCACTTTGATTTATTGCGCTATCTGTAATAGCACCCGAGATATCACCAGATATATATTGGATTTTTCCCTGACCCTGAGTGTCCGGCCCCATGTGACTGTGGTTTTCTCGGCCCCTGGTGGTCCGACGTCGTTCCCGCTGCACAGATTCATGCGCCAGGGCATCCTACAGACAATGCACTTTGGTTTATTGCGCTATCCGTAATAGCACCCGAGATATCACCAGATATATATTGGATTTACCCCAGACCCTGAGTGTCCGGCCCAATGAGACGGTGGTTTTCTCGGCCCCTGGTGGTCCGACGTCGTTCCCGCTGCACAGATTCATGCGCCAGGGCATCCTACAGACAATTCACTTTGGTTTATTGCCCTATCTCTAATAGCACCCGAGATATCACCAGATATATATTGGATTTTTCCCTGACCCTGAGTGTCCGGCCCCATGAGCCGGCGGTTTTCTCGGCCCCTGGTGGTCCGAGGTCGTTCCTGCTGCACAGATTCATGCGCCAGGGCCTCCTGCAGATAATTCACTTTGGTTTATTGCGCTATCTCTAATAGCACCCGAGATATCACCAGATATATATTGGATTTTCCCCTGACCCTGAGTGACCGGCCCCATGAGAATGTTGTTTTCTCGGCCCCTTTTGGTCCGAGGTCGTTCCCGCTGCACAGATCCATGCGCCAGGGCATCCTACAGACAATGCACTTTGGTTTATTGCGCTATCTCTAATAGCACCCGAGACATCACCATATATATATTGGATTTTCCCCTGACCCAGAGTGTCCGGCACCTTGAGACTGTGGTTTACTCGGCCCCTGGTGGTCCGAGGTCGTTCCCGCTGCACAGTTTCATGCGCCGGGGCCTCCTACAGACAATGCACTTTGATTTATTGGGCTATCTGTAATAGCACCCGAGATATCACCAGATATATATTGGATTTTTCCCTGTCCCTGACAGTCCGGCCGCATGAGACGGTGATTTTCTCGGCCCCTGGTGGTCCGAGGTCGATCCCGCTACACAGATTCATGCGTCAGGGCCTCCTACAGACAATGCACTTTGGTTTATTGCGCTATCTCTAATAGCACCCGAGATATCAGCAGATATATATTGGATTTTTCCATGACCCTGAGTGTCCGACCCCATGAGACGGTGGTTTTCTCGGCCGCTGGTGGTCCGAGGTCGTTTCCGCTGCACAGATTCATGCGCCAGGGCATCCTACAGACAATGCACTTTCGTTTATTGCGCTATCTCTAATAGCACCCGAGATATCACCAGATAATTATTGGATTTTCCCCTGACCCTGAGTGTCCGGCCCCATGAGACTGTTGTTTTCTCGGCCCCTTTTGGTCCGAGGTCGTTCCCGCTGCACAGATCCATGCGCCAGGGCATCCTACAGACAATGCACTTTGGTTTATTGCGCTATCTCTAATAGCACCCCAGATATCACCATATATATATTGGATTTTTCCCTGACCCTGAGTGTCCGGCCCCATGAGACGGAGGTTGTCTCGGCCCCTGGTGGTCCGAGGTCGTTCCGGCTGGCCACATTCATGCGCCAGGGCCTCCTACAGATAATGCACTTTGATTTATTGCGCTATCTGTAATAGCACCCGAGATATCACCATATATATATTGGATTTTCCCCTGACCCAGAGTGTCCGGCACCATGAGACTGTGGTTTACTCGGCCCCTGGTTGTCCGAGGTCGTTCCCGCTGCACAGTTTCATGCGCCGGGGCCTCCTAGAGACAATGCACTTTGATTTATTGGGCTATCTGTAATAGCACCCGAGATATCACCAGATATATATTGGATTTTTCCCTGACCCTGAGTGTCCGGCCCCATGAGACGGAGGTTGTCTCGGCCCCTGGTGGTCCGAGGTCGTTCCCGCTGGCCACATTCATGCGCCAGGGCCTCCTACAGATAATGCACTTTGATTTATTGCGCTATCTATAAGAGCACCCGAGATATCACCAGATATATATTGGATTTTTCCCTGACCCTGAGTGTCCGGCCCCGTGTGACGGTGGTTTTCTCGGCCCCTGGTGGACCGTGGTCGTTCCCGCTGCACAGATTCATGCGCCGGGGCATCCTACAGACAATGCACTTTCGTTTATTGCGCTATCTGTAATAGCACCCGAGATATCACCAGATTTATATTGGATTTTTCCCTGACGCTGAGTGTCCGAACCCATGAGACGATGGTTTTCTCGGCCCCTGGTGGTCCGAGGTCGTTCCCGCTGCACAGATTCATGCGCCAGGGCCTCCTGCAGACAATGCACTTTGATTTATTTCGCTATCCCTAATAGCACCCGAGATATCACCAGATATATATTGGATTTTTCCCTGTCCCTGACAGTCCGGCCGCATGAGACGGTGATTTTCTCGGCCCCTGGTGGTCCGAGGTAGATCCCGCTGCACAGATTCAAGCGCCAGGGCCTCCTACAGACAATGCACTGTGATTTATTGCGCTATCTCTAATAATACCCGAGATATCATCAGATATATATTGGATTTTTCCCTGACCCTGAGTGTCCAACCCCATGAGATGGTAGTTTTCTCGGCCTCTGGTGGTGCGAGGTCGATCCCGCTGCACAGATTCATGCGCCGGGGCCTCCTACAGACAATGCACTGTGGTTTATTGCGCTATCTCTAATAGCACCCGAGATATCACCATATATATATTGGATTTTCCCCGACCCTGAGTGTCCGGCCCCATGAGACGGTGGTTTTCTCGGTCCCTCGTGGTCCGAGGTCGTTCCCGCTGGGCAGATTCATGCGCCAGGGCCTCCTGCAGATAATTCACTTTGGTTTATTGCGCTATCAGTAATAGCACCCGAGATATCACCAGATATATATTGGATTTACCCCTGACCCTGAGTGTCCGGCCCAATGAGACGGTGGTTTTCTCGGCCCCTGGTGGTCCGAGGTCGATCCCGCTGGCCAGATTCATGCGCCAGGGCTTCCTACACACAATTCACTTTGGTTTATTGCCCTATCTCTAATAGCACCCGAGATATCACCAGATATATATTGGATTTTTCCCTGACCCTGAGTGTCCGGCCCCATGAGCCGGCGGTTTTCTCGGCCCATGGTGGTCCGAGGTCGTTCCCGCTGCACAGATTCATGCGCCAGGGCCTCCTGCAGATAATTCACTTTGGTTTATTGCGCTATCTCCAATAGCACCCAAGATATCACCAGATATATATTGGATTTTCCCCTGACCCTGAGTGTCCGGCCCCATGAGACTGTGTGTTTCTCGGCCTCTGGTGGTCCGAGGTCGTTCCCGCTTCACAGATTCATGCGACAGGGCCTCCTGCAGATAATTCACTTTGGTTTATTGCGCTATCTCTAATAGCACCCGAGATATCACCAGATATATATTGGATTTTCCCCTGACCCTGAGTGTCAAGCCCCATGAGACTGTGGTTTTCTCGGCCCCTTGTGGTCCGACGTCGTTCCCGCTGCACAGATTCATGCGCCAGGGCATCCTACAGACAATGCACTTTGGTTTATTGCGCTATCTCTAATAGCACCCGAGATATCACCATATATATATTGGATTTTCCCCTGACCCTGAGTGTCCGGCCCCATGAGACTGCGGTGTTTTCGGCCCCTGGTGGTCCGAGGTCGTTCCCGCTGGCCACATTCATGCGCCAGGGCCTCCTACAGACAATGCACTTTGATTTATTGCGCTATCTGTAATAGAACCCGAGATATCACCAGATATATATTGGTATTTTCCCTGACCCTGAGTGTCCGGCCCCATGAGACGGTGGTTTTCTCGGCCCCTCGTGGTCCGAGGTCGTTCCCGCTGCACAGATCCATGCGCCAGGGCATCCTACAGACAATGCACTTTCGTTTATTGCGCTATCTCTAATAGCACCCGAGATATCACCAGATAATTATAGGATTTTCCCCTGACCCTGAGTGTCCGGCCCCATGCGACTGTTGTTTTCTCGGCCCCTTTTGGTCCGAGGTCGTTCCCGCTGCTCAGATCCATGCGCCAGGGCATCCTACAGACAATGCACTTTGGTTTATTGCGCTATCTCTAATAGCACCCGAGATATCACCATATAAATATTGGATTTTCCCCTGACCCTGAGTGTCCGGCCCCATGAGACTGTGGTTTTCTCGGCCCCTGGTGATCCGAGGTCGTTCCCGCTGCACAGATTCATGCGCCGGGGACTCCTACAGGCAATGCACTTTTATTTATTGGGCCATCTCTAATAGCACCCGAGATATCACCATATATATATTGGATTTTTCCCTGACCCTGAGTGTCCGGCCCCATGAGACGGAGGTTGTCTCGGCCCCTGGTGGTCAGAGGTCGTTCCCGCTGGCCACATTCATGCGCCAGGGCCTCCTGCAGATAATTCACTTTGGTTTATTGCGGTATATCTAATAGCACCCGAGATATCACCAGATATATATTGGATTTTCACCTGACCCTGAGGGTCCGGCCCCATGGGACTGTGGTTTTCGCGGCCCCTGGTGGTCCGAGGTCGTTCCCGCTGCACAGATTCATGCGCCAGGGCCTCCTGCAGACAATGCACTTTGGTTTATTGCGCTATCTCCAATAGCACCCGAGATATCACCATATATATATTGGATTTTCCCCTGACCCTGAGTGCCCGGCCCCATGAGACGGAGGTTGTCTCGGCCCCTGGTGGTCCGAGGTCGTTCCCGCTGGCCACATTCATGCGCCAGGGCCCCCTGCAAATAATTCACTTTGATTTAATGCGCTATCTCTAATAGCACCCGAGATATCACCATATATATATTGGATTTTCCCCTGACCCTGAGTGTCCGGTCCCATGAGACGGTGGTTTTCTCGGCCCATGGTGGTCCGAGGTGGTTCCCGCTGCACAGATTCATGCGCCAGGGCCTCCTACAGACAATACACTTTGATTTATAGCGGTATCTGTAATAGCACCCGAGATATCGCCAGATCTATATTGGATTTTTCCCCGACCCTGAGTGTCCGGCCCCATGAGACGGTGGTCTTTTCGGCCCCTGGTGGTCCGAGGTCGTTCCCGCTGCACAGATTCCTGCTCCAGGGCCCCCTGCAGATAATTCACTTTGGTTAATTGCGCTATCTCTAATAACACCCGAGATATCACCAGTTATATATTGGATTTTTCCATGACCCTGAGTGTCCGACCCAATGAGACGGTGGTTGTCTCGGCCCCTGGTGGTCCGAGGTCGTACCTGCTGCACAGATTCATGCACCAGGGCCTCCTACAGACAATGCACTTTGATTTATTGCGCTATCTCTAATAACACCCGAGATATCACCAGTTATATATTGGATTTTTCCATGACCCTGAGTGTCCGACCCAATGAGACGGTGGTTGTCTCGGCCCCTGGTGGTCCGAGGTCGTTCCCGCTGCACAGATCCATGCGCCAGGGCATCCTACAGACAATGCACTTTGGTTTATTGCGCTATCTCTAATAGCACCCGAGATATCACCATATATATATTGGATTTTCCCCTGACCCTGAGTGTCCGGCCCCATGAGACTGTGGTTTTCTCGGCCCCTGGTGGTCCCAGGTCGTTCCCGCTGGCCAGATTCATGCGCCAGGGCTTCCTACAGACAATTCACTTTGGTTTATTGCGCTATCTCCAATAGCACCCAAGATATCACCAGATATATATTGGATTTTCCCCTGACCCTGAGTGTCCGGCCCCATGAGACTGTGGGTTTCTCGGCCTCTGGTGGTCCGAGGTCGTTCCCGCTTCACAGATTCATGCGACAGGGCCTCCTGCAGATAATTCACTTTGGTTTATTGCGCTATCTCTAATAGCACCCGAGATATCACCAGATATATATTGGATTTTCCCCTGACCCTGAGTGTCCGGCCCCATGAGACTGTGGTTTTCTCGGCCCCTGGTGGTCCGAGGTCGTTCCCGCTGCACAGATTCATGCGCCGGGGCCTCCTACAGACAAGGCACTTTGATTTATTGGGCTATCTGTAATAGCAGCCGAGATATAACCATATATATATTGGATTTTTCCCTGACCCTGAGTGTCCGGCCCCATGAGACGGAGGTTGTCTCGGCCCCTGGTGGTCCGACGTCGTTCCCGCTACACAGATGCATGCGCCAGGGCCTCCTGCAGATAATTCACTTTGGTTTATTGCGCTATCTCTAATAGCACCCGAGATATCACCAGATATATATTGGATTTTCACCTGACCCTGAGTGTCCGGCCCCATGAGACTGTTGTTTTCTCGGCCCCTGGTTGTCCGAGGTCGTTCCCGCTGCACAGATTCATGCTCCAGGGCCTCCTACAGACAATGCACTTTGATTTATTGCGCTATCTCTAATAGCACCCGAGATATCACCAGATATATATTGGATTTTCCCCTGACCCTGAGTGTCAAGCCCCATGCGACTGTTGTTTTCTCGGCCCCTTGTGGTCCGAGGTCGTTCCCGCTGCACAAATTCATGCGCCAGGGCATCCTACAGACAATGCACTTTGGTTTATTGCGCTATCTCTAATAGCACCCGAGATATCACCAGATATATATTGGATTTTCCCCCGACCCTGAGTGTCCGGCCCAATGTGACCGTGGTTTTCCCGGCCCCTGGTGATCCGAGGTCGTTCCCGCTGGCCAGATTCATGCGCCAGGGCTTCCTACGGACAATTCACTTCGGTTTATTGCGCTATCTATAATAGCACCCAAGATATCACCAGATATATATTGGATTTTCCCCTGACCCTGAGTGTCAAGCCCCATGCGACTGTTGTTTTCTCGGCCCCTTGTGGTCCGAGGTCGTTCCCGCTGCACAAATTCATGCGCCAGGGCATTCTACAGACAATGCACTTTGGTTTATTGCGCTATCTCTAATAGCACCCGAGATATCACCATATATATATTGGATTTTCCCCTGACCCTGAGTGTCCGGCCCCATGAGACTGTGGTTTTCTCGGCCCCTGGTGGTCCGAGGTCGTTCCCGCTGCACAGATTCATGCGCCAGGACATCCTACAGACAATGCACTTTGGTTTATTGCGCTATCTCTAATAGCACCCAAGATATCACCAGATATATATTGGATTATCCCCTGACCCTGCGTGTCCGGCCTAATGAGACGGTGGTTTTCTCGGCCCCTGGTGGTCCCAGGTCGTTCCCGCTGGCCAGATTCATGCGCCAGGGCTTCCTACAGACAATTCACTTTGGTTTATTGCGCTATCTCTAATAGCACCCGAGATATCACCAGATATATATTGGATTTTCCCCTGACCCTGAGTGTCAAGCCCCATGAGACTGTGGTTTTCTCGGCCCCTTGTGGTCCGACGTCGTTCCCGCTGCACAGATTCATGCGCCAGGGCATCCTACAGACAATGCACTTTGGTTTATTGCGCTATCTCTAATAGCACCCGAGATATCACCATATATATATTGGATTTTCCCCTGACCCTGAGTGTCCGGCCCCATGAGACTGCGGTGTTTTCGGCCCCTGGTGGTCCGAGGTCGTTCCCGCTGGCCACATTCATGCGCCAGGGCCTCCTACAGACAATGCACTTTGATTTATTGCGCTATCTGTAATAGAACCCGAGATATCACCAGATATATATTGGTATTTTCCCTGACCCTGAGTGTCCGGCCCCATGAGACGGTGGTTTTCTCGGCCCTTCGTGGTCCGAGGTCGTTCCCGCTGCACAGATCCATGCGCCAGGGCATCCTACAGACAATGCACTTTGGTTTATTGCGCTATCTCTAATAGCACCCGAGATATCACCATATAAATATTGGATTTTCCCCTGACCCTGAGTGTCCGGCCCCATGAGACTGTGGTTTTCTCGGCCCCTGGTGATCCGAGGTCGTTCCCGCTGCACAGATTCATGCGCCGGGGCCTCCTACAGGCAATGCACTTTTATTTATTGGGCTATCTCTAATAGCACCCGAGATATCACCATATATATATTGGATTTTTCCCTGACCCTGAGTGTCCGGCCCCATGAGACGGAGGTTGTCTCGGCCCCTGGTGGTCAGAGGTCGTTCCCGCTGGCCACATTCATGCGCCAGGGCCTCCTGCAGATAATTCACTTTGGTTTATTGCGGTATATCTAATAGCACCCGAGATATCACCAGATATATATTGGATTTTCACCTGACCCTGAGTGTCCGGCCCCATGGGACTGTGGTTTTCGCGGCCCCTGGTGGTCCGAGGTCGTTCCCGCTGCACAGATTCATGCGCCAGGGCCTCCTGCAGACAATGCACTTTGATTTATTGCGCTATCTCTAATAGCACCCGAGATATCACCAGATATATATTGGATTTTTCCCTGATGCTGACAGTCCGGCCCCATGAGACGGCAGTTTTCTCGGCCGCTGGTGGTCCGAGGTCGTTCCCGCTGCACAGATTCATGCGCCAGGGCCTCCTACAGACAATTCACTTTGGTTTATTGCGCTATCTCCAATAGCACCCAAGATAGCACCAGATATATATTGGATTTTCCCCCGACCCTGAGAGTCCGGCCCCATGAGACTGTGGGTTTCTCGGCCTCTGGTGGTCCGAGGTCGTTCCCGCTTCACAGATTCATGCGACATGGCCTCCTGCAGATAATTCACTTTGGTTTATTGGGCTATCTCTAATAGCACCCGAGATATCACCAGATATATATTGGATTTTCCCGTGACCCTGAGTGTCCGGCCCCATGAGACTGTGGTTTTCTCGGCCCCTGGTGGTCCGAGGTCGTTCCCGCTGCACAGATCCATGCGCCAGGGCATCCTACAGACAATGCACTTTGGTTTATTGCGCTATCTCCAATAGCACCCGAGATATCACCAGATATATATTGGATTTTCCCCTGACCCTGAGTGTCAAGCCCCATGCGACTGTTGTTTTCTCGGCCCCTTGTGGTCCGAGGTCGTTCCCGCTGCACAAATTCATGCGCCAGGGCATTCTACAGACAATGCACTTTGGTTTATTGCGCTATCTCTAATAGCACCCGAGATATCACCATATATATATTGGATTTTCCCCTGACCCTGAGTGTCCGGCCCCATGAGACTGTGGTTTTCTCGGCCCCTGGTGGTCCGAGGTCGTTCCCGCTGCACAGATTCATGCGCCAGGACATCCTACAGACAATGCACTTTGGTTTATTGCGCTATCTCTAATAGCACCCAAGATATCACCAGATATATATTGGATTATCCCCTGACCCTGCGTGTCCGGCCTAATGAGACGGTGGTTTTCTCGGCCCCTGGTGGTCCCAGGTCGTTCCCGCTGGCCAGATTCATGCGCCAGGGCTTCCTACAGACAATTCACTTTGGTTTATTGCGCTATCTCTAATAGCACCCGAGATATCACCAGATATATATTGGATTTTCCCCTGACCCTGAGTGTCAAGCCCCATGAGACTGTGGTTTTCTCGGCCCCTTGTGGTCCGACGTCGTTCCCGCTGCACAGATTCATGCGCCAGGGCATCCTACAGACAATGCACTTTGGTTTATTGCGCTATCTCTAATAGCACCCGAGATATCACCATATATATATTGGATTTTCCCCTGACCCTGAGTGTCCGGCCCCATGAGACTGCGGTGTTTTCGGCCCCTGGTGGTCCGAGGTCGTTCCCGCTGGCCACATTCATGCGCCAGGGCCTCCTACAGACAATGCACTTTGATTTATTGCGCTATCTGTAATAGAACCCGAGATATCACCAGATATATATTGGTATTTTCCCTGACCCTGAGTGTCCGGCCCCATGAGACGGTGGTTTTCTCGGCCCTTCGTGGTCCGAGGTCGTTCCCGCTGCACAGATCCATGCGCCAGGGCATCCTACAGACAATGCACTTTGGTTTATTGCGCTATCTCTAATAGCACCCGAGATATCACCATATAAATATTGGATTTTCGCCTGACCCTGAGTGTCCGGCCCCATGAGACTGTGGTTTTCTCGGCCCCTGGTGATCCGAGGTCGTTCCCGCTGCACAGATTCATGCGCCGGGGCCTCCTACAGGCAATGCACTTTTATTTATTGGGCTATCTCTAATAGCACCCGAGATATCACCATATATATATTGGATTTTTCCCTGACCCTGAGTGTCCGGCCCCATGAGACGGAGGTTGTCTCGGCCCCTGGTGGTCAGAGGTCGTTCCCGCTGGCCACATTCATGCGCCAGGGCCTGCTGCAGATTATTCACTTTGGTTTATTGCGGTATATCTAATAGCACCCGAGATATCACCAGATATATATTGGATTTTCACCTGACCCTGAGTGTCCGGCCCCATGGGACTGTGGTTTTCGCGGCCCCTGGTGGTCCGAGGTCGTTCCCGCTGCACAGATTCATGCGCCAGGGCCTCCTGCAGACAATGCACTTTGATTTATTGCGCTATCTCTAATAGCACCCGAGATATCACCAGATATATATTGGATTTTTCCCTGATGCTGACAGTCCGGCCCCATGAGACGGCAGTTTTCTCGGCCGCTGGTGGTCCGAGGTCGTTCCCGCTGCACAGATTCATGCGCCAGGGCCTCCTACAGACAATTCACTTTGGTTTATTACGCTATCTCCAATAGCACCCAAGATAGCACCAGATATATATTGGATATTCCCCCGACCCTGAGTGTCCGGCCCCATGAGACTGTGGGTTTCTCGGCCTCTGGTGGTCCGAGGTCGTTCCCGCTTCACAGATTCATGCGACATGGCCTCCTGCAGATAATTCACTTTGGTTTATTGGGCTATCTCTAATAGCACCCGAGATATCACCAGATATATATTGGATTTTCCCGTGACCCTGAGTGTCCGGCCCCATGAGACTGTGGTTTTCTCGGCCCCTGGTGGTCCGAGGTCGTTCCCGCTGCACAGATCCATGCGCCAGGGCATCCTACAGACAATGCACTTTGGTTTATTGCGCTATCTCCAATAGCACCCGAGATATCACCATATATATATTGGATTTTCCCCTGACCCTGAGTGCCCGGCCCCATGAGACGGTGGTTTTCTCGGCCCCTGGTGGTCCGAGGTCGTTCCCGCTGCACAGATTCATGCGCCAGGGCCTCCTACAGACAATACACTTTGATTTATAGCGGTATCTGTAATAGCACCCGAGATATCGCCAGATCTATATTGGATTTTTCCCCGACCCTGAGTGTCCGGCCCCATGAGACGGTGGTCTTTTCGGCCCCTGGTGGTCCGAGGTCGTTCCCGCTGCACAGATTCCTGCTCCAGGGCCCCCTGCAGATAATTCACTTTGGTTTATTGCGCTATCTCTAATAACACCCGAGATATCACCAGTTATATATTGGATTTTTCCATGACCCTGAGTGTCCGACCCAATGAGACGGTGGTTGTCTCGGCCCCTGGTGGTCCGAGGTCGTACCTGCTGCACAGATTCATGCACCAGGGCCTCCTACAGACAATGCACTTTGATTTATTGCGCTATCTCTAATAACACCCGAGATATCACCAGTTATATATTGGATTTTTCCATGACCCTGAGTGTCCGACCCAATGAGACGGTGGTTGTCTCGGCCCCTGGTGGTCCGAGGTCGTTCCCGCTGCACAGATCCATGCGCCAGGGCATCCTACAGACAATGCACTTTGGTTTATTGCGCTATCTCTAATAGCACCCGAGATATCACCATATATATATTGGATTTTCCCCTGACCCTGAGTGTCCGGCCCCATGAGACTGTGGTTTTCTCGGCCCCTGGTGGTCCCAGGTCGTTCCCGCTGGCCAGATTCATGCGCCAGGGCTTCCTACAGACAATTCACTTTGGTTTATTGCGCTATCTCCAATAGCACCCAAGATATCACCAGATATATATTGGATTTTCCCCTGACCCTGAGTGTCCGGCCCCATGAGACTGTGGGTTTCTCGGCCTCTGGTGGTCCGAGGTCGTTCCCGCTTCACAGATTCATGCGACAGGGCCTCCTGCAGATAATTCACTTTGGTTTATTGCGCTATCTCTAATAGCACCCGAGATATCACCAGATATATATTGGATTTTCCCCTGACCCTGAGTGTCCGGCCCCATGAGACTGTGGTTTTCTCGGCCCCTGGTGGTCCGAGGTCGTTCCCGCTGCACAGATTCATGCGCCGGGGCCTCCTACAGACAAGGCACTTTGATTTATTGGGCTATCTGTAATAGCAGCCGAGATATAACCATATATATATTGGATTTTTCCCTGACCCTGAGTGTCCGGCCCCATGAGACGGAGGTTGTCTCGGCCACTGGTGGTCCGACGTCGTTCCCGCTACACAGATGCATGCGCCAGGGCCTCCTGCAGATAATTCACTTTGGTTTATTGCGCTATCTCTAATAGCACCCGAGATATCACCAGATATATATTGGATTTTCACCTGACCCTGAGTGTCCGGCCCCATGAGACTGTTGTTTTCTCGGCCCCTGGTTGTCCGAGGTCGTTCCCGCTGCACAGATTCATGCTCCAGGGCCTCCTACAGACAATGCACTTTGATTTATTGCGCTATCTCTAATAGCACCCGAGATATCACCAGATATATATTGGATTTTCCCCTGACCCTGAGTGTCAAGCCCCATGCGACTGTTGTTTTCTCGGCCCCTTGTGGTCCGAGGTCGTTCCCGCTGCACAAATTCATGCGCCAGGGCATCCTACAGACAATGCACTTTGGTTTATTGCGCTATCTCTAATAGCACCCGAGATATCACCAGATATATATTGGATTTTCCCCCGACCCTGAG